>NC_048305.1:67031400-67350979 GCF_013100865.1 Trachemys scripta elegans
ACAGGACCCTCTGTTCGCGTTTAGAGATTCAGACTAACACGGCTACCCCTCTGATACTAAGTACCATATAAATTATACTGAAAGAATATTTCATATTATTCATTGTGAATTGTACCTTTTATCTCACACAGCAAGGCACTAATGGGCTGAATAAAGTTTCAGTCAAAGGACAAGAACCAAATAATAAACACTGAACACAAAAAGATGTTCTTCAAATTTGATTTGTATTACAGAAGTGGCTAATGGCCCCAACCAAAACTAGGGCCCTGTTGTGCTAGATATTGTACAAACACGTAATAGGAGACAGTCCAGATCCCGATGCCTGTGCTTAACTTGATGGGACCACTCAGAGTGCCTAAAGTTGAGTGTGTGCAGGATCAGTACCTAATTGTGTAAAACAGTAGAAGAAAGGAAGTGCACCAGTTTAGAGAGCTGAACTGAAACACGCATATATTAGGGGATAGATTTTAAAGTTAACTAATTCGGGCATCTAAACAGAGGCCAGATTTTGAGTAGTGCTCAACAGCGAGTAGTTCAGAGTGTGACTCCAGGTCAGTTTTGCCAATAGCTCAGCACCCAACATGATGAAATCTTAAAAATTTGACTATTTTGGTGCCAAAATGGGAATAGAACTCTTTTGAAAAATGGGGCCATAAGTGATTTGACCACTATTACTCAGAAAGTGTGTGGCAAAGCAGAGAATTAAATCCAAATATTTTGCACTCGATCTACTGCACCCCAGTGTCTTATCCACAAAAAACGGTCTTTTTAATCACACCCACTTTACATGTAAATGCTAGGTAAGAATTCTGTTGAATTGAAACTAAGTAAGAACCTCTATGCCATAAACATCTAAATATTTTTAAATATCAGGAGTACCATTTCTGTATGTCAAATTAATCTACTAGACATTTTTATTTATAGAAGAATGGAAAATATATTTCCTTTAAAGGTTTTCACAGATTGAAGTTAAATAACGACCAAGGGTCCAAAACTACAGAACACACTGCTTTTCAACATGAATATGCAAACTATTTCAACTACCCTAATTAAACTTTAGAGAGTATTTAATTTAGTACAAAGCAATTTATATGTACTAATTTTAAAATATTTTGGAATATATCTAAAATGTAAAACAACACCTTCTCATTCCAGATATGCTATTCAGTATTTAATCTCAATGTAGGTGACAAAAATAGTCTTTACATCCTTTCACTTCTATTAGTCCTACACTTTTCAACACACTCTAGGAAAGTGAAATGGGCTCTGTTACTTCTTTAGCATCAACAGTATTGTTTATTGAATCCCAATTGATTATTCCTATGCAATCTCACTGACTGTAATGAATAACACATGTAATTGGGAACAATAATCTGGCCTCCAGAATCTGTGTTACTGGAAATTATGCATGATAAGGAAAGAGTCCATCTTGACTCTCAAGAGACTAGGTTGAGTTAACAGCACTCTAGCATTTAGGGAAAAATGCCATTCTCTTTAACCAGTAAACTGAGCAAACCTGATACAGAAATAATCAAGACACAAACATGGAATCCCACACAGCTATTATTACAGAATCACTCTTGAGAACACTATTCTTTAAGCAATGGACTTACCCATGAATAAAATTTTAAGCCAAGCAAGAAAGTAATAAAGCTTATTGCCAAATATATTTACACTATATTTATAGTGACAACGGAACTGAGGAGTAGGGTCAATACACATCAGAAGAGTGTCAATATTTTCCAGAGTACAAATGATTGAAAACAACGGCCTAAATAACCCTAAACTTGTACACATTAGCAGGACAATGCATGTAATTGTGTTGATGAGCATTAATTTTGCATACCTCTACCTGGTACCCTGGCTTGATGGAAGCCTCGCAGCAAGACTGATTCAATCCTGCTAACGAAACAAGAACTGAGACAAGGATGCACCGAGGAGTTCATTTATCTCCCCAGCACAGCCAGACTAACGCCAACAGCAGCACTATAGTCTGATCTCGTTTCAATACCTGGATGCCCCAATCTCTAACTGGAAAGGAAGGCCGCATGCAAGCTCCTATTGGGACCGCTGACTGGCACCGCCATCCCTTTTACACCCCAGCAGTACAACGTCCTAGCAATCGCTAGGTGGTGGGGGCTGGCCGTGCCCCCTGGAAAAGGGGCACAAATTGAGGCGATTCCTATGCTCTGCGCACTGAGCAGACAGGCTCCCTTTCGGAGACGTGCGCTCGTGCTTCAACCGCTGCACATGGTTTTTACAGCCTCCTACTCACCGTGTTCACGGACTCGGCTCCACGCGCCCTTGTGCGAGAAGACCGCGGATCCCCGCGCCCAGGGCCCTGAGGAGAGGCTGTGAGCGGCCATTTCATCCCCGCAGCGCTGACACAGCCCCCGCGCCCACCATTCCGCTCAGCGCCGGAACGCTCCACTCGCTCTCGCGGGGGCCGCGCCACTGAGCCCGGCTAGGCTCACGCGCAGGGAAGGAGGATGCCGCTCACTGCCGGGCCGAGATAAAGGACAAGGGGACCCCGCCACCCGGAGCGAGGGCGAGCAGGGAGGAACCCGCAGGCCGGAAGCGCCCCCACTCCCGCACCAGACCCGCTCCCCCGAAGGAAAGGGGCAGCACGCAGACGAGCGGGAAGGCCTCGGGGGCAGCCAGCCGGCCCAGGCCCCAAGCCGCTTCCACGATGGGCCCTCCCCGCCCCCGCTGGCCTCACCTTGAAGTAGATCTCGTCCACCACCTCGTGGTAGGTCTTGAGCTCGTAGAGCTGCACCTTGAAGTAGGGCGAGGAGAGGATGTTGGTGAGGATCATGGGGTTCAGGTTCATGGTCTTCTCGTTCCCCCACAGCGGCAGCACGTTGCCCTGCTTGCCCGAGGCCGCCGGTTTGGGGGCCCCGCTCTGGAGCGGCGGCTGGGCCGGCGGGACGGATCCGGCCTGGTGCTGGGCCGCCTGCTGATGCTGGCAGTTGCCGGCGCCTACCGCGGGGCTATTGTTGGCCATTGTGCCACGGCGGCTCAGTGCTCCAGCCGGGGCGGGGGACTGACTCGCTGCACCGAAAAGCGAGTGGCCGAGCCGGGCACTGTCTCCACTAACTGCCAACAAGATGGCGGGCCCTGCGGAAGTGACGAGTTTGTCTTCCGGGACCGACCGCACCGCCGACCAATCGCACCGACCCGGCCGCTATGTCCCCAGAAACCCCCGGGTCTGAGAGAGCTGGGATGGCGCCGTTTCCCTGTGCTGAGAATTAGGGCCCCTTCTGCTCAGGGAGACGAGTGATTCCCGGGCCCCCACTCGCAGCGGGCAGAGGATCCGTAAGGCGGGGTCTCTCCCCGCTCCTTAGCCGTCGCTTTCTTTGGGGCTGTGCAATAATTTCGTTTGCTTGAAACCAGCTTGGCAGGAAATGATTTTCTGCGGCCTGGGACGTGTCTCATGCAGCTTGGGCCTATCCTAAGAACAAACTGGCTGAAGAGCTATGAGCCCCTGGTTCTGGTACCAGTGGAGAGCATACACTGAAGTTAGGGCTACAACAAATGGGAAATAAATTCTCTCTTGGGGGTTTTAGGACATAATTCCATGAAAAGGGCTGCTAACCAATATCCTTTAAACTGCAAGCTTCCTGTTAACAGCAGCAGCCTCTAATAAATTAGGTCCACAAACTGTAATAGTGTAGTGCATTTGGAAATTACAAGCTTCGGGTACGTAGCCATCAAAATATAAAATAACAGAAGCTAGTGGAATGAGAATATATAAAACCTGGTGCCATAGGTGCTAGAACAGTTTTTATAGTGGGGGTGCTGAAAGTCATTGAACAAAACTGTAAACCCCATATATGATAGGAACCCCTTCAAACTAAGGAGTGCTGCTGCACCCCCAGCACTTCTAGTTCCAGCATCTATGTGTTGTGCTACATCTGAATGAACTGGGATACCAAGGTCTCATTCTGTACTTCTATCTCATGCAGATATTTTCAACAAGAGCAGGATTAGATTTAGAGTCTAAAAATATGAAACCTCTCTAGTCTAGCCTGACAATTGTCTGATATTGACTCTTGTAGCCAAATTATTTAGCTTAGTGTTTTCTGTGAAATAATATTAAAAAGGATCATTTGAAATATTTCATGCTGCTAAATTTAAAAATGAGCAGAAATATTTAGGAATATCTTTTCCTCCAGAAAAAGTTTCTACTACAATACTTAAGGATAGAAAGAAAGAATTACAGACGTGTAGGCCTCGAAGGGACCTTGAGAGTTCTTCTAGTCCAGTCTCCTACGCTAAAGGCAGGACTAAGTACTAACAGTCACACATTTTGAATTTTAATCCTATCTTCCAAAGCACTTGCAACCCCTCCCAGCTGCAAACTTTATAAGTGTACTCTCAATGCCATTATCTAAATCATTGATGAAGATATTGAACAGAACTGATCCCTGCGGGACCCCACTTAATATGCCCTAACAGCTTGTCTGTGAACCACTGATAACTACTGTCTGGGAATGGTTTTCCAACCAGTTGTGCACCCACCTTATAGTAACTCCGGCTAGGTTGTATGTGAGAAAGTCAAGCAAGACAGTATCAAAAGCCTTAGGGTATGTCTACGCTACAAAATTAGGTCGATTTTATAGAAGTCAATCTTTAGAAAGCGATTTTATACAATTGATTGTGTATGTCCCCACTAAGTGCATTAAGTCGGCGGAGTGCATCCTCAATACCATGGCTAGCATCGACTCATGGAGCGGTGCACTGTAGGTAACTATTCCACAGTCCCCGCAGTCTCCGTTGCCCATTGGAATTCTCGATTAAGCTCCCAATGCCTGATGGGGCAAAAACATTATCACGGGTGGTTTGGGGAACATGGCGTCAGTCTCCCCTCCCTCCGTCTGAAAGCAATGGCAGACAATCATTTTGCGCCTTTTTTCCTGGGTTACCTGTGCAGACGCCATAGCACGGCAAGCATAGAGCCCGCTCAGCTTACCGCTGCTGTTGTGAGCATAGTAAACACCTCACGCATTATCCTGCAGTATGTGCAGAACCTGGCTACAAGCTGCCAGCACGAGGATGATTGTGTGGAGGACATGGACACAAATTTTCCTGAAAGCACGGGATGTGGCAATTGGGACATCATGGTGGCAGTGGGGCAGGTTGATACAGTGGAACACCGCTTCTGGGCCTAGCAAACAAGCACAGACTAGTGGGACCGCATAGTGTTGCAGGTATGGGATGATTCCCAGTGGCTGTGAAACTTTTGCATGCATAAAGCCACTTTCCTGGAATCTCCTGTTTTCCATGACTTTTCAAAGATAATTACTAATGGCTCAGTTATTTCCTCTTTCAATTCCTTGAGTATTCTAGGATGTATTTCATCAAGCCCTGGTGACTTTAAGACATCTAACTTGTCTGAGTAATTTTTAACTTTTACTTGCCCTATTTTAGCCTCTGATCCTACCTCATTTTCACCAGCATTCATTAAATTAGATGTCCAATTGCTACTAAACGTTTTGGTGAAAACTGAAACAAAAGAGTCATTTAGCACTTCTACCATTTCCACATTTTCTGTTATTGTTTTTCCGCTCCTCATTGAGTATTGGACCTAGCCTGTCCTTGGTCTTCCACTTGCTTCTAATGAATGGTATTGGGTTAATGCATCCAAAAGATAAGAAAGAAAAATTTCACAAATCTCAGTGGAATTTAAGGTCACTGTTTCTGCCTTTGAATGAGTTTCGGTTTGTCATGATAAAGGGAGAAAAGACATAATACATCAATTTAGACTAAGTTTAACAAAATATATCTGATGCTTGGGCTCTGGCTTGAGTTTCCACTTAAATATAAGTCTAATTTGTTTATTCAGAGGCTCCCAGCAGTTTCTGAAATATACGTGTTATAAAGCACCAATATTCTTTAGTAATGAAACACAGTATCACATAATGCTTTAAAACAGTGGTTCTCTCAACTTGGGGTGGGGTGGGAGTCAAATTTTATAGCAATGTGTGGCGAGCCTTCCCACTAACTCAAGGGCTCGCAACACCATCCATTCAATTTTGGCCCAGCTTCTTCTCTGTGATGATGGAGGGATGACTGTGCAAATTTGAGTGAGTGGTGGTGTGATCTGACATAGAGGGTTGCAATGTCCACTAGCACTTTCTGATGCTGGCACTGAGAAATATTACCCTGAAAACTTTGTGGATGTTAAGATATGTGCTTTTAAGAGATTTCCTGGCCTATGCACAGTTAGACAGCAGGATCAAAGGTCTGATTTATTTAAAGTAGAATCCCCTTTCTTAGGGTAGGTCTATACTTACCTCCGGGTCCGGCGGTAAGCACTTTCTTAGAGTAGGTCTATACTTACCTCCGGGTCCGGCGGTAAGCAATTGATCTTCTGGGATTGATTCCGGAAGTGCTCGCCGTCGACGCCGGTACTCCTGCTCCGCGAGAGTTATTCACGTAGCTGAAGTTGCGTATCTTAGTTCGAAGTGGGGGGTTAGCGTGGACCAGGCCTTAGAATCAATGTACTGGTCCCAGTTCCATCTAGATTACATTGTAAAGACCCATTTTGTAGAGGGGGGGGCTCAAAGTAAAAAAAAAAGTTGAGGGGGCATGATTCAAGAAAGTTCGAGAACCCCTACTTTAAAGAGTCAGTCATAAGCTAAACTACAAAGGAAAGTTTTAAGGCAAAATGTAAAGGGAAGACTGTGAGGGAAACTAAAAGGACCTAAAACTTGAATGACTAGAAAACAGGATGACATGAAATTTAATAAGTACGGCTGTCAAGAGATTAAAAAAATTAATCACGATTAATTGTGCGATAAATCACACTGTTAATAATAGAATATCATTTAAATATTAATAAGATAATTGCAAGGTTGTGCAGAGTGGGACAACATAATTTGAATGTTGTGTATTCAGTGATGGCCTCTGCATTCATAAACTTCTGAGAAAAAACATTTAGATATTATCATGGAAAGGTCTATAAAGATATCTTTCCAACATGCTGTGGTGGTTAAAATGGTGAATTGTATACTTGAATTTATGAAAAAGGGGATAAAGGAGGTTGTAAATTTTATCTCGTCCCTTTCAGCTGACCAACAGCTTTTTCATTGCATTTAGGTTCACATAGCCTTTACTTTTAAGATAACACTGATCTGTGCGGTGGTATGGTCGATGTTGGCTCCTTTTAAGACAATTTTTTTATCTTATTTAAAACCATCTGCAGTCACCCCTATTAGTCAGAGGCCTTCTCTTTAGAAAATCCCTTATGCCTTTAATTATTTTTTGAACCAGACATCCTTCCTACTCCATTTCTTCTGGCCTTATGACTCATTATTTTCAAGGCCTTCCTTCTACTTGCTAGTCAGGGCCTTTCTTTATAACACATTTATGTTTTTCACTAAACTTAAGCTAACTCTAATTCTTTAATTTCATATTTTTTCTATACTCACCATTTTGGTTATGTTAATTGGCCAGGGAAGAAATGTATACAAAGGACTTCCAGAATAATTTATTTTTCTGTTACGCTACACCTAATATGCATAGTCTTTCTCAAAGGACTGAAGTCTTAAAACCACCACGTTCTCTTGTGGAGGTCCATCAGGCACATGCCATGTCTGTTCCACATTAACAAGTCTGTCTGTATGATGAAGAGTTTCTAGAACCCACTGCTCCAAGAAAGAATGTAGAACCATAACTTATTTGCCTTATGGCAGTCCTAGCAGCCTGGGAACATCTTTGATTTGCTTAGCTAAGCTTTTTTAGCTTAGCTTTGTATTATAATTAATTATTTATCCACAGCAGCACCTAGAGGCCTGAACCAAGATCAGGGCTCTAGGGTGCTAGGCATTGTATATACACACACATTGTGATTTGATCCCTGCCCCAAAAAGCTTGCAATCTACAGCTAGAATTTTCAAAGGAGACTAATGGAAGTTAGGCACCTAATTCCCTAAGGCTCATTTGAAAACCCCAGCCTAAATAGACAAGACAAAGTGGGAGAAAGGAATTAGTAATATTCCCATTTTACAAATGGGAAATTGAGGGACACAGAGAAAAGATAACATGCCCAAGGTGACACAGGAACTTAACCCATACCTCTGAGACCCAGTTTAATGCTATAAACACCCAAGACTATCCTTTCTCCCCAAAGGATAATTTTTTTTCTAACCCCTGCCAATTAGCGACTAGCTTACCCTAGAAGCAGGGGGTCTGTATCCTTATTTAAAAAATCCTAATACAATTGTGAAGGGTCTTATTTTCCATGCAAATTAAAAAATGTAGTCTGTGAACAGTGATTCCTCTTTGAAGGTGTTTTATTTTTAAAATTGTCCCTCATCTAGGGTTACCATATTTCCACAAACAAAAAAGAGGACACTGGGGGGGGGGGGAAGCCCCGCCCTAGCCCTGCCCCATCCACTCCCTCCCACTTCCCACCCCGACTGCTCCCCTCAGAACCCCAACCCCCCCTGCTTCTTGTCCCCTGACTGCCCCCTGCTGAGAACCCCCTACCCTAACTGACCCCCCAGGACCCTACCTGTCCCCTGACCCTTATCCACTCGCATGGGTGGCAGGGTTGTAGAAATTTTGGTGGTGCCCAGAACCCCCCACCCCACCTGCCTAAGGCTCTGGGAGGGGGGTTGGGTGGGGGGAGGAGGTCTGGGGTGCAGGTCCTGGGCTGGGGATTAGGGTGCAGGAGGGGTGCAGGTTCTGGGATAGAGTTTGGGTGCTGGGTGCAGGCTCCGGGCTGGGGCAGGGGGTGGGTGTGCAGGAGGGGGTGAGGGGTGCAGGCTCTGGGATGGAGTTTGGGGGTGAGAGGCGGTGCAAAGGGAGGGGGTGCAGGCTTTGGGAGGAAGTTTGAGGGCAGGAGGGGGTGTGTGGGAAGGGGGAGGGGGATTGGGAGGGAGTTTGGGGATAGGAGGGGATGCAGGGGTGAGGGCTGTGGGTCTGGGGATGAGGGGTTCATGATGCAGGAGGGGGCTCAGGGATGGAGCAGAGGATTAGGGTGTGTGGGGATGAGGGCTGGGGGGTTTGGGGTGTTGGAGAGGCTCAGGGCTAGGGTGGAAGGGCAGGGTAAGGGCAGCCTATCTTCCCATTAGTGGATGGGGGCACTAGGACCCGGGGGCAGCAGACAGCAGTTGCTGCTGGCTCTGGCAGTACACGCAGACAAGGGAGAGGCAGACAGGGAGGGGGGACCCACGGAGGGGGGGATGCGCAGAGGGGGGATGGCAGGTGGAGGCTGGGGACCCATCCAACACTCCCCCGCTCCCTGACTGCCCTCCCCCCCGACTCCTCTTACCATTCTGGCTCCACGTGTTTGCAAAACACACTGCAGGTTTGTGCGTTACACAGGACTACAGAGAGAGGGAGGGGGGAGCAGGGGAGGGCTCTGGCTGCTGGAGGCCAATGGGAGTGGGTCAATCGGCCTAGCCGCCCAATCAGCAGCCACACTCTGCATGGGAGGGAGGGAGGGAGGCGAGGGAGAAAACCTCCCCGGACATTTTAACCTTGTTACCAATTCCTCCCGGACGGCTATTTAGAGACGCAAAAGCCGGACATGTCCGGGGAAATACGGACGGATGGTAACCCTACCCTCATCCTCTGAGTTCCTTCCCCCTTCTTTCCATTTCATTCACAATCATTTCAAAATACTGTATTTTCCCTTACTTTATTGTCTGTTCTCTAAGTTATTTACTCATGCATTTGTCTGTCCTTGTCAGGGTTTTTTAGTTGATATCTTTATAAAGTTCTCCCTTTGTGTAAGTGGCATCTCCTTCTTTCCACAAAGGTCCTTCTTGGTGGTGATGCTGAGGCCTTTGGTACAACTGCAAGCTATAAATGTCTCTGTCTAAAATTAGATTTCTTCCCTCAGGGATCTCAGATGGTCTTCAGACTATCAAATCCAATCAATCAGAAAGGTGATTTAACTGGCAAAAAGTGAGGAGTTGCATTAAAAGAAATGTGCTGTGGTTCAGTGCAAGCCTCATTACCCAATAATACAGACTGACTCAGATCTCCTTTTCTAGACAGGCTTAGTCTGTCAATTGAAAAAGAGAAGAAAAATGGCAGTCTTTAGTACCTTGTTGACCATAGCAACCCTTGAGTCTGGTTGCAGAAGAATGTCCATTTGCCTTTGAATTATAAGTAGAGCAATATTGCCATATGTATTTTCTTGTCAAATATTACTCTTTGAGCCTTAATGTCGGCTGACAGTGTTGCTTTGCCAGTGTTTCCTTTGCAATCACATTCAGTTACATATATTTCACATTAAAAGGGAAGATATGTGACAAGTGATAGCACCTGGTTTTCAAGATGCATTATCTAGCACCTGGTTTTCAAGATGCATTATCTCTGAAATTAATAGAGAACAGTACACAAATCTGCAGTCAGACTGCAAAGGACATAGACTCATTTCCTCAAAAATCAACGGAAGTTAGGAATCTTAATACCATTGAGGATCTGGGCAATAGTTATCATTCTATCCTATCTTACCTGCTTTTTGTTCCAGTTACTGAAGCATCTTATGGAATTCCAGTGACTTAGGCCATGTCTACACTGGTGAGCTTACAGTGGCACAGCTGTACCGATGGAGCTGTACCACCGATGGAGCTGTACCACTGTCTGGTCGCTTGTGTAGCTGTTCTATGCCGACGGGAGAGAGCCCTCCAATTTCTAGTTTTGACAGAATAACTAAAATGGGCAATAAATCTGAGTCTTCCTCCTTACCTAGAATGGAGGTGATTGAACAGAAAAATCCCTGCAGCATGTGAGATATGGGATTGTGTTGATATCAAAGAAATCTGTATGATAATTAAATTTATTGCTCTCTGTAGACTATGGTAGTTTAAAAACTCTTAGAGCAATTACACTTACCTTTAGATGCTACTAGAGTTGAATGAAGCAGGAGTACCCTGCCTGAAATTACTGATTATAATGTGTAATGAAGAACCTCTTGGATGGCTGGATCTGCCACTGCATGACAGAAATTAAACAAAGATTTTAGATAACAGACTAAATCTGAGGAACTCTGCTTTTATGAAGTGAGGGACTAATTTAAAGAAATTGTTTCCCCTCTAATCAGAAAACCTTTTCAAAACTTGCAGTAGTGACAAAAGGAGATCAAGCATTCACTTTTGAATTCTTCAAAGCAAAACACTGAAGTTGAAAATTGCTGACAGCACTTCCTACTTCTTTCATTCTGACAATCTTCAAAGGTTCCCATCTCCACCTCTATACACATTACCTAATATTTAACAATCAAGAAAAATGTTTTCTTGTGATGATTTTTCTTTTGTAGGGGAGAAGTGACCTCAAAATTTTGTGGAGAAGGCTCCTTTACAACAAATTCATTTTATGTCTGTGGGTTCGCTTTTCCTCTCTTCACAAATGCTATACTGACTCTTATATCCAGTGATGATTCTACCAGGCTATAATGAATCAGAACAGGAAATACAGAACCTTTGCTCCAAAGAATTCAAAGTGTTTTACAAATATTAATAAAATCTCACAGTACCTCTTTTGAGTTTCACAGCTAAATATGAGGTGGAACAGATTATTTAGCATAAAAGACAAAACCACCCTATCACCTGTGGACAAACACTTTTCACAAAATGATCGACCTGTCAGTCCTTGTCCTCAAGGCAATCCTGCACAACTAGGGTTGCCAACTGTCTAATCACACAAACCCAAACACCCTTGCCCTGCCATGCCCTTTCCTGAGGCTCTACCCTTGTCCTGCCCCTTCTCCTAGGCCCCGCCCTACTCACTCCATTCCCCCCTCCCTCTGTCACTTGCTCTGCCTCACCCTCATTCACTTTCACTGGGCTGGGATAGAGGTTTGGGAGATGGAAGGGGGAGCAGGCTCTGAGCTGGGGTCGAGGGGTTTGGAGTGTGGGAGGAGGCTCCAGGCTGAGTCTGGGGAAGGGGGTTGGGGTGCAGGCGGGAGTGTGGGGTGCAAGCTCTGGGAGGAAGTTTGGGTGCTGGAGGGGGCTCAAGGCTGGGGTGGGGGGTTGGGGTGTGGGAGGGGGCGCTAGCTCTGAGAAGGACTTTGGGTGTAGGAGGCTCAGGGCTGGGGCAAGGGGTTGGGGTGCAGGCACTGGGAGGGAGTTTGGGTGCAGGAGGGGGCTCAGGGCTGAGGTTGGGATGGGGGAGGGGGTGAGAGGTGCGGGCTCCAGACGAGTGGCGCTTACCTCAGGTGGCTCCCGGGCAGCGGCACAGTGAGGCTAAGGCAGGCTTCCTGCCTGCCCTGCCCCTGCGTCGCTCCTGGAAGCTGTCAGTATGTCCCTGCAGCCCCGGGGGGGAGGGGGAAACGGGGTTCTGCACACTGCCCCGACTGCAGGCACTGCCCCTGCTGCTCCCATTAGCTGCAGTTCTCGGCCAATGGGAGCTACGGAGTCAGTGCTCTGGGTGAGGGCAGCACGTAGACCCCCCCTGACCTCCCACACCCAGGGGTCACAGGGACATGCCAGCCGCTTCCGGGAGCGGCGCAGGACCAGAACAGCCAGGGAGCCTGCCTTAGCCCCGCCATGCCACCGGACTTTTAGCGGCCTAAAATCTCCCAGTTTGGCTTCAGCAGCCTCCGGGAGACAGAGCCCGATTCTGGGAGACTCCTAGTGAAACCAGGAGGGTTGGATAACCCTATGCACAACACCTTCAAACAACTATAATGGGAGCTTAAATTAATAATTTTGCTACACGTTAACAATCTTGGTCTTAATAAAGACCTTGGATTTGTGGTTTGTTACAACAACTTGTAACCCACTAACCCCTCTTTTTCTGTTTGATGTCCGCAGAGATGTAACAGGGCACCTCCCTTAGAATATATGTAAACTACTTATGCTAAACAATCTGTTCCACGTTCTGTTTTGCTGTGACACTCTGAGTACTTTCCCAGGCCTGAAAAAAGCTCTGTGCATCTCAAATCTCAAAAAGTTGTCTCTTTCACTAATAAAAGTTGGTCCAATAAAAGATATTTCCTCACTCACCTTCTCTCAGTTATTTACAAGACATGCAGGAACTATAACAACCTAAAAATGCGATATCCAAAAACTTAATAAATATGGACATGGTCCTTACATTACTGACAACCGTATAAAAAGATGTCTGTTCTAACTTCAAAACCATTTTATAATGAGGTAAGTAATTGATGGTCAAGCCATATCCTGGAGATTAGTGACCAGTCCCTGTGTGGATCTGAGCCTTGGTGACTGGCCTGTAATTCCAGTGCATTTCTGTAACAACCTACCTATTTAAAAACTATTTTTAATTTTGGAATTAAAAATTCATATAAATTTTAACTTAGATTTTGTTTAAAAATATATAAGTATATGTTAAAAGGATGCCACTAATACAATAATCACACTTCTGCCTGAGAGATGTTTAAAGCCTACTATGGTTAAAAGTAATACAAAAAATACTACAACTAAAAGATATTACAAGGAAAAACATTTTCTCTATTGCTTTCAGTTTGCGTATTTGATAGCACTTTGGCCCTGATCTTCCAAGAAGAACAATGTAGGCAGAGCCCCAACAAAGTAAACAAATGCAAAGGTCCAACCCCCCAAAGGGAGCTTGCAGGATCCAGGTCCTTTACATGTAATCATTTTAATCAAAGTCAGTTTTCACTGTTTGTCCAGGTTTTTCATATAGAAACAGGAGAGAAATTTTTTTAAAACAGAAAAAATCAGCTGTAAAATAAAAATTTATAGGATGCTTGGGCAGGTGTCTTACCTGAAACTAAGTTTAATTTGTATTTGGATGTTGACTAGAATTCAAGCTGATGCTGTTCCTAAAATCTCTCTCTCTCTCTCACACACACACAACATTCTTTGTTATGCAATTATAAGATGACGTAGTCTACAAAATCTCACTCTTGTGGTTCATACTATGAAAAAGTTTGAACACCATATGTAAATAAATAGACTTTGCTGGTAGTAATTGCATTAATGCTGAGATGCTGTTTCCATTCTTACACCACTTTTTCACTTGCTCATAACTAGAGCCCTGCGCGGATACAAAAAAACCAACCCCCCCCCCCAAAAAGGTCCATGGATATAAACCAGATGTCTGCAGATTTGCAGAACTCCAGATACAAAATTTGTATCTGTGTCTCATCCGTGATTCACAAAAAATGGTCCACGGATATCTGCATCCGCAGGTGTGTGTATCCATAGATACAAAGCAGATATCTGCAGATTTGCAAGTCTCTACTCATAACTTCTTTAAAAAAAATCCTTTGGGGCTGAAACTTTCCATACTGAAAAACAGATTTTGCTAAAAAAAAGTTTGAGCAAAATGGGCTCTGCTATTTTACGTGGTAAGTGAATTCTTGTTCTTTTCCCATGAATTCTAAAGTAAAATGTTGTGGCCATATAAGTAAAAAACGGCTGAAGCAAGAAACTTCAAACATGGCTTATTTTACAGTCTTTACTGAAGGAGACAGACTTAAGACCTGGCTCCAACAGAGAGAAGAAGCCTCATTCTGGCTTTGGCTGAGTAATAGACCTAGTCCTTTAGGAGCTCATCAGCACTTGAGTGGTGACTTGGAGTTGATAACTCTTTCTTCCATTGCCAAATAAATCCCACGGTACTACTAGCCCTTACAAGTCCGGAATCTTTTCATCATGGGGCTGTGTTGAAGAAGGTGACAGCTGCTCAGTCACTGTGCGTTGCTGATCTGCCTGACCTGCAATAGGACTGCTTCATTCTTTTCCTTCTTCCCCTACAGGGGGAAAAAAATCCCTAAAGTAAAGGAAATATGGAGGGCAAGGCTGGGACAGAAAGGACTGGGAGGTGACCCAGGCAGAGACAGAGGGTGGCTTTGGTTGGGGGTAGAGCTGTCAAGGTGAGAAAGAGCGGGGAACAGACCAGTACTGGGGGTTAGAGAGAGACGAAGGGGCCCTGGGAATACAGAAAGCCCGGAGGGGGCTTAGAGCAGAGCAGATGTGCGGTAGCCAAGTCGAGGGGAGGGAGGAACTGGGTGTTCCGTGAGACACGGAGGGGCGGGGCGCTCTCTGCCACCGGCTAACCGCCCTCGTGTGGACGGCTCCGCGAGAGCCCCTAACTCTCTGCCTCCGCCTCCCCTCGGCCACGTGGCCTGCAGGGCGGCCACAGGTATCAGTCGCGGGGGCGGAGGAGCGGCTCCTGGGGCTGAGGCAGCGTGAAGAGCCCTAGGGTTTAGGAGTGGGGCAGGGATCGGTGCTGGGGAGAGGAGCTCCCGAGGATCTGAAACACAGCGAATGAGGTGTAGGGAAAGGCCTGAGGGTGCAGGGGCTGCAGCATGAGGTGGGGGTGTTTCCTAGTGTTTGTGTGTGTGGGGGGGGGTGTTGTGGGTGCAGACTGAGGGGTGGAGCCCCGGAATTTGGGGCTCCAGGGGAAGATATGTGACATGAGTGGGTTTTTACTTCAAATTCAGTAGTTGGTGATACCACAAAAAACAGTCCCGGTATTTCGTTTGGAATGGCTGGAAGATGCACAATTGCCCAGCCTGGGCACTGACCCTGGAGCCTGGCTCACGGCACAAAGAGCTGTATTTCCCTTAATTTCTTGTATTTCTTGAGAGAGATCCCAAACCACATCTCTTTCAATGATGAGACAGCCCAAGAAGGCTTTGAAGGCCATGCAAAGGCAACATTGTCAGTAGCCTTGTCACAAACATGTTTGATAGCAATTTTCTAATTAGGCCTGCCAGGGAGCTGTTCACCACAGGTGCAAACTGTGAGCATTGAACTAGAAAGACACCTATTCAAAAGACTTTGCACTGCCTAGCTTACCTGATTCCTGCTGACTTCATTCATAATTTATCATGTTATTAATATTATGAAACCCTTGTTTTTAGGTTTAGGAGGATATTTCTTTCCAAATATCTATTTGTACAAAGATATAACAAGTAATGGGGAAAAATGCAGAGCTTGGAAGTGCAGTAATGATTATCTTTCCAATGAGACATTGCATTTTATTAGCAATATCATGTAAAACTTTACTGCAGGCACTGATTATATGCCTCTAATTTGTAATAAATCTAAAGCTAAGGGCTGACTGAACCTTTCATGTTATATAGGAACGTTAATCATAAAAAAAAACATTTCCTGTTATTTGCCACTTTACATAAAGTATATTGAGCCAAACAAATATGCAAACAGTAAATATAAAACAAAGCAGATGAAATATAAAGGCATGAAAATGATATTTTGGGTAGGATATGCTATTGTTTGAAAAATTAGCCAACGAGACTACAGAGTGGATTGTGCTGACACCTCTTCTCCCCTCTTGCTCCCCCCCCCCTTTGGATGGACAAAGACAAACAAGCTGTTGGGAAATGGCTGATTTCTATTATGACTGTGTAAATGGTATTTTCATTGTCAAATATGGTGAAAGGGGTATAAAGTCTCATTTTGTTCCCATTGACATCAGTAAGAATTTTGTCACTGACTTAATATGAAAACAGGATCACATCTAAATTTGCTTAATTATGAAGTGAGTACCACAGAGAACAATAAACTGACAGAATTCGTTGTGAAAATGTTTCAGAAACATAATTTATTTTTAATTTTTAGTGTGGACAGTATGATGGATACTAATCTTCAAAAGGATGATCTCACAGGAACAATTAAGTTCATACCTCCCCTGTACAAACAACGTTACCAATTCATTAAAGATTTAGTGATTAAATACAAACCTAAGAAGGTTGGTATGTTTGTTTTTTTCAGAGCTTAAATTTTAAAAGATACAGTAAATGCTGGCACAAGACATCTAGAAACAGGAAATACCAATGTTGTCTGACTTTCAATGCCAAGAACCAGCACTTCGGGAAGTTCTGTTAAATCTGAGTTACCTTGGCAAACTATTCTTGGCAGCCATGGTTGGCTTTTTCCAGACTCATACAACTAGTTAACTGAAGAAAAAACACTTGAACTCAAGTGTTCTTTGGAGCTTAAAAAACACAAATAAAAATATGTTTGCCTCTTGCTGGGCAGCAGGTGGTTTTCTGAACATTTTATAGTTTTCTTTTGAGAGGAAAAAATATTTAAAAAGACTCTTTGAAGGGCTTAGTCCCAGTTCCTTCCCCTAAAGGTTTGTCTTCACTGCAATGTTAGCTTGAACTAACTCAGGTTTTGCCCCTAACCCAACTCCTGTCCACATATAACTCAAGTTAGAGATTTTTAAGTGGTGCTTTAAACTCAAGGTAGCTTGTGGGTGTGGGGTTGAAACTCAAGTGCTGCTGAGGCTTGCTAGTAATGCTGTGGGGATGCAGCAGCTCAAGTTACAACAACTCAGAAGCGGTTAATCCAATCTCTCTACCTATATGTCTACTCTGCATCTGGAAACATGACTCGCAAAGTGGATAGGAAGACTTGCACTAGCTTTGCTCGAGCTAGCACACTAAAAAAAATGTGATGGATATTGCAGCACAGGTGGCAGCTTGGGGTAGCCACCTGAGTCCAAGCTCAGCCACGCTTGAGTGGCTAGCCTGAACTGCCAGCCACGTTGCAACGGCCACACTGTAATTTTCAGCATGCTAGCTTGAGCAATGCTAGCACGTGTCTGTCTACTTGCATTGGGAGGCACACAGCCAGCTGCAGTGTAGACGTACCCTGTGCTGCTAATCAAAATTACTACATACAGTGTTGCTTAGCAGAGTGGTTGCTCTCATCAAGTTAAGCGAACTGTTGCAATGAAGACAAGCCCTAGACATCTTTCAGTCTCTCTGTTTTGTAGTGCCAGTATAGTGCCAAGCTCATCTCTCACACTCACACAAAAGAAAGACATTAAGAATCTGGGATAGTGTTAGTATGCAATCCTCTGGGCAAAAATGAAAGAGTCCTTTTTTTCCACTGGAAATTTAAGATGCCAAGGCACTTACTGTTTTAAAAAGCTTTGAAGATGAAAAATTAAAAGTGCTAACCTTTTTAATTTTTTAAATTTTGAAATAAAAAAATGTTGGGATCTAGGGTTAACCTCAGTGTCCTCCCCAACATTTGGTCTCTGTGAAACAGATTTTAATGTCTCAGGGAATATGTGAGCTTTTGGCAGTCATATAATGACAATTGTGTTTCTTATGTATTCATATTACCAACAGCTAATTTATTGCTTTATAAAGCACTTTTCTGTTCCACTTCATGAGATCAGGACATTTTGATCTGGTTTTGAACAGGATCAGTTCAGTAGCTCTGTTGCATCTGTATCTATAAAGCTTTGATGCTCCTGTCTTGGCAATGCAAAATTAAATTTTTTGGGGGGTAAATTAATTTAGTGTAAAAACTAGAGTTCTCTGTTTATCAACAGGTCAGATTTAGCCTGAGTAGAAACAGTTTTGGCTTCCCCACATCAGCTGAGCTTCAGTGTGCTTCAATCCTGATCTGCATGGAGTACCAGGGTGTAGAGTGATTGTTTAGTTTGTATGCTCATCTAGTCCTTGAGATTACAATAGATACCCCCTTTCCCCCCAAAAAAACCAAAACCCAAAAAACCCAACCTAGACTGAGACTACCAATTCATTGTTGATAGGGCCCTGCCTAGCTATCTAGATGGTGCTGGGCAGGTTCTTAACTTTATGCATTGTGAATCGTCCCAATTAAATCAATGGACTACTCATTGCATAGAGTTAAGCATGTGCAGTGGTGCTGGAACAATTTTTATAGTGGAGCTGCTGAAGGTGGAAACCATGTATTTGGGTTGGGGGATGGGGGTGCAGTAGCACCCCTAGTTCCAGCACCTATGAGCATGAGTAAGTCTTTGCTGGATCAGAATCCAAACTATTGCACAGGAGTGAACTCTTATGCTCGTGTGGAGCCCTATTAACTGCATAAAGGCCAACCTGTGTAGAACACTTTGCAGGACTGGGGCCTAAATGTCCTTTGTAAAGAATCTTTTCAATTCATGTAACTCTTGTAAAACTAAATTATAAAGTTTCATAGAAATGCCATGCATTTAATTCCTATTTCATAAAAATGTTGTTTAATATCAACGCAGAACATATTTTTTGAGTCACACAAATAACTTAAGAATACGGGGTGTTAAAATGCCATTGTTTTCAAATCTACTTTATAGGTTGCAGACTTGGGATGTGCTGACTGTACATTACTCTGGATGCTGAAATTCTGCAAATGCATTGAGGTGCTAGCTGGGCTAGATATCAGGGAGAATGTGATGAAGGAGAAAATGTAAGATGCTTTTTGCATTATTTTTCTTAATAATTCAGTATTTGGTTCAGCCTAACAGCATGTTGCAGCAGTAGTTGTCAAGAGATTCAGCATAAGGATAAATGTAAAGTTATGAACTATTTGGTATGTAAAGATTGAGTATATTGGGAATTGGTATGGTGGTTTTGTAAAACTACTGGTATGCCATATGCTATTGTTGGCATCAAATCGGTTTAAGTTCTTATGTGGCACCCATCACTATGATTAGCTGAGCACTTCCCAAAATTGACATTTGCATAAATTATATTTTGCTCTCTTTTCTTTCCAAAATCAATATGGATTGGACGTTGTTGTTTCTGTTTTTATTGTGGGAAGGTGAGGTCAGAGAAATGGGGTTTGTATTTTGCTGAGAAGGCACAGGGTGGGTTGTGGTTATGTGAACTCTTCAGGACTGAGTTCCGAATTTATGGACCAGTTGGTGAAAAAGCTGTTTCCTGAACACAAAAGTTGAGGTTGAAAATACCATTGCGCCAGTGATAGCTGCAGGTTATAGATTGTACCACACACAAGTTTTCTTGGTGGTGGTTATTTACATGGGGTGAAGGAGCTTTGCAGTTATTTATTTTATTACTGTATATGTTATTTGATAATGTATAATTTAGAAACAAAATTTAAAAGGAAATTTACAAATGTCTTCAATAACCAATTTATTTTGGTTATTTTGTTTTGAAAGGAGGTTAATATGCATGCATAGTAACTTTTTAATTGGAAATTATAAGGATTGTTTTTTTAGTTTTGGTTTGGTTTTTGTAAGCATCTCAGTTTGCTATGTTTCTGGAACTCTGTTGCCATCAAAGCTGACAATAGCATCTCTTATCTTCAAAGATATCTGGCAACAAAGTAGGATTTTTGCAATCTTGGAGGACTATTGCTGAAGTCCAGTTCTTCCTTTACTTTCTTGTCTTATTGTAGATAGTCATGGCAGGTGGCTGCTCATTTGCATTAGGTTTGTTTCTTTTTCCAACAAACAATAAGAGGACTTCATAGATTCCAAGGACACACCACGTACTTCCATTTTTCAGTTATGGGTTCTGCCTATGTCCAGGTCAAACTGCCTTTGAAGGGAAGAAATCACAAGTTTTTTTTGGCCACTTTTTTTTTTTTTTTTGCCACATCAATTCACAAGAAATATGATAGGTTAACACAGAAAGAAGCAAAGAACTTCAAAGACAGTATATTAGTTGGAAACAAAGCAAAAGGCAGCTAAGAATGCTGCTTTCTTGTCACCTTCCTTCCCCCATACTTGAATAGGTTTGGTGTGAACTTAGAACTGTACTCTCCTGATTGGTGGTGCAGTCTTCTTTTCAAGGTTGAGATTTGGCCCAGGTCCTCTTCTGCAACACACATGGTGAAAGACTCTTTAAGGTCAGGTCCTATAAAAGGGCTCAGATTTTTTTTTTTAATTCTGTATCAGTTCTCACTTGAGGCTTCATCACAGTCAAGGTTTCAGGCTCCACATTTAACTTAAATGTTATTTTTTCTGTATAGTTGTGAAGCTGAGCGTTCATCTACCATTTTTTCCTGTATCAGTCAACTACTGCAGCAACCATTTGTCAAACCCCCATTGTCCTGTGCCGTCCACATAGGACATTGTGGTTATGTTTTAGTCTTTTTAATATCTCCAGGCTGCAGTGATTGGGTAATAAGGAAAAATGTAAGAAGAATCTTCATAATTTCAAAGGAAAAACAAAGTAAAAATAAGTTTTAGGTTTAAAATCATCAAAGCGAAACATCTAAGCTGGTTTTTTTTCCAGTCAGGAACTTATTGTTGTTCCCATAGATTTTAAACATTATCATAATTTAAAGATGGAGCCTCAGCCTGTGCACTTATTTATAGATTTCAATTAACTTCAGTCTTTACATAATAGGTTTTTCTTTTGTTTGCTTCCTTTAAGTCTTGGATGTCTATTGACACACTCAGAAGATTATTGATTTATTGATATTTTTCTATGTAGGGGACTGCAGTGATTCCATCTTAAGTAACTATCCAGGAGACCCTCAAACATCATTTCCTAGTAAAAATGGTCTTTAATTAAAGACAGAATTGTACTGGAAACTGTTTTGTCTGTTAACTTTTTACCGAGGATAAGTACCTCTTAACTTTAATGTTTTTTAGGAAGATTGAGTCATATTAATTGTTCAGCACCAAACAATTACAAATGCATACTTATCCTTTTGTCTTGCATGTTCCTGTACCTGTTTGTTGCAGAACATGCTCAACTCCCATTGAAATCAACAGAAGTTAAGCGTATACAGCTTTTTACAGGAGGCCCTTATTAGGGAGAGACTCAGGACAAGAATCTTGTCTCAACCAGATCCTTCTTGTATTGTGTTACAAATTGAGTGAGGTTCCAATTTACTCAGTACTTAAAGAAACCTCAGATTAGTCACTTTAATTGATTTTATTAAATAATTTGTTAGTCAGAGCATAACAGAAAGGTACATTGTCAAGTCTGTGAGAACTGCTCCTTGCAGCCTAATGATTAGCTTGACCCATTTGTCTGGTTCTAATTTTGCTTACAACATGGCATATTTTATACAGGAATTGTTTACAGTTTGATTTTTTTAATTTCCTCTTTTTCACAGACAGACTTATTTTTAGCATATTTACAAACTTTCCAATAAATCTCCAATTGCATGATCAAATATCTGTTATTTACTTACTGTATTTTGCTAACCTAAATATCTGGTACTTGTTGGGGTTAGTGAAGAATATTGCTAACAATATTTATTCTTATTTAACAATTCCTGAGCTAATAATTTCTAGCAAGCTGGCATTTTCCTCCTCTTAGCACAACTACATAGCATATGGGTACACTTGCTCACATAGCCAAGCTAATAGCCTTTATAAGGATATAGAGTTTTTAGGTCAACAGCTGTTTAATTTTGAATGTTTTCCTAGGCATAGGTTGTCTCCCCTTCCTGCTGATTATCTGCAACCAAGTGAAAGATCTCTAACTGTGACCCTGCATCATGGCTCAGTTGCTCATAAAGATCCTTGCATGCTTGGTTTTGACTTGGTAACATGCATTGAATTGTGAGTATTAAGCTTACGTATTCCAATTTTTCTTATCCAACACATTGTAAATATAAATATTCATAGAGCAGAATTCCACGTTTCATTCTGTTCTTCCTTTGCATTGTACTTTGTAATGTGTCAAGACTCATTGAGGTCAGGAGCGTTGAAATTAGAGTTTAAAGCCTTTACTCTTAGCAAACTTGTTCAATCCTGTACATTTAACACTTTCATAATTCAAATGGAAGATTAGCAGGATGTGGCTGACTTTTCTAATGTGTGAAGTTAATCATATTAGGAACCTGGGGCAGTGTGTGTCGATAGAAGGGTGAAAAAAAGTATGAAAGAGGGAGAGATTATGAAAAATAGTAAAGAATCACCTTTGACAACTTATATTTATTCACTTTGCAGCACATGACTAAAATATTAGGACATACATAGTCTAGTTGAATTGATTGTAGAGAAAGTCAAAAGACTCTGTGAGACTTTAAGGACCTATGTAATCCTATCCTTTTCAGAATAGAGCACCTGGAAGCAGCAGAACTGGAAAAGTTTCCAGAAGTGGTATTTGGTTTTATGGCTCCAGCCATAGTTGTAATCAGCACTCCAAACTCAGAATTTAACCCTTTGCTCCCAGGAGTGACACTGTTCAGACATTCAGACCATAAATTTGAATGGGACCGAGCACAATTTCAAAGTTGGTGAGTTTGCTGGTTACTGTACATTACATTATTTGTACTCAAAACAGTAAAAAGCAATGGTAGAGATTTACTTTTTAAATACAGTTTATGTGTGAGGGTGGTTGGTGTGTTGAAAAGTGAGTGTCTTGGGCCCAAATAGGGATAATATGTTAATGAAATCCTTGTATACTGTTACATTAAACAGATAAGTGTGGGCTGGGGTTTTGTGTCAAGTTGCCACTGGCTTACTCTCATTGTAACAACAGTTGTTAAAATCTTAAACTTTTGGGTAAATATGCAGAAAAAGAAGGAAAAACAGCTAAAACATTTGAAATGTGAAGTTTTAAGTAAGATTTTCATTTTTAACAATATCCAATTTTCCCTTTAGCTGTAGAGATTTTTTTGTGGGTAAAATACCCTGTTTTGACAGTCTTGGATGGTAGTAAATATGTTAATAACTGTCCTGTTTTGGGAAAAGAGAAGAATTTAGTTGTTCTGATTAGGAGCTGTTGTTGTTTAAAGTCCAGTCCTGTTTCCTTGAAGACAAAACAAGACAAACACACAAAATGGGAACAGAAAAGAATACCAAATATAGAAAATGCAGCTTCTGTCTCTGGTGCTGACTCTCACTTGCAGCTTCACTACTGGAGAAACACAGGTGCATAACACATGCTCTTATCAGCCAGTCCAAGGCCTGGCAAAATGGTACCAGCTTTGGGTTGTTTGGAGGATTGCTTTTAGCTACCTCACTAGTTGTGAGCTCACAGCTGTGTTGCAAAAGATGCAGACTCTTATTAAACAGAAGGCAAAAAAGAGAGATAGAAAAGAGGAAGAAATAAGTTGCAAGAAGGAAAAGAACTCACAAGGGAAAGGGTGTGAGCAGGAACCCAACTCTTACATTCCAGGTAGTATTCAGGATTTCTGGTGGTGGCAGAGGTTCTCTCTCTCTTTGGCCTTTTCTGGTCAGGATGTTTAAGAACATAAGAATGACCATACTGGGTCAGACCAAAGGTCCATCTAACCCAGTATCCTGTTTGCCAACAGTGGCCAATGCCAGGTGCCCCAGAGGGAATGAACAGAACAAGTAATCATCAAGTGATTCATTCCCTGTCACTCATTCCCAGCTTCTGGCAAACAGAGGCAAACACCATCCCTGCCCATCCTGGCTAATAGTCATTGATGGACCTATCCTCCATGAATTTATCTAATTCTTTTTTGAACCCTGTTATAGTCTTGGCCTTCACAACATCCTCTGGCAAGGAGTTCCACAGGTTCACTGTGTGTTGTGTAAAGAAATACTTCCTTTTGTTTGTTTTAAATTGTTGCCTATTAATTTCATTTGGTGACCCCTAATTCTTGTGTTCTGAGAAGGAGTAAATAACACTTCCGTATTTACTTTCTCCACACCAGTCATGATTTTATAGACCTCAATCTAATCCTCCCTCCCCCTTGTTTCTCACAATCCAGACTATGAAGGCCCAATATGTCATAGTGGGTCCCGGGAGACGATGTGGGTGGCAGCCAGGATGGTAAAGCTCATTCCTTCTAGTCCATCCATGCCCATAATACTACCATTCAGTGACACTCAGATAAACTACATACAAAAAGGTGTGCCAACCTAATCCCATTAACATTAATCAATCAAAACACATTTCACTGTAAACATTTCCTCTCATTTCTAGAAATTTGCACCTCATTATCTCAACCTGTGACCTACTAGGAGCCTCCAAGACTACTCCTGAGGGAATTCTGTGCCAAAATATCTCTGGAGACATTTAAGAGTAGGTTAGATAAATGTCTATCAGGGATGGTCTAGACAGTATTTGGTCCTGCCATGTGGGCAGGGGACTGGACTCAATGATCTCTCGAGGTCCCTTCCAGTCCTAGAATCTATGAATCTATGAAAAAAATTCTATGCACAATATTTTAAAATTCTACATATTTTATTTGTCAATAAATAAATGTGGAGGCTCCAGAATGGCAGTGGGGAGCACTGGCCATTGTCTGCAAGGAGGTGGGAGATCACCCTGCAACCTCTGCTCCCCCAATACATGGATTTGGTGTTGAGGCTGCACCAGACCCCGACACAGTGCAAGGGCCAGGCCTGCCCCAGGATCACCCTGGGGCCCTGCCCTTCCACGCCAGGTACACCAGGAAGGCTAGCGAGAGGGACAGAGTCTTGCAAGCATGCCCAGCCCTGGTCCCCAATCCAGGTGTGAGTCAGGCAGGCTCAGCCCGGCAGGATCCAGGTGGGGATCCTGGTGTGGAGTGAGAGGGTTCTCTGTGGGGCAGTTGGGTGTCAGCGGTTCAGTGTGGGGATCCGGGTGCAGAAGGGGATCTTCTTGTTGCTTGTTGGGAGGGTTCCAGGTGCAGGGGGAATGGAACTCTGCAGGGGGTACAGGTGCAGGTAGTTGGGGCTAAGTAGGGGGGTGTCTGGGTTTGGGAGCTTCTGGGGGGTGTGTGTCTGGGTGCTGGGGGAGTGGGGCTTGGAGGGGTGAGGGTCCTGGTCACTGGAGCTCAGTGTGGGAGTCCAGGTCATTGGGGCTCAGTGTGGGGGTCCAGCTGCAGTGGGAGTGGGGCTCATCGGGATGGGGCTTGAGTTCGGAGGGCTCAGAAAGGTGTGGTCTGGGTGCAGGGGTGCAGGTGGATGCAGGGAGGAGGGGCTTGACAGGTATACAGATGCAGGAGGGTGGAGCTTGGTGGGGTGGGGTTCAGGTGCAGGGGGAGTGAGACTCAGTGGGGGGTTGGGTATGGGGGGGGTCCGGATGCATGGGGTTGGGTGGATGGGAGAGCAACTGCCAGCATACAGTGACTCCTTACCCCTCGGTTGAGGAGCGATGGGTACAGGAAGTGTGTGTGTGTAGCTTCCTGCAGCTGGGGGAGGTTTCTGGGGATGGGTCTGACCCGTCCCCTCCTTGCAGGGGAAGAGGAAGTCCTGTCCTCCTCAGCCCAGCTGGGACTAGCAGCTGAGCCCGTAGGAGCCATTAGCCAGGGCGTCCCCAGCTCCCCCCCCCCCCCCGCTGATACCTCTCCACTGGGTGCCTGAAACAATGCACCCATGGTGCTGGGGAGGGCCTCTTATCACAGTTCTTTTAACCTAACCAATTCAGTTTGAACCAGTCGATTTGTCTTTACCTTTTGCTGACAATTTTAGGTAACAGTTTGAATTGGACTTCTGTTATCTTGGACAATTTAGGTAAAGGACTTTGCACAGCAATGTGAAAAAATACTTAAATAAAAATAAAACCATCTCCCAGGTTATTATATTGTTAAGATTCTAATTTAAATTGGGAGATTCTCATGTCTGTCTTGGAAACTTTTTTCCATAACTACTTTTATTTATTTTTAGTAACTGCTGTATGAACTGCTATTCTGGCCTTGAATTTTCTGAGGCTTGTGTTCTGCAATTCATCCTTCTGTTAACTATACATCTGTGATGGTTCTTGTTTAAGTGATGGTCCCTATTATATTCTTCTCAGCTATGTGCCTAGAGCCAGAGCTTTTTCAAAGGACTAATGTCTGTTGTCCATGCATGCGCCTTTGCACGATCTTGTGGTTTCGCCCAAGGTGACCGTGTCTTCAGTTCCTTCTCACCACTGCATGGTCTGAGTTGGAACTTCTGCTGGTCTCTTGTCTTTGGTGATGCATTTTCCAAACTTTTCAGGAAAAAAATGTTTTGATTTTTGTACAGAGTCAGGATTCTTACAGTTTTCATAGTAGTTTTCTTGATTCTAGAGTTTTTGTAGGTTTAAGGGCTGGAAACACTGCTTTGGCAGTTTCCTGCCAAACAATTCCTAAACCATCCCTCTCTGCTCCCCCAGTGTCCAGTTTTGGATACTGTATATAGTCAAGGGTTGTTGTTTTTTGCTGTTTTTGTAGTACTGTAATTTTCTTCTTTCTGAAAGTTCTGGTATGCTTAAAGACTTTGGGTGCCGCTTTTGCAGTTTCCCACCAAATTATCTTCATCCCACCATCCAGGTTGAGATACTGGATTATGCTGAAAAGGCTGGGATTCAAAGTCTGTAGTTTCTGCCCTCATCGGTTTTCCCTCAGTGATGAGCATCAATGTTGTCTGTACTGTTTGGGGGTAACCCACACTACGTCCAGGTACAGTGTCTGCCTCTCCTTCCCTGTTCGTACTTGGGAAAGCAGTCTTCCGTCTTATGAAGCACCTCATGGAAGTCGCCATGGGGCCACAGATCCCACCCCCATACACCTGCCTGAACAGTCCAAGAGTGTGCCTCCTACTGTGGAGCCTGAGTCTGGCTCTGCTGGTACAAGTGCTATGGACCCCGCACCAAGGCCTAGCCATAGGTCACAGAAGTATGTGCATAAGCATGGCAGGAAGTCCTCCCCTTGAACAGTACTGAATGCACTTGGTACCAGTGCATGCAAAATATCTAGTACAGTAACTTCTCACTTAAAGTCGTCCCGGTTAACATTGTTTTGGTGTTAAGCTGCTCGTTTAAAGTTGTGCAATGCTCCCTGTAGCGGGGTGGTCACCCGCTCCTGTCCTGAAGGGCAGGACTTGGTGTCCATTCACAAGACGTCACCCTTGTTGACTGGTTGGATCGAATCAACTACATCTTCCCTCCCCTATCAGTCTTGCCACGTGTCCTTCACAAACTCTGACAGGAGAGGATGATGGTCATCCTGATCGCTCCATTCTGGCCTTGCCATATGTTGAAGCATCCTCCCCTCCCGCTACCGACTTTTCTGGTACTGCTCACACAACATAACAGCAGACTGTGTCACCCCGATCCAGGGATGCTTCACCTGACAGCTTGGTTTTTGGATGAACACCTCTGCTAGCACAGGCGTGTTTGTCAGCAGTTTGAGATGTCCTCTCAAATAGCAGGAAGGACTCCACAAGACAATCCTATCAAGCCAAATGGGCACATTTCACTTCTTGGGTCCAACAGAGAGGTCTTGTCTTGTTCCTGAGGCTGTGGACATCCCAATGCTCATAGATTATTTCCTCCATCTGAAAACCTCAGGGTCGTGCTCAGCTCCATCAGGGTGGCACGCAGCAGCTATTAACACTTTCCACCCTCTGGTAGAGGGACATTCGGGTTTTTACCCATCCTCTGACGGATTCTGGAAGGGCCTTGTATGTAAATACCCGCCCATTCAGTCTATAACTTCCCAGTGGTAACTCAACCTAGTTCTTATGTCATTAGTGAACTCCCCCTTTGAACCTCTGGCTTCCTAATCTTTTTTCGTCCTTTCTATGAATATCGCCTTCCTGGTTGCTATTACCTCTGGTGAACTGGGGGCCATGGTGGTAACTCCCCGCTTTCATCACGTTCAATAAGGACAAAGTTTCACTGCACCTGCATCCCAAATTTGTACCAAAACTGGTTTCCCGCTAAACCAACCATACATCTACCCACTTTTTTTCCTAAACCACATACCTCAAATGATGAACAGCAACTTCACTCTCTTGATGTACATAGGACCCTGGCCTTTTACCTACAAAGGAAGAAGCCATCCTGGAAATCTCCCAGACTGTCATCATAGCAGAGAAAATTAAGGGGCAGGCCATCTCCACCCAGAGAATCTTGAAGTAGGTCTCAGGGTGCATTATGCTCTGCTATCAATTATCGGGATGGTCCCCACCAGGTGGGATGCAGGCCCATTCCATGAGAGCACAAGTATCAACTACCATCGTGTGCCATGACTGCCCCTTGAAGATATATAGAAGGCAGACATGTGGAGTTTAGTACACAGCTTTTCTTCTCATTATGCTCTAGTGCATAATTCGGCGATGGATGCCTTGTTTGGCACAGCGGTCCTCTGTTCCACAATTTTGTCATTTTCCTCGCAACCACCGCCTATCTAGGCACTGCTTGTTAATCATCCTCCGTGGAATATAAGAAGGACCATCACTTGAAGAAGAAGAGGATGTTACTTACCTGTAACTGGAAGTTTTTTGAGATTTGTGGTCCCTATCTGTATTCCAATCCCACCTTCTTTCCCCTTTGCTGCAGATCTGGTAGATGTGTGGTGGAGAAGGAACTGAAGATGTGGTCGGTCTGCCCCACCCTTTATCGCCTCAGGTGAAACCACGAGGAGGTGCAAGGGTGCATGCACGGACTGACGGACGTTGCTACTTAGAAAAAGCTCCGGCTCTGGGTGCCTGGTACATGCACATAACCCTCAGATTACTACAGATAGGGACCACACATCTCAAAGAACTTCCAGTTACAGGTAAGTAACTTTCCCTTCTTGGGATACCCAGGACTGTGAGTCACCTTGTTACCCTGACCTCCAGTGAGGAGGAGGCTTGCTTATGTTTAACTGGATGTCATCTGCTTGACAGTACCAGCCTGTTAGTCACACATGCTCTCTCTTCTGGGGTATGCCAGCCTTACTTTGCCTTACAGATTAATAATAGGTGTGACTCAGTCTCGGAGTCCCTTTCAAGCATTCCCCTGTAGTGCCAGCCTCTTATCCACTGAATACTCACAGAAATACCAGGTCTGCTGTCACCAAGGAAAAAGTACACACAGCAACTTGTAGGATTCAACTCAGGTTCAGCACCTAGCTTAATATCACAGCACTCTGATATATTTATAGTGAAATCAAGGATAAGTTTATGACCCAAGATTCAAGAAATAGTAAGGATATTGGAAGCAAAAAAAAAAAGCATGCTTTCTAGAGACTAAACTTAATTGAACAGGCTAATCTCCTGTCACCCCAAATGTCCTCTGAAGCATTTGAGTCAAGGATGGTTAAGATCCTATTTTCATGAATCTAAACACACTGCCTGTTTACTTCCTCAGTGAGGGAGGGTGAGGTGTCTTCTCTGTTCCCCAAATATAGTCCAGCAAACCTTTGAAGTGAACCTCAAGACAAGGTTCTCTTCCCCCATTGCGTGCTCTTTGTGGTTCACTTCATATCTTTCTGTTGATTTTGAATGTAAATGTGCCTGCACTGTGTTAGCTTACAATGCTTAATTTACATGCCAACAGAGAGACAGAGGAATAAACATCTTTTCTGTCAGGAAAACTCTTTGCCTCTGCTGTGATACAGATGCTAAGAAATATTTTCAGTATACACCTATAACTCCTTACATAATATTTGTACCTACATTTCACAACAATATTAATGACCTGTGTGACCCTGGCTTTCATTTAAGGCATCAGATGACCTTCTTTGGTAAACCAGAATGTACATACTAGAATTAGGATATTCCTGTAACTCCCTTGCCAGTTGGCATTGAGGAGTTCTTATGTCACAACATCTGTCTGTGTTTTTGGTGTAATAAATATAGGAAAATATTTAAATTTTGTGTTATGAATTGTGTGAGTCTTGCATTCCTGATCTTCTGTGGCAAAAAATTCTACAGCTGGGTGCTTTGTCTCCAGTGAGCTTCTTCTTAGGTTCGCCAGCTTTATCATACCCATTGGCCACTGTATCCTTGGAATAGTGCAGAGGAAGAGAGGTGGCCCTTTTAGATCTCTTTCTCACCTTAATATGATTCCCATGCACAGTGTTATGGACCTGAGATGCCTCCGTTCTCCTCAGCTGTCACTCTGAAGCCTTATTATGTCTGTAGAGTCAGTGAGAAGTGATGGGAACTGCTACAAGCATGCTTGCAGCTGTTTTCTTTGCATCACACTGACTCAACATTCTAGGCTTCTCTTTTTGTTCAGAATATCATCAGGTTGGTTTTGCAGCCTGCTACTGTCCAGTTTTTAAGTTCTTAGCCATTTTGACTTTACAAATTAAATCTATTAGATAGCAAGGCATGTATCTATGCCATGCCAAGAGTCCCTAGAAGACCATTGTGATACCAGAGGTAACTAAACCAATCACCCCCCCCCCATACAGCCATATTGCATATAGCAGTTTAATTGGTTGTATAAGGGAGACTGCACAGATGAGGGAGACATGACCCAACTGCCAGTTTTTCAAATCCATCCACACAGCAACACAACCAGCACACACAATAACCTTAAGCACACGCAGCTCCTCACTGCAGCATATATCCCTCATTCTCTACATGTACAAATCAACACAAATCTCCCAGCACATCTCCCCCAGACACAAATCAATGCAACCACTTACACAAAAACACAGCCAGCATACACAGTAGCCCCAAACACACACAGTCCCTCACCACAGCACACACCCTTTATTTACTACCTACACAAATAAATACAAATCTTGCAATACAACACAACCACCCACACAACAACACAACCAGCACACTCTAACCCCAAACATCACTCTGAAGCCTAGAATATTGAGTAAGTGTGATGCAAAGGAAGCAGCTGCAAGCATGACTCTAAAGATTCTTTTGTTTAGAATATCACCAGATTCAATAATCACTGGAATTCTTGGTCTGGTACCATCCAAATTTTAAGTTCTCAGCCATTATGAATTCATAAATTACACCTCTACAACAGTGTGGGCTTTCAGATACTAGTATAGCTATACTGGGCCTGCAGACTTAGAGATAGATTCAAGCATATATTTCTATAATTTAGCCAGTATTGTCTTTTTTTAAATGCACTCTTCTCAAAATATAATAGTGTGATTAAATTCTGAAAACTTAACAAAGTACAAAAAGCTGATGTTTTCTATAAGCTGTTGTATTTTTATTCATTCTGTCTGCTTTATAGAAAGAGAGAGAGGGCATAATAATGAATATGTATATTTTCCAGCAGGTGCTTGTGAAATATTAAAGGAATTCTGGTTTATTTAAAAATGCAGAGATAACAATTTAATCCAGTGGTGGGCAAACTTTTTGGCTCGAGGGCCACATCTGGGTGGGACATTGCATGCAGGGCTATGAATCTAGGGCAGGGGGTTAGGGTGCAGGAGGGGTGTGGAGTGTACGAGGGGGCACAGGGCAGGGGGTTGGGGTGTAGGGAGGGGTTTGGAGTGCAGGAGGGGGCTTGGGGCAGGGGGTTGGGGTGCAGGAGGGGTGCGGAGTGCGGCGGGGGCTCAGGGCAGGGAGTTGAGGTGCGGGGTGCAGGAGGGGTGCAGGGTGCGGGCTCCGGCCCAGCACCAATTATCTTGAGCAGCTCCAGGTGGCAGCAGTGCGCAGCGGGGCTCAAGCAGGCTGCCTGCCTGCCCTGCCCCCACGCTGCTCCTGGAAGCAGGCACCACGTCCTGCGGCCCCTGGGGGAGAGGGGAGCAGAGGGCTCCGCGCGCTGCCCTCGCCTGCAGGCACCGTCTCCTGCAGCAACCATTGGCCTCAGGGACATGGTGCTGGCCACTTCCAGGAGCAGCGCGGGGTCAGGGCAGGCAGGGAACCTGCCTTAGCCCCGCGGTTCCACAGGGATGGCAATCCCACAGGCTGGATCCAAAGCCCTGACAGGCCGGATCAGGCCCACGGGCCATAGTTTGCCTACCCCTCATTTAATCTTATTTCACAGTACTACAGACTAAGGCTCTCATCCTGAAAATGCTTATGTATGTGCCTAAATTCGAGCACATGAGTAATTCCATTGAAATAAATATTCTTGAAGTTAAACAAGTGCATAAGAGCTAGCAGGATCGGGGTTTTATTTTTTGCACTGGTGTTCATATTTCTACATCACATTAAAAATATGACCATTCAATATAATAAGATTACATTATTTTTCTTAGGGCAGTAGCTGCAGCTACTAGCTATGATTATACAGTGGAATTTACTGGACTTGGGACCTCACCACCTGGAACTGAGGATGTTGGGTTTTGTACCCAAATAGGTGTGTTTGTGAGAAAATATCCAAAGAATGGTGAAACTGTTAACTCTGAGAAACATACAGAACATGCTTACAAAACTGTAAGTATCTCCGGCTCTCCCTTTACATATCCATTTAGTTTACTTTGTATAGGGATCAATAAATAACAACAAAGGGACAATTTTGTGAGACAGAATCATAAGGGTTATGTGTATACCAGAGTTGACTATTGCTACATGCCACAGTGGCTCAGCTGCAGTGCTTCAGTGTAGATACTGCCTACGCCGACAGGAGGGGTTCACAGCCCTGAGCCATAGCTATGCTGATGTAAATTCCCAGTGTAGACCAGCTCGTACTCAAGAGCATTGAGAAAAGAATAAGCCTGTGATTATGTTTTTAAAAATACCAAACATTCAGACTGACGTTATGACTTCTTGCCTGTGGCAGGGAGATTCATGCCCAGAATCTGGTCAGCTGCCATGGTCCCGGCAGGGAGTCGGACCCTGGGAACCAGTAGGACTCCCAGCAGGTAGTGGGAAGCCCGGGCAGCAGTCCAAGCCGGGAGCCTAGGTGGCAGCCCACCTTGGAGCAGAGACCGGGTAGCACCCTGGCTCGGGAGCCCGCTTTCTTGTCAATTTCACGACTCCAGCAGAGCCATGAAATTGACAATTATGACAGCCAACAGCCACTGTAAGGAATGCAGTGGCTACACAGACACTGCATCACCCTCATTACAATGATATAAGCCCTACGCCTCTTGTTGAAGTTGTTTTAGTATGTCACATAGCGGGTGAGTTACATTGGCAGGAGGAGCATTTCAGTATGTACACTACCGCTGTTTTGTTGCCAAAAGCTGACTTTTGTGTAGTGTAGACAAGGCCCAAGTCTGTTACTGTCTGCCTTCTGCTTGTCTCTCTCACACACACTTATCCAAAACAGTACTCAGCAATGCCTCCCACCCATATAGTTCAAATTATTGAGTGGCCTTGGATATGCCTTTGTTTTGGGCGGTGACGTTTGTGTGCTTTGTTTTGGAGACTTCTGTTGTTTCTGGGTCTGTCATAATGTTAAATATTTTGGGTTTTTGCACATTGTAAAGGTTTTCAAGGCAGTGTACCCAAGTCTTAAAGATGAAAAGTACCTACAGAATGCAGTGGTCAGTGAAGTTCTTTTCGGAGCAGACATCATTAAAAGACGACTACTGGGCAATTTCAAGTCTGAGTGGAAGGAGCATAGTGATGGCCTTGAGACAAAATTCAAATTCCAGCCATTTAAATATTTTATGAGGCGTTCAAAGAACCTTCCTCTAGCTGAAACTGAAAAACTTGCTGCTGATAGAAGCATGGAGCCATTCATTGATGGAAACACAGTTTATATACCTCTGGCAAAAATCTTTTCTATTCCCAAAGTGAATCAACTTTGTGGCACCTTTGAGAAGTTAAGCAAGCTTATTGCTGGCAAAGTAGCACTGAGCAATGATGGTTCTGCTGTGATAGTCACTATCGAATATGAAAATGAAGAACAAGAGAATTAGAAAACACTTCAAACTGTGGTGACAAAGAAAACCTTGTTAGTAGATTCATGCCGATTTTATTTCTATATAGTGACTAGTTACCGCACTCACTTATAGTATTTTTTTAATTTTAAATATTTCCAGCGGGACCTAGAATTTTTGCTTGTTAAAGGCAGCACCTTTAAGGATTATAGGGCAGATTTTCAAAGGCACAAAAGGGAGCAGTTAGGCATCCAACTGCCATTGAAGGGCAATAGTTTATTTAGCCATGTTTTGTTTGCTCTCCCCTTATTTATCTCTCAAGTATCATAATTACACACTTTTAGGTATGTTGGGAGTATATATACAGATTTCACTAGCTGTAACTGAGTCCCCCGAGACTAGTCATGTGAATGGTAGTGTAGTAGAGCACTACGGCTTCACCACCTATCTAGCTATAGGTTTCACATATTGATTCTAATTCTAAAACCTAGACAACAGTTATAATTATAGCATATGTCAGCTATAAAACAAGCTGTTGGGTAAGGAGGACCAAAATGTTAATATTTTTGGTAAAATTTACCTACATTTTTTTTGTTTGTAAGTTAAATTTTTTTTTTTTGGTTCAAAGGGTGAATGTGAAGACAGAGAAATGGAAATTCAGAAAGCCTATCTTATTGATCATTGTATAGTGTAGCTGGAAGAGAAATAAAAGCAGCAGGTAGAAGACATGTAGCAGGATGGGAGGGGGCAGGGGGGAGCATAAATTTGGACTAATACAGAAGTAAAAATATTCCTGTAGAATCAGCCACTAATGGAGAGATGGGCATAGCCATTGTACCAGTTCTTATATGTTTTCTTTCTCCTTCCCTTTTTTGGTCATCTTATTGTAGCAGCACTGATCCCATGGACATAACTTGATGGAAACATAGGGATGTGTCCTCCTCTGTACCTGTGTAAAGCCCATTAACGTGAGAGTCTCACAACTTTAGGTGGTGTTTATTAAAAAAAAAAAACACTTTTCATGGATGTCATTGCAACCCAGAGCACAGTTTTAGGCTTGGAGAAAGTCAAATGCTTCTTCTAGGTTAATGGGAAAAGTGGTACAGTTAGTTAGTTCGTGGTGGCAGGAGAAGTTCAATGAGAATAATCTGATGGGAAAGTAGTAGACATTAAATTATAAAAGTACTGTATTTCTAAATAAAATGTGTTCCCACCGTTTTCTGTTAAATATCTCTGACTTCTGTTTATTTTATTAAAGGTTTTAAAACTTCCTAGAGCTGCTTTAAGGAAAAATTACCCTCAAAGTAATAAGTAATTGTTCCCTAAAAATACATGCTATTCCTAATACTTCCAATAGAAATAGAAGGCTGTGCAATACCTGTGATAGTGGAGCTGTGTGATTTAGGCCATGGAGATGATTCTACTAGAAAGAGCTGGCCAGCCTGCCTTATGCAAGGATATATCACACATATAAATGTGTAATAAACAAACAACTAACTATTTATTAATCTCCAAGAACTAAAACTGTTATGTATGCACAAGAATAGCATGTTCACACATGTTGCAAAATTTCCCCCTCAATTTTCTTTGTCCAAGGTAAGTAATATTTTTGATGTGACTAGGTCAAGCCACATGGTTTTCTTTTGTTAATATCTGATAAATGCTAAAATGTTTCTCATGGATAATGCATAATTAACTAGTGAACAGGCCTCACTCTTTGGATGCTCCCACTGATATCACTGGCAGATTTCGGGGGGGGGGGGGGACAAATGCTGCAGGATCAGGCCTAACGTTTGTGAGATATTTACAAAAATGTAAAGCAGTTCTGTGTAAAGACTAGTGTCGTAGAGGATGACCTTTGCTCCACCTTCAGAATCTGTGGGTGGGGAGGCTCCTGTCTCTTCTGGCCCTCCTTCAACTCTCAAATCATTCATGGTGAAAGACCAGACAGAAAAGGGGGGCAGTAACTTAGAGCAGAGGGATAGGTTCAGAATCTATAAGTAGGATGAGTTTCTCTGAAAGAGACAAATGCTTTGAAGCATTCCACCTCCCTCCAAATGCTTTTATAACTTCTTGATACTTTTACTTTGTTTTGTGTAGAATTTTTTCATCCCTGTTAAACAGCTATGCTTACTAAACGTTAACTTGTAATCAAAACTATTTAGAACTACTTCCTCGGTGGTTTATTTTTTTTGGCTGTACAGTTATCTTGTAAAATGCCTTAAATGTTACACATGTGAACTTCAAAGCTTGTAAATAAACTGTTCTTTGGCTAATAATGAGCCTGTTTAATTAGTGCAGAGTTCAGTACCATTAGCTTGGCCATTTTTTTTGAAGATATCCCTGCAACTCAGTGATGTACTGTAAGGCACATTTAGCAGTTACTATATCTGTTAAGGTTTTTTGTCCCCCGCCCCCTTCCTTCCTTCCCCACTCTGTTTTTTCTTGTTGGTATTTCTTTATTTAGTGTACTTTGTAGCCTAGTCATTTAAAATAAGGAACAGGTGGTTCTGGCAGAATTGGAACAACATTTGCCTTGAATATTATGTTACATTACATCTAATTATAGGGGTGCTTATAGAAACACTTACTTTTCTTGGAAAGATCAGACCCTTAACATTTTGTTCTGTAAACCCAGTTGGAAATTGGTCTATGTGAATAGTGGGTTGGCTACCTTTATCCCAAAGGATTTATAATATCCTCCAAAAAACTCAACTTACACAGAGCAGCATTGATTAGTTTTTCCTTCTATAATCTTTACTGTTAGGACTTAGTACTGGATGTTAACATCTTAAAGGGAGAAGAAGGAATCCAAGAATAAATAAATTGTGCTTCTGTGATGCCTTTCATGGGAAGACAAACCACCTCATAAATGTTAAGACATATAAATCACAGTGAGGTAGGTAGGTAAGCTTCTTTGTATAAGTGTTCAGAGTCATAGTGAAGTCATGTGACTTGCCCAAGCTATTACAGCAAATCAGTGATAGAACCATGGTTTAGGCTATGTCTACAATACCACTTATGTCACTTAGGAGTGTGATATGTCACTCAGGGGGGTGGCTTAAGTTACACTGATGTAAGGACTGGTGTGGATTGTGCTATGTTGGCAAGAGAGCTTCTCCCTCCGACAATGCTACCACTGCTCGTTCATCATCATCATCATCACGTTCCTATTACGCCTCTGGTGTTTAGGGCAGTGACGAAGCTCCTCCACTCCTGTCTGTTTCTGGCATGTCTTTCAGTGGTTCCCCAGCTGTGCCCCAGGTTTTTCAGCTCAGCTTCCACAGCTCTTCGCCATGTTGTTTTCGGGAGGCCTCATTTTCGCTTGCCTACAGGTGTCCATCTTATTGGTACTCTGTTGATGGAATCAGTTTCCATCCGAAACACATGGCCAATCCATCTCCAGTGGCTCCTGGCAATGATAGTGCTCAGATCCTCTTGGCTGCACTGGGTCAAGAGATCTTGGTTTGACATTGTTCTGGGCCAAAAGATACAGAGGATTTTTTTGAGGCAGCTTGTATGAAATGAAGACAGTTTGGACATGTCATACTTTATAGCGTAGAATGCTGGGGAATGAGAAAGTAGTGTTGAAAGTCCGCAGCTCTGATAAATCTTGAGTTTGGTTTTGGTGTTGTATTTTGATGATTTCTAGACCGTATTTAAGCTCCTGATGGTGGTCCTGGCTTTACTGATTTTGTTCCGGATGTCCTGGCTTGTTCCACCGTCCTGGCTGATGGTGTTGCCCAAGTACGTGAACGTTTCTACATTGGTGAGAACATAATCCTCTATCTGTACTGGTGATGGTGAGGCAATATTAAAGGTCATGATATCTGTCTTATTGCGGTTGATTTTCAGTCCAATTTGCTGGATGAATGTGTTGAGTCTAGTTGTTTTTTCTTGTATATGGTGTTAGATATATGATAGAAGAGCGACATCATCTGGAAAGTCCAGGTCTTCAAGGGATGAGAAGAGCATCCATTTAATGCCTCTTGGCATGTCTTCTGTTGTATGCTGCATTACCCAGTCGATGGCAATGTTGAAGAAGATTGCAGACATGACACACCCCTGACGTGTTCCTGTTTTGACTTCAAAACTGAGCTCACTGATCAACACTGCATGTAAAGTTGAAATAGAAGCTTTTGATGACGTTGATTCTACGGAAAGGAATTCCATATGCCCGCAGAATGTGCCATAGGCTGGTCCCGTGAATGCTATCAAAAGCCTTCTCAAAGTCTATGAAATTTATGTAGAGTTGCCGTTGCCATTCTAAGCACTGTTCTGTTATGTTTCATAGAGTGTAGATCTATCTGGTCTGTGCATCCACGCCCTTTCCGAAAACCAGCTTGCTCTTTTCTGAGAACGCTATCAACTGCCTCTGATATACGCTGGACTATGATCTTACACAATATTTTGCTTGGCATAGATAAAAGTTTGATACCACACCAGTTATAACTGAGAGTTCCTTTCTTTGGTTTCTTCACTATAACCCCATTGGTCCACACATCTGGCACTTTTTCCCTTTCCCAGACTGATGTAAATAGAGGCACCAGGATAGATGCTGCTAATTTAGGATTTACCTTGAACAATTCTGCATTCAAGTTATCCTTGCCAGGAGCTTTCCCATTTTTTAAGGATTTAATGACTTGAATGATCTCTTCCTTAGTTGGGGTGTCTGCATTGATATTAAGATCTTCTTCTGCCTCCTGGATGTTTGCTTCCTTTTTAGGTGGCTCCCTGTTCAGCAATTCTTTGAAATCTCTGTCCAGCACATTTCTTGTTCTTTTTCGGTTGTTAGTAGCTGTCCTTGTTTGTTCCTGATGAGTGTTTGTTGGTGTCTTCCGTTTACCGCTGATAAGCCACGTCATTTTGTAGACTGTTCCTTGTTCACCACAAGCAGCTGCATCCTCTGCTTGTGTTGCCAGATTATCAATATAATGCCGTTTGACCTCCCAGTGTGCCTTGCTGTACTGCTTGTGGTATTTGTCCTTTAACTTCTGGGATTTTGTGTCTAAAACTTTTTTCTTCAGGGCTCATCTGGTTTCTATGGCATTCCATGTGCCGGGTGTAATCCACTCCTTCCTTTTCTTCTGCTTGTAGCCTAGACAGGCTTCACTGCTCTGTTTATAAATTGCTGTTACTTTGTCCCACTTCTTGTTGATCTCCTCATCTGCATTCCCCTCCTCTTCATCAAGGTCTGCAAGTGCTTGAAACCTGTTCTTTAACTGCAGAATGAATGCTTTCTGTATTTCAAGGGACTTTAGCTTGTCAATATCATAATGTCTATGTCCCTTGTTTGGTGGTCCCACACTTCTCTGTTTTAGTTTGATGGAGGCTGTCACAAGGTGGTGGTTGGTGCCAACATCTGCACCCCTTCTCACTTTCACATCTGTCAGTGAGCGTCTCCATTTGCTATTGATCATGATATGATCAATCTGGTTCTTATCTCTGCCATTTGGAGAACACCATGTCAGCTTGTGAATTTCACGATGTTCAAATAGGGTTCCACCGCTGACTAGGTCATTCATATTACAGAAATCAACCAGCCTTTCTCCATTTTCATCAGAGAGCCACACCCATGTCTTCCCATTGCTCTGTCATTTTTTGTGTTGTCCTTACTGACCTTGGCATTCGGGTCTCCCATGACGATAGTTAGGTTGTGGCGTGGTACTCTCTCTAACGCTTCTTGTAGTGTAAGGTAGAATTTATCCTTTACTTCTTCATCACTGTCATTTGTTGGAGCATAACACTGAATCAGGGTGATATTATTGTGTTTCCCTTTCAGTCTGGCTCTCATGAGTCTGCTGCTGATAGATTTCCATTAAAGCAGGGAATGCTCCACTCCCTTTTTCAAAAGGATGGCAACACCCTCATGGTGTTGTCCTTCATCCCATCCAGAAAACAGCAAAGTTTCTCCCGAGGCTGCTGCTAATCTTCCTGATCCCATCCATCTGCTCTTGCTGACACCCAGGATGTGTAAGCTGTAGCTTCTCATCTCTGCTGTGACCTGAGCTAGCTTCCCTGCTTCGTTAAGGGTGGATTAATTAAGTCAACAGGAGAGCTCTCACTGGAGTGCAGCCATAGTCTTATATTAATTTAGCTTAAGTTGGTAATTTACAGATTTGAGTTAAACTGACATAAGCAAAGGTTAAACTGATTCAGGTAGGTCTACATTATGGGGTTTGTACTGGTTTAACCAGAGCAATTTTTAAATTAAACTAGTGTAGTTCTCTAGTATAGTAAAGCCTTCCCTCAGAATTTCCTGTAATGATAAACAGGACTCTTCATAATAATCAGTTTGATTTTAGAGGTTTTAAATATAGGCATTCAGTTAGATTACTTACTAATTTAAAATCTGGGCCATATAAAAGGTCAATCCTAATACTATAAATGAGGAAGCCAAAGGGGTGTACAGAATAAAAATTTCAGTCTTCATGTGACACTGTCATTGACCAGGAGATGGCACACTTCTCTTAGCAGTCATTGTTTGGGACTCACATGTTAGACCAAGGATAGGCAACCTATGGCATGCATGCCAAAGGCGGCACACGAGCTGATTTTCAGTGGCACTCTCACTGCCCGGGTCCTGGCCACCGGTCGGGGAGTTCTGCATTTTAATTTAATTTTAAATGAAATTTCTTGAACATTTGTTGTATGTAAAGTAAATAATATTTTAGTTATATATTATAGACTTATAGAAAGATCTTCTAAAAACGTTAAAATGTATTACTGTCACGCAAAACCTTAAATTAGAGTGAATAAATGAAGACTTGGCACACCACTTCTGAAAGGTTGCCGACCCCTGTGTTAGACTGTCTAAAAGAGTTTGTCTTGATGCTGTATTCTTATTATCCTTATCTCTTTGTAAAGTGGTTTGAGGTCTATAGATTGAAAGCACCATATGAACTAAATAGTATTCCTATTATGACAATCACTCTGTTTGTAGTAGGAAGTATTACACCATCATAAAATAGGTCTCTTCCTATTTTTAATTATTTTAAACCTATTACAATCTCAATTTACACCTGCTTTGAATCTGCTAATGGATGGGAAAATCATGCTTTATCCTTAGCTTTATTTCTGTACTGCCACAGAAATCAAAGTCAATGTCCTGGAAGCTGTGTAGTTAAAGGGGAAAAAAAATTTCCTTCCCCAAAAGAGTAAGTTTGTGCTAGCACATAATGCTAGATACATCAGAGAGTAGAGGAGAATATTGACTATCTGCAAGGAAGAGGTGTTTGAGCCCTGAACACAACATTCCTGTTTCCAAATGTAAGAACAATCTTAGTTGTAGTCACCAAGTTCATGTACAACTATAACTTCCACTTTGGACCAAGCTTAATTGGTTAATTTAGAAAAATGCACAGGGCTGAAGATGGGTACAATATTTAAAGTCAAGTAGCTTTTGAAGAACATCAGCAAAAAAACTATATTATACCCAAAAGGAGAAAGTCTTAAAATGTAAGTAGATGCCCTCACTAATCCTACTCATTACTGCTTTTGATATGGAAAGGTGCTACATGAGAATCTGCTGCCCTATGCAGTGCAAACCTCTATGTATTTGCTAGCTCTAACTGTGAATAATTCCAGGAGGAGGTAGGATTAGTGTGCTGGTATTTATATAATCACTAGATTTTCTAGGCTCTGCCCTGACGATGTGTGGTTTAACACACAAATCCAGTTAAGTAATAAATCACTTCCCACTCTTCCTGATGATAAATGTTATCCATTTGTGGCATGTCTGATCTGAGAATGCAGTTACATAGTAAAATGTAAGCATTCAGTACTAAGGTGTAAGACCTGGTATTTCATGTCCCTCCTACCCCCCTTTTTTCATTAGAAGGAAAATTCCCCTTCCCTGCAGCCATAGCCATCTTTTTCTTGCCCCCCCAAAACAAATGTGTTTACACATTCATATTTCTTGTTCCTTAAAGGTAGTCTCTTCCTCCCCTAACTCCAGAATTAAACTTACCATAGTAATGATCATTTTACATCCTACTATATATAAAAAAAATACACACACACAAAACACCAAGGAAGAGAGTGAGTAAATAAGACAAAGGGACAGAAGCAGAGAGAGTAGTGGTTTTTTTTGTTTTGTTTTTAAAAAAGCCCACTACACAAACTACCAATCCTGTCCATAATCAAAAAGGTTTTTTTTTTTTTTTTTTATTTAAAACAAACGTGTCTCGAGAGAAAACTTAACAGGATCTGAGTTTGAGTTTTCTTATTGCTACCAATATCCAAAAGTATACTGATGCATTTGTTTTTGATTTTCTGTAGCCAACTATGGTGCAGTAACTTAATTCCTCACTGTGCAAGGGTAGCATGGAATGGACCCTATTGCTAAAATAGCCAGGCATATTTTCACGAGCCATTTGTGCCAATTATCTATGGTCCTATCACCAGGCCAGAGTTTTACATTCAAGAATAGTGTTACTGTGCTGTCAGAATGAGTAATAAGAGAGGTAAAGAAACACTAGGCTTAAAACTGCCTCTTTTTTAGTAAGCTATCATCTATCCAGCAAAGATTGATTTTTAATTTACCACCTCATTTTCCCTTCTTGACAAAACTTTCTCACTCCCCCCCCCCTTTTCAGTATAACCTCTTGCCATTCATATTTAATTTAAACCGAGTTCTGCCCGGTATGTGAAGGATTTTAAAAGTATCAGGGTTTTTAAAAAAAATAGCAAGTTGAGTTGTGTGCTTGAAGAATGTCAAGTGCTGGGTAAAGAACTACTGATGTACTTTTACTTGAAAGGGAACTTTGGTTTTTTCCTACTATAAATTTCTGCTTACCGTTTGCATAAACGGTCGGGCTTAGTTTTAGTCATCGTTCATCTCTACGGCTCTAACTTTTTCAAGTAATTTGTGGAGATGGTGCTGCTCTCTTTTGTAGTGAGCAGTGGGATTTAGGATTATAAGAGTCAGTTTAAATATATTTTTAAAGATGGCAAAGGGGTGCATATAAGAAATGCAGCATGGGACAGTATCTTTAATGTGACCTGCTTGGCACTAAAATGAACTTGCTGTGCCCCAATAAGATGGAGATTTAGCCAGGTCATTATGCAATGCTCATTTGCCTATTAGATTATACTTGAACAACCCCCTCTCTCAAACAGAATTCTTCTGGGCAAGTAGTACATGTGTATTTCCCCAAAGAGTCAGGAGAGAAAGCAAAATTATCTATCTACTCCTGGTCAGAAGAGGGAACACCAGGAATCCATCCCAAAACCATTAAGAAGGTTTTCTAGTAGTCCTTCCCAAGAAAGAAAATCTACATTTTTCCTTACTTTATAGTAGACTAGATTCTTTTAATCTCAACAAGCACTTGTTTTTAAAAAAAAACACATTCCAAGCTGAAGACATGATTTTTAATTGTCTACATGAGGCCATTTTTACATTACAAATTTTACATTTTATTAGAAAAACAGATTTTACTATATCAGTCTCCCTAGATTTCACTATAATACAGTTTACACAATTAAGTACTGTACCTAAATATGAAGGTCATTCTCCAAGTACAAGAGACATACTTAAGGAATCACTTCGTGGAGAGTTTTGTTGTTAAGTGTGAACAATAAACCAACAAAATACAATGGAGATTTATTCAAATTTTGACTTACATACAAATGTTTCCCCCCTACAAAATCTTATGTGGCCGGAGGACAAATGACTTCAACCAAGCTACACAAATTGCCTACTGCATAGGCTTTAGTTATCTGTGTACTTGAAAACAGAATTAAAAGCTGAATTTACCAGGTAAGATACTACATAAGTGTTCGTACAATTGAATTTTAAAGAAGGCAGCCTTTAATTACCCATTTTTCCACAAGTAAAATAAATAAATAAATAATAATAATTTCAGCCTGTCACCATCTAATGACTTTCTTGTTTTTGACAAGTTTTGTCAAGACATGCACCAAAATCCAATTTGGGAGTAAATAAAACCACATTTGCAAGTTATATATGCAGTTTGGCTTTCAGTTACACAGCTTGCTGCAATAGTAATAAGTGACATAAAAATGCAAAAATTTGCAACGCGAAGGGAGAGGTAATTACGGCTTTATTTCTTCACACTGAAACAGAGTACAAATAGCTTATTACTCAATGCACAAAAAAATCCTGCTGGGGGACATAATGGACTTTGCATGAATAGTTGTCAAAATTAGGTATGGAATCCAGAGGATACAAAGGGCTTAAATACTTGTAATGTTATAACTAAACCCCATGCTTTTTGTACACTACATGATTAATGATGCTGAATGTTATTTCAACTCCCAGGCACTGAATCAACACATCAATCTATAGTAACTCATGCTGCACCTCAACCAAATGCTGGACCCATTGATATCAATGCAATCAAAACTACATTTTTCAACAATTTTCTAGGTTTTATGGAAAATGCCAAACGTTCAAGATTCCTCTGAACTAACGGACAATGGCACTTGTTGCTGAACGAAGCAGTTCTACTGAAATAACATTAGGAAAGCCAGAAGGACGAGAGGGGCATTTTTGGTTACTAGATTAACTAGAAATGCCTGAGTATTTTAAATAAAATTATCTGAAACCAGCCTGCTCTTTGGACTCACAAACTTATTTTCCTCTAAATATCAACATTATGGGGTTAGCTTCTGCCCTTATAAACTGTGAATTGTAAATATGCATTTTATATTATTAAAATATGGATTACATTATTTGAAGAAAAGAATCAGTAGCAGCCAGCTCCTATTCCTCAAATTCTTTAAGGACACTTCAAGTTCTGCTTTTTGTGCTTAAAAATGGTCTTTTACAGTTGTACATTTTTAATAAAGTCTGGTAAATGTCTATCAAATAACATTAGCTGAAGGACTGGATTCATTGATTTAGCTTTTTAAAAAAAGCATAGTATGCTAAAGAGGATGAAATAGCAAGATGTGATATTAGGCACCTTGCATATAAAGAGATTGCAAACGTAAACTAGAAGCATTTAAAAATTAGAGTTACTGGTTTGTGGCAACAAGCAAATTATGGATAGTTTTATAGGAGTAAAAGTCAGTTTAAATCAGTGTGTACAAAACCAACATCCTTAAGTTTCAGGAAAAAAATAGGCCCCGTTTGAAGTCGTGTGCCCCTTAGAATGAGCTCTTAGGCTCCACCATCACTCTCCATAAACAATTTAGTACTGCAAAAAGTTTTGTCCGTTTCATAAAACCACCCTTCATACTTTGTTGCTATGATTTCTCAGCTTTAACTTAAACCCAGTAACCTTATCAATACTTTCTATTCAAAAATTTGGAAAACAGAAACTGGCATGTTTTATCTGTATGATGTAAACACACACTAATGGCAACTTTTTTATGAAAGGATCATTTTTACATTTCTTGTAAGCATTTTGTCATCTCCCCCACAATCTCACTCTAACTGCAGTTATTACAAACAAGTTGTATTTAATACGTTTTACCCATTAGAATAGTCCAAATTAAAAAAAAATTACAAGCAATGGGAAATAGAAAAATACTCCTTTTAAATACCATAATTAAGAAGAAATAGCTCTTATCTAACAGTATTCAACAAAATTTGAACTCTAAGGTTTCCTTTAAGCTAATATAAATAAAACATTGAGTTCAATAATGAACAGTTTATACTATACACTTATGAAAAAGTAAAACCTATTAAAAACCATGTAAAACAAAATTTTCTTAATACAGCCTAAGAATTAAGACTTCAAATTTTACTTCCAGAGAAGGAACCTAAATACCAATTGATTCAGAGAAGAATTTGAAACCTTCAGAGTGTTAAAGAATAAAATGGCCACAATATTGTTTTGATTCATTCAAACCTATCTGATCATATTGGTAAACTGTATGGCTAATTTTCAGCAAAACTAGGTTTTCTACTGCAATTTAGTACTAAAATACATCTAAACCTCAACCGTTAGATTGTCATTCCACCAGAAATCTTTTTTAAAAAAATAAGCAAATACTTTTACAGCTGTCAGCAAAACAATGCTTTTGTTAAAAGATCTTTAATTCTCACCTTTTGCTAAAACTAATACATTTTAGACCAAGCCATTCCATTTGTGCAAGTTAAAGTACAGTACATTTTGGTCAAAATGTTTCATGCCTCAAAGTGTAACAATGGACAGATAGTGAAGCTGTTAGTGATTCTACACAAAAAAGGTGAGGCCTTTGCCCAGAGATTGATTTTTCAGACTGCAGAGTGCATGTATACTATATAAAGTGCTTCTGTTAGTAAATTATATTGGCAATAGTTAGTCTAGATGTCCATTTATTCTTAAAAGCTTCATTTGGTAATCCATCCTTCCCTCCCCATCTCCCACCCGCAGGAACAAGGCACCTTCAGCTGTAAGAGATATACTACCCAACTCCAAAGGGTTAAGCTAGAAAAACGTGTTCACAGTGGTGTTAAGCTGCTGACTACTTTTCACTTGACACTATCTTCCATTGAGCTTTAAGGTTCATGTGTTATTGAAATCACATTTGGAAGAAGCTTTACTTTTTGTTTAGACAGCTGAATCTCACTTACCGAGATTAAAGTTTTATACCCCAAACCATAAAATCATACTATCCTCAGGCATACAAGACCAGCTTGTTGAGTGCTTTACTATGATTTGGTAATTCTGATGTGAAATTTTAAATATATTTTGTCATTTACATAGGGCCAGAAGTCATACTGATGCACTTAAGACACCAGATTTTATTTACAAGTAGCAACACATATTGTTTGATGTTATTAGACCTAGTCACTTGTATTTTGCTTTTATATATTTGTCTCTACCATCTGCTACTCAACCTTACAGTTAATTATGCTCAATGCATTTACAAGTTTAATATTACTGAAACAAATAATAGGACATCTTAAAGCACAACTAAGTTGTTTTCTTGGAAGCATTAACCCCATTTTATATTAATTATGGCCTGATAGAAGGAATTAGCCATTATAGCACTGAAATGGCAAGTAATATTTTAAAAGTTATTTATGAAGAATTATTTCTAATGGTAGAATTTAAGTTTTGAACTAGATTAATTTAAGACTAATTTTTTTCTAAGGGGCTTCTTCTGAAAGCCAAGTTGCAAACAGAACACATAGTCATCACTAATGAACTTCGATATAAAACTATGTTCAAGTAGACACCATTTATCAGGTTTCCACAAGATGTTTTACACATAAATTACAAAAGCAAGTAATCCACTAACATTAGGTAACAGTCACAACAATGGTTATACACTTGTACAAGGCATAGATACTAAAAATTGCCTTTATACCACTGTAGACATGAAGGATCTTTTATGAGCAGGAGGTACTCAGACAATTCAGACCAAATGTGAGTTGCCCTCTTGAAAGAGTCTATCTCATCACATCAACTTTGATAACTGTTGGAATTAAATGAACACCTCTTAATTATCCATGGAGGAACTCTACAACTATTCTTCTGTTCAAGTCCTGCTGTTCTAGCGTTTAATCACCACTTGCTCATATGCTCCGGATCCTACCCTGAAAAAATAATGCAAAATAAGTTTTCAGTTCTAATTTAAGTGGAAGATACTAACTAATACTGAATATAGAACAATGGAATTTTTGTTTGCTTAAAAATTCAGAGAAAAAACAAAATGAAAAGTGTTTTCAGATGTCTATTTGAATGTATAAAACTGTTATAGTACAACAGCAGAACATGCAGGTTAGAAAATGCCTTATGGCATTGATTAATAATTGTTTTCATTTATATATTATAATAGATTTATATTTTCAGGCAAGTACAACAGATGATATTTCCCTTCTACACAGTGGTTATGTATGGCCTATTGTTTAAAAAACACTTAAGTCTCACAAAGCCAGTAAAGTTGTATTATTTATCAGAGAAGAAATAAAAGCATCAGTTCCCTCAATCTGGTTACAAGGAGGCACCTGTAGTCAATTATTGGATGGTGTCATGTATTAGTCTTTGACTATGTCTACACAGACCCTCAGTGCAGACTATGGAGGTGTGAATTGCAGCATGCACCGAATTGTTGAGCTCTAGTTATCCTGTGTGGATGCTGCTGGTATGAACTAAAAGGTTGCTAGTTCACATGAACACAGCCCTCTTTCAAACAGGACTATGTTAATGCAAATTACCTTTTAGTTCATGCCACCAGTGTCCAAACAGGGCAATCAGAAGGCAGCATGCTAGCATGCACTGCAATTCACAGCTCTGAACTGCAGGACCAGGTAGCCCTTGGACACAGAATTAAGTCTCTTGCTACCCCCTTCCCCCTTTACAGAGCACACTGTCACTTGTGTGGTGTGTGCACAACAAAAAACACTAACCCAGGAACCAAACCCCAACAAACCCTAGTGCCAACTCTGTCCACATATCTATTCAAGGGACACCATCATAGGACGTAACCACATCAGCCATACCATCAGGGTCTCGTTCACCTGCACATCTACCAATGTGATATATGCCATCATGTGCCAGGATTGCCCCTCTGGCATGTACATTGGCCAAACCGAACAGTCTCTACACAAAAGAATAAATGGACACAAATCTGACATCAGGAATTATAATGTTCAAAAACCAGTAGGTGAACACTTCAATCTCCCTGGTCACTCAACAACAGACTTCAAAGTACAGACTCCAACGAGAAACTGCAGAACTGGAATTAATTTGCAAACTGGACACCATCAAATTAGGCCTGAATAGAGACTGGGAGTGGATGAGTCACTACAGAGAGATTAACAAAGTGATTTAGTTTAAGGTGCCACAAGTACTCCTAGTGGTTTTTACAAAAACTAAATTTCCCCTTGCTAAATACTCACACCTTCTTGTCAACTGTTTGAAATGGGCCACCTTGTTTACATTGGTTCATTAACACTACAAAAGTGATTTCCACCCTTTCTTGTCAACTATTGAGAATTGCCTACTTCCAACTTAAATTGTCTCGTTAGCATTCCCCCTCCACTTGGTAAGGCAACTCCTGTCCTTTCATGTGCTGTGTATTTATATCTCCCTACTTTATGTTCCACTCCATGCATCTGTTGAAGTGGGTTTTAGTCCACGAAAGCTTAATGCCCAAATACATTTGTTAGTCTCTAAAATGCCACAAGGACTCCTCATTGTATCAGCAAAAACAGACGAGCATGGCTACCACTCTGAAACCTATATCTGTATAGTCTGCTTGAGAGATCAAAAATGAAAGAAGCGGGAAGGGTACATCTCAGAGTTTACAAATATTTGAAGTATGAAAACACAGAGAAAAAAAGATTAATTATATCGAAATAAGAGTAGCAGCTGTGGGATTAAATTGAAGGGAAAAATAAACTGAGTATCAGGAAAATATCAGAAGCCTAACTGTAAGAGAGTTTAGATACTAAAAAAATAGTCAAGACTGACAGGAAAAAGGCTTCCTGAGAGCAATTAGCCTACGGAATAATTAGACCCAGAGGAAGTCTATAAGGCCAACATTTTCGAACCTGGATGCTTACAGTTAGGCTTCTGAATACACATTCAGATACCCAGACTGAAACTCAGGTCACTTCCAAGATGCTGAGCAACCCCAGCTTCCAAGTGTTCAGCACCTCTGGGTGCCTAAATATAGATTTAGGAACTTAACTTTGAGCATCCAGGTTTGAAAATGTTGCCTTGTATTATCCATATCATCTGATTCATTGAGAAAATGGAACTGGCACATATCAGAAACAAAATATTCATAAAAACCTAGTACAATATGCTTTTGCTAACTGGTACCTAACAAGTATTAATGGTTCAAACTACATACCTATTGGGTAGATGATGACTTCCAAAAGAAGTACTCCCCCCAGGGCCCACAAATAATCTCAGCCCTTCTTCTACAAAGGAAAGAAGTTAACATGTTTAAATATGACACCATCAATGTTGCCAAACAAATATTCTCTAAAGAATCTTTTTAAAAAACATTTTAAAATCCATGAACTTTGTAAACGATATTTAAAAACGTTTGCATCTGAAAACAACTGGGACCCAATCATAATAAGCTGTGCTTCAGGGAAGGCAATTTTCTTGTAGGATTGCCCCTGCCCTTTTCGGCACAGACTTAGTTAAAGTGATGAGCCCCAGTGGCACAAAGCCCAGCAACCTTCCCTGCCTCTAAGGAGACAGCAGCAGTCAGGAGTTTTCCTGGAATGGTCTATAAATACACCCCACCCGCACTGGGAGTAGGAGCTGGGGGTGGTGAGGGGGGGAAGTGTTCATTAAATTAGTGCATTTGGGTCTCTACTGTACTGTACATCATCTTTTCAAGTTTTTACTTGTTTTCCCCATATATACCTTCTGCACTGGAGTCTAAACTGAAGTCTTGACTCTGCAATATTTTTTCAACTATATCATCTGCATCTACTCTGGTGGCATCAACCCGCTTCAGTTGTGACTCTACAGAGTCTTGCTTCACTGGATGCCTGTCAGGATAAATACATTTAGAGATTCTAAAAACTAATTGTCAATACATTTAATTCAGAGTACTGTCACTATAAGAAGCCTTTCAAGTTATGTTAAGTGTACCTGCTGAGTTTTTCTGACGATATATCTTTAACAGGAGTATCAAAATTATCATCAGTTACTTTTGGTTCAGTCTCTTCACATGGCTCTAGAATACTTCCAATTCCTGTAGACGTACTTCCCACTGAGGTGTTTCTCCTATGGCAGAGATCAGAAAAACTGGATGATCTGGAGTGACATGTGCTATACCCTATTGGAAAACAGAGAAGAGAGCCACATTAGTTACATTATTAATGGCTAGGGCTGTGCTTTTCCCCACTATTTGGTTTGTTTTTACTCCTGACGAGAGCCTACACATGTTTTAAGAAGCACATACACTCTCACACTCTATCCAATTCACTTAGTATATTTTCCTTTGGAGTCTTCATCATTCTTCTCTCTGCCTTCTTGGATGGTATCTTCATCAGGTTGAACACATTCTGTTTTCTTTTCAGATTAAGAAAGAAGTGTATTAAGTAGGAATGCATTTTTCCGTGTGGATGACTGTAGCAATTATCAGATCTTTTTCATATCTGACTGACTAATTTTGCCTTTATGGTCAGTGTTGGATTTTTTCAGGTCTTCCTTTAAAATTTTTTTCTTCTATTTCTTCACTTCCTGCATCTAGAGACAAATATCCAGAGCAAACATGCTTTGGTAATTTTGTTCATGTAAAAGAAGGATGAAACTTGATAAAGTTCAAGTCTTTCCCTTTCAGTATTTTATGGCATTATCACGGATTGATTTTTGCCAGTTTGTGAATTGTGAAGACAAATAATTTCAGGCGCAGCATCTGATGTTGACGAGCTGCTGGAAAAAGGAACATAAGGGACATTGCAAAAAAAATTATATTGCAGGTTTGTCTCCTCATTGTTCTGCTCCACTACATCAGAATTTCATTGAACTTACACATTTGATCTTGACTCAGAGTAATCTAGTTTTCAACCTTTTGGGATGAGCATGAATCCTTTCTATCTTGCTCATTTACCAACTCTTGAAAATGTTTTCATTTTACTTCAGAAAAATTACTAGCTTCCGTTACTTGATTTTATTCAGTTGCTCCTTCCCTATCACTTCTTTCAAGGCAGGTGGAATCAGATAAAGTCATACAATGATGGCTGGTAATCACTAGTCTTTCATTTGTGGTATGATCAGCAACTTAATGTCTACTACAGTTAGAAGGAGAATTTATCATCTAGTGAATTCAACACTTTGAAGAATGAGAAATAAGGTGAGCTAGCCAGCTTTCTGCAGAACCATGTTATTAGAAGCTCTGCCAACCTTCCAGATAGTGCTAGAGTCTAGAAAACTCAAGGGCTTGATTTTATAACTACCTAGTCCCCTTTTCAACTGATTGCACGCATTAGCCATGACCCGGTCTCCAATCACCAGTAACTCCACCCATTGCCTCCTAGCCTTTTAATTCTCATTTCCTAATCGACATAACAACCCTGGGGTTTTCATTATCATTTCCCTTTTACTTTTTAGAACGCTTGAACCTTTTAGTCACAAATTAGAAACAGGTTCTAATGTCAGTTATTTGTTAATAAAAGCTTTCATATACACTATGTCCATGTAAACATTTCCGAGTGGCAAAGTTAAAAAAAAACCTCTCCCTTTTCCAAAAAACTAAGTCCCCCAAAAACCAGTAGGTGCGATTTTTCTTAATTAAAAAACAAACTAACACAAAATCAGGTTGTTCCACAACTGTTTGGTAGTTTGGTTCACAATTCAAAAGCCTTAACTAGGTAGAATGTTTCTTTTTACCCACAAGCAGCCTATTTATATCAAAATGCTTTGTGAAGCTTCTGAAATACTAAAGCTAATAAAACTAACTCAAAGGAATTCAACATCAACTTCTACCTGACAATTTTGATTGCTGGCTTGCATAGCTTGATGTTCTGGAATGTCCACATGCACCAAGTTCATCTGGGACTGATGCACTCTTTGCTGAGAGATCTACAATAAACGACAATCAGAAAATATTGTTGAATCCAGCACTCAGTTTTTGGCCTACAGCTATTATCAGACATATGTCAGACCTCACAAGATAAGCAGAATGAGACTTGATACTAGTTAGATAAGAAACCTCTAAGGAAAATCCAGGTGCTGCAAGAAATGTTGTCAGCGTTCAAGTACATGACACTCACCTGAACTATAAATAATTATTGATTCAAAGGAGAGCGTATCGGAGGGTACACAATTGGACAGCTTTTGGCTGAAGTACATTAATGACCAGAGGAAGCTGGGCCTTGAGTGAAGAGCCAATAACACTGCTTTTCTGGGGAAAGTGCCAACGCAAATGTGCTGGCCACGTTTCAAGCAGATACTTTTATAAAATTCTCTGTAGTTTCAGTTGACGGAATACCATTTCCTGTCCTAATCTCTGTCTAATATTGATGTGCACTAGTAAAATATATTGAGGCTCACCCTAGAGTTGCAGCATTATCTCTAGACTGATTCTTGCCTGCACATTTATACCTGCCTCTGGAAATTTCCACTACATGCATCTGACGAATTGGGTATTTTTTACAGATCCCAACTAACATGGCTACCCCTCTGATATTATTAAAATGCTCAAGTAAGTGAACTGATTTCTATAGTTTGTCAGCTTTCAGTATGACAAATGCTAAGTGATTCTTAAACTTGTACCATTAAAAACCTTATTCAATATCTATCCATAACACACCAAATCACAAAAGAGCTAGCTAATTTTAAGGGCCAATACACCTATGAAAGCACGATCATTCATAAATTAAATATTAAGGGCCAGATTCTGCTTTTTAAATTCTCAATGCCATTGAGATTTGCTTAAGTAGCAGAAAATACGCTCATAAAATATTTTGAATTTTAAAAAGGGACACAGGCAATTGATCCGATTTCCCTTTCTTTCCCACTTCTAATAGAAATACTGCTCCATTACACCAGTGTAAATCCAGCACATCAAAAGGAATTACTCTGCATTTACATAGTGGTACCAAGAGCAATATTGCTCAACAAACAGAGTAGAAAGGGGATTTGGGATAAAATGTCCATGTCTGTTTAACATTCAAAATATTTCATGAATGTATTTGCTGCTACTTAGGTCTCAAACAACAATAAAACCAATAGCATTATTTCATACCTGATACATCCAGACGTACCACTTTCAAGTTCTCTCCACCTTTCCTGTCTTCATGTAAAGATTCCGATTCTCCAGCAATTGAGATGGACATTCCTGTGGAAGGAGGCCTGTAAGCAAATGCACAGAGATCAGGGTTTGCTTTTATCTGTGCTTCTGTCTTTTTGGAAGCATCATCGTGATCTGGGTGGTGGTGGGGGTTATAGGTTCAATTCACATTGGACTTCACTGGGGCTTAATAAGATTGTAGTATCAATAAATTTAGGAACACAGTCCTCCAGTTCCCTTTGTCCAAAACTGTTCAAATCCAGGTTTCCTGGCAAAGTTCATCCATTTTCTCAGCCTTCTGGGGAGGACTGAAACTCTTGGAGGATCCATGAAAAAATACAGATACATCTTGTTGACTGATTGTTGGTTGTTATTTTTTTTTTTAATTGGAAGGGGAGGCGTTTGGTTTGGATTTAGTTTTTAATTAAAGTACTCCGAGCCCAGGATAGGCATTTTGAGTGTATACAAAATGTTTCTATCCTTGGCAGAACACACAGGTTCAGTAAGAATAACCAAGTGTCCAGTGTCCCCTTTCCATAACATTTACATTACTAGAATGTAAATTTGTTTGCAGGGCTATAAAGTGAGGCACTTGACTCCAATTCTGACTTAAAACGTACATGTATTTTATTACAAGACATTATTAATTTGTTTTACTTCAAGAGAGCCAATGTGGAATGAGTGACATTTAATACCGCAGTACTAAGCTTATGATTACATGATAGCTGGCTAATCAAACAATAGCAGATTTGAGTTGTTTGGTTTATTTCCAGCTGGAAATGCTTTTCATGGCCTGCCACAGCAATAATAATTTAACAACTGCCTCAATGGCCTCACCCACGTACATGGGTCTATGGACAATGACAAGGTGTAGCAGGCATATTTCCTATTAAATCTTAATCATAGGGAAGGATTTTTTTTTTTTTAGGTCAAATGCATACCTAAGCAATAGGTTTGCTTACACACATCCTCTCCCCCACAAGTAATGGGCATAAAGATACATACAACCAGAAACAGTTCAAAATATGAAACTGTAATAACTGAGCTATCCCATACGAAATATTCAACCAACATGCCAATTTTAACTATACTCAAAGAGATACAGTTTATTGAACACAAACTGGTTTCGCTACAGAAGAGTATCTACCGCAAAATCATGGAGTCCGAGAGCCTCTGTGCTGTTGAGGCGGAGGAAAGTCTCAGGGAAGGAGAACATCAAGCAGGAGCAGAAGGAAACGATCCCATAGTTGGGAACCTCTTTCCAGATGTCATGCTGTCCTCTCACACTGAGGATACCCCTCTGAGGAAGGGGACCCGAGTTATTAGGAAGAGAGAGGTAATAGTAATGGGGGATTTGATTATTAGCAATACAATATAGATAGTTGGGTTTGTGATGACCGAGAGAACTACATGGTGAGCTGCCTGATGGGTGTGAAGGTTGCGGACCTCTCGAGGCATCTAGATAGGCTTACGTGCAGTGCTAGGGAGGAGCCAGTGGTGGTGGTACACGTACGTAAAAATGACAAGAAGTAGGAGAGAGATCGTGGAGGCCAAACTTAGGCTGCTAGGCAAAAGATTAAAGTCCAGGACCTCCATGGTAACATTCTCTGAAATGCTTCCAGTTCCACACCCAAAGCGAGTTACACAGACAGTAGCTGATTTTCATTTGATTAGAGAATTTGAAAAAGTTTCCATTTTCTAAGAAAACGGCCAGCTAATCAAAACAAAACTAAAAACAAAACCCCACATCTGGATCAGCTACAATATTTGCTGGGTTTGATTTGAAAGTTTAGTATTCCAGGAAAGAATTATATCATCAGTTTGGAAGAGATCAAGACAATCGTTTTGTCAAGCCATTGTGAAGTAAAATACAAGTTTTAACGCATAACCAAGAGATTCTTTTTGCCTTTATTGCAAGCCCCTAACATCAATTATACAACAGAAAGAGACTTTATAGTAGTCCTTTAACAGGGCTTTAGAAAGCCTGATTAAATTTTTTTCTGGAGACAAAGTTATCCATAAATCTCAGATACACTTTTTATGGCAAAACAGAAAACTCAATTTAAATGTTGATTTCAACTTTATATGTACTAGTGTACAGAGAAAAGGAATAAATTATTTTATTAGAAAACAGGCTAGAATTTAGTAGTCCTTTGGGAATCACTGCTCTGAGTAATATCAGGTTAATGCAATCAGTGCTAGTGACATATGTAGACATGTGACAATAAGTAAATATAGGAGTGTGCAATAAACAGAGATAAAACAAACTCTGCCCTGCTAAACAAACTAAGATAATACATCTCCTGTCCACTAGGTAGTGGGTGAAATCCTCATCCTTCCACTCAGGCCCATTTATACCAGGTTAAAAAAGGGGCCAGAGCAGTGTACAAGGGCTCTAATAGCCCTGGATCTGACCCGGGAGAACTCCCGCACTGTAGGAACCAACGAAGATTGCAGGCGGGCCATACTCCGAGGCCACCCTCTGAAGCCTTAGTGTAGGGGGATATGGCCACAGCATGTAACTCTGCAAAGATTCTGGTTGCCATAACTTAAACAGCCCCTAACTGCTGTCTGCATTACATCAGAGTCTGCTTTGAACCTTGGAGCAACCCAGAATCTGGAGGGTGCAAATGGTAACCTTAAAGCCACATCAGCTCCACACATCACATTAGGCTGAGAATACTGTGCTGTATCTTTTAGAATCCAGTCCAGAATATCTCCCATTTTATTTTAATACTTAATTTTTTATTAAATTTGTTTTATATTTTACACAACAAATAAACTAGGGCTGTCAAGCGACTAAAATAATCGCGCAATTAATCGCACTGTTAAACAATAATAGAATATCATTTATTTAAATATTTTTGGATGTTTTCTACATTTTCAAATATATTGATTTCAATTACCACACAGAATAAAAAGTGTACAATGCTCACTTTATATTTATATACTTTCAAGATAACACTGAACAGCGCACTGATATACAGATACCCTCCCACCAACAACTCAGGAAGAAGAACTCCACATGGACTCCTCCTGAGGGTCGAAATGACAGTCTGGACCTATACATAGAATGCTTCCGCCGACGTGCACAGGCAGAAATTGTGGAAAAACAACATCGCTTGCCTCATAACCTAAGTCATGCAGAACGCAATGCCATCCACAGCCTCAGAAACCACCCTGACATCATCATCAAAGAGGCTGATAAAGGAGGTGCTGTTGTCATCATGAACAGGTCTGACTACCAGAAGGAGGCTGCCAGACAACTCTCCAGTACCAAATTCTACAGGCCACTTTCCTCAGATCCCACTGAGAAATACACTAAGAAACTGCACCATCTACTCAGGACACTCCCTACACTAACACAGGAACAAATCAACATACCCTTAGAGCCCCAACCGGGGTTATTCTATCTACTACCTAAGATCCACAAACCTGGAAATCCTGGACGCCCCATCATCTCGGGCATTGGCACTCTCACTGAAGGACTGTCTGGATATGTGGACTCGCTACTCAGACCCTACGCCACCAGCACTCCCAGCTATCTCCGTGACACCACAGATTTCCTGAGAAAACTACAATGCACTGGTGACCTCCCAGAAAACACCATCCTAGCCACATGGATGTAGAGGCTCTCTACACGAACATCCCACATACAGATGGAATACAAGGTGTCAGGAACAGTATCCCTGATGATGACACAGCACAACTTATTGCCGAGCTCTGTGACTTTATCCTCACGCACAATTATTTCAAATTTGGTGACAATATATACCTCCAGATCAGTGGCACCGCTATGGGCACCCGCATGGCCCCACAATATGCCAACATTTTTATGGCTGACCTGGAACAACGCTTCCTCAGCTCTCGTCCACTCATGCCCCTTCTCTACCTACGCTATATTGATGACATCTTCATCATCTGGACCCATGGGAAGGAGACCCTGGAAGAATTCCACCATGATTTCAACAGCTTCCACCCCACCATCAACCTCAGCCTGGACCAATCTACACGGGAGGTCCACTTCCTAGACACCACCGTACAAATAAGCGATGGCCACATTAACACCACCCTATACCGAAAACCCACCGACCGCTACGCCTACCTTCATGCCTCCAGCTTCCACCCCGGTCACACCACTGTGGTGACGACGCAGGAAACAGAACGCCAGGTTTGTTGGTAGCCAGAGAGCTTTACAAGTCTCTTGCAAAAAGCCTCCCAGGAAAACTTTTCCTGGGGTTTTTATTTCTCTCCTTACTTTGTTTACAACTCTTCTTAGTGGTTACATTCTTGCGCATAGAAAAGCCAGGCAGTATACATGCACATAAGATAACGAACCCATCTCTTGAGCGCGTGAATGCCAGCTGCGAGGGTACAATCAAATTAGCCAAATAAGTTTCCCAAACACAAACGCTGGATTGAAGGTCACTCCTGCCTCGTAGCCATGGGAGCAGTTTGCCGCGCCTGTGAGCTGGCGATTCGGGAGCTATGCGTCTCTACACACCACACGATCCATCGTCTACAGCCAAGCACTGAGGTACAATCGCATCTGCTCCAACCCCTCAGACAGAGACCAACACCTACAAGATCTTCACCAAGCATTCTCAAAACTACGATACCCACACAAGGAAATAAAGAAACAAATCAACAGAGCCAGACGTGTACCCAGAAGCCTCCTGCTACAAGATAGGCCCAGAAGAGAAACCAACAGAACTCCACTGGCCATCACCTACAGTCCTCAGCTTAAACCTTTCCAACGCATCATCAGTGATCTACAACCCATCCTGGACAATGATCCCTCACTTTCACAGACCTTGGGAGGCAGGCCAGTCCTCGCCCACAGACAACCTGCCAACCTTAAGCATATTCTCACCAGCAACCACGCACCGCACCATAACAACTCTAACTCAGGAACCAACCCATGCAACAAACCTCGATGCCAACTCTGCCCACATATCTACACCAGCAACACCATCACAGGACCTAACCAGATCAGCTACAACATCACCGGCTCATTCACCTGCACGTCCACCAATGTTATATATGCCATCATATGCCAGCAATGCCCCTCTGCTATGTACATTGGCGAAACTGGACAGTCACTACGCAAGAGGATAAATGGACACAAGTCAGATATCAGGAATGGCAATATACAAAAACCTGTAGGAGAACACTTCAACCTCCCTGGCCACACAATAGCAGATGTAAAGGTAGCCATCTTACAGCAAAAAAAAAATTCAGGACCAGACTCCAAAGAGAAACTGCTGAGCTCCAGTTCATTTGCAAATTTGACACCATCAGATCAGGATTAAACAAAGACTGTGAATGGCTATCCAACTACAGAAGCAGTTTCTCCTCCCTTGGTGTTCACACCTCAATTGCTAGCAGAGCACCTCACCCTCCCTGATTGAACTAACCTCGTTATCTCCACACTGATTTATACCTGCCTCTGGAGATTTCCATTACTTGCATCTGAAGAAGTGAGGTTCTTACCCACGAAAGCTTATGCTCCCAGTACTTCTGTTAGTCTCAAAGGTGCCACAGGACCCTCTGTTGCTTTTTACAGATTCAGACTAACACAGCTACCCCTCTGATATTTGTAATAAAAAATAAAGTGTCAAGTATTTGCACTGTAAAAAACAAATGAAATAGTATATTTCAATTCACCTCATACAATTACTGTAGTGCAATCTCTTTATCATGGAAGTTGAACTTACAAATGTAGAATTATGTACAAAAAATAACTGCATTCAAAAATAAAACAATGTAAAACTTTAGAACCTACAAGTCCACTCAGTCCTACTTCAGCCAATTGCTCAGACAAACAAGTTTGGTTACGATTTGCAGGAGATAATGCTGTCCACATCTTGTTTACAGTGGCACCTGAAAGCGAGAAGAGGCGTTCACATGGCACTGTTGTAGCTGGCGTCACAAGATATTTACGTGCCAGATGCGCTAAAGATTCATATGCCCCTTCATGCCTAAACCACCATTCCAGAAGACATGTGTCCATGCTGATGATGGGTTCTGCTCGATAACGATCCAAAGCAGAGTGAACCAACGCATGTTCATTTTCATCATCTGTGTCAGATGCCACCAGCAGAAGGTTGATTTTCTTTTTTGGTGGTTCGGGTTCCGTAGTTTCCGCATCAGAGTGTTGCTCTTTTAAGACATCTGAAAGCACGCGCCACACATCATCCCTCTCAGATTTTGGAAGGCACTTCAGATTCTTAAACCTTGGGTTGAGTGCTCTATCTATCTTAAGAAATCTCACATCGGTACCTTCTTTGTGTTTTGTCAAATCTGCTGTGAAAGTGTTCTTAAAATGAACGTGTGCTGGGTCATCATCCGAGACTGCTATAACATGAAATATATGGGAGAACGTGGGTGAAACAGAACAGGAGATATTAAACTCCTTGGGAGAGAATTGTGTCACAAATTTAATTAACACTTTTTTTTTTTTTTTTTTAAAGTATCATCAACATGGAAGCATGTCCTCTAGAATGGTGGCCGAAGCATGAAGGGACATATGAATGTTTAGCATCTCTGGCATGTAAATACCTTGCAATGCTGGCTACGAAAGTGCCACGCGAATGCCTGTTCTCACTTTCAGGTGACATTGTAAATAAGAAGCAGTCAGCAGTATCTCCTGTAAATGTAAACAAACAAGAAGTAGGACTGAATGGACTTGTAGGTGCTAAAGTTTTAAATTGTTTTGTTTGAGTGCAGTTATATAATAACAAATCTACATTTGTAAGTTACACTTTCATGAGAAAGAGATTGCTCTACAGTACTTGTATGAGGTGAATTGAAAAAATACTATTTCTTTTATCATTTTTATAGTGCACATATTTGTAATAAAAATAATATAAAGTAAGCACTGTATTCTTTGTATTCTGTGTTGTAATAGAAATCAATATATTTGAAAATGTAGAAAAACATTCAAAAATATTTAATAAATTTCAATTGGTATTCTATTGTTTAACAGTGCAATTAATCGCAATTAATTTTTTTAATTGCAGTTAATTTTTTTGAGTTAATCACGTGAGTTAACTGCAATTAATCAGCAGCCGTACTTTATTCACAAGGGGACTGACTTTGATCCAGATTAAGGCTCAGAAAGCAGGAAAATACAATTAGAAATCTTCAAAGAGAAGACATCTGAGACACACTGACAGAATAAGAAGGTAGACATCAGATTTTTCAGATTCTTCTACACTAGTTTTTAATCTTTGAGTGTCACCTAAGGTTTTTCTATCTTGTCCCATTGGATATTGTTTGAAAGGACTAAAAGAATAGTAGCTAACACTATAAACTGAAGAATTCTATACAATATTTTGAGTTTGTGCTCAGCGCAACATACTGTTAATAGAAACATATCATGTAACAGAACCACACCCCATCCTTAACTAGTTTAGTTAGATTATCTGTCTTTCTCTTCCCCCATTAATTATAAAGTGTCCATTATCCTGGACTTAAAGCTTTGTATGTAAACAGTGGTTGAGCCTAAAACTGGCAATTTAGGATTTCAGTTCAGTTCAGAGAGGATTTATAAATCATCTAACATCTAGTTCATCTAATTTGAAGTTACAAATGTGTACATGACATCCAAAAGTCTTACCAGTTCAAAATACTGTCATTTTTTTAAAATGAAGGCAAGTGTATAATTTTGCATTGAGTGTTAAAAGAAAGCAGCAGAAGCATACCATTAGGGGAGGGAAGGAGAGATACTTCTTAACATGAACTTTGAAGGATTAATGTTTCTCCTGCCTATCCCTAAACAGCAGCTCTTTATTTTGGACATTGCTGAACTGGCTCAAGCATCATGATTTTAAACATGCAACTCCTTTTGATTTGCAGTTACTTCCACTTTTTGACAAAATATTCTGAGAGATATACATGTAATCAAACATTAATGTTCCAAAACCATGTTAAATTTAAACGAAAAAAGTCACATCTAGAACACTGCATTTACAGGATGTAATTTCATTTGAACAGCAGCCTGGATTGAATAAAAACCTCAGTACAAATAAAGTTCAAATTACTTGAATGGTTTAAACATAAGCCGGACAGATCTGGTTGAATAAGACAAAAGTGTTTAATAGCTAAGGCTGTGAATCATTCATGGAGGTCACGGAAGTCACGGCTTCCGTGACTTTCTGTAAGCTCCGTGAATTTTGCAGCTCTGGTGCGGCTGACCCCAGGACCACCGCAACAGCTGGGGAAGCCCCGCACCAGCCACTGTCCTGGTGCTGCCCCAGGCCGCTCCCCCCTGGTGCTGCCCCAGGCCGCTCCCCACCCGGACCAGCAGCGGGGGGCCCCCCGGGTCACCCCCCCACTCCAGCAGAAGCATTGCCCCACATTGCCCCACCCCAAGCAGCAGTCTTCAGGAGCACCCCCTTTCTGGCAGGTAAGATTTAGTCACAGGTATTTTTAGTAAAAGTCATGAACAGGTCATGGGGCCGTAACTTTTTGTTTATTGCCTGTGACCTGTCCATGACTTTTATTAAAAATACCCATGACTAAAACGTAGCCTTATTAATAGCTTTTAAGTGCAACTAGAAAATCTTGCCACAAATTTCAACAAGCCATTTGGAACTAGAATTGAAGATAACTTGTCATTTTTAAGAGATTGAAAGCACTTTGTACATCTTTACAAGCCAGAAAAGTAGCATTAGGTTTTGTACTGTTCTGATAATAGTGGTAGGCCTTACAATGATGCGTCTAATATTTAAAAGCTTTTCCATTTAATGTTAATGAAAGTGGTCTCAAAAAAGCACATTTTAAAAATAAAAAACTAACCTTCAGAGTCCTACAAATATGATTTATGGTGGTAACGCTAAATAGTATCTCCATTCCTACTGACCAGGTTATCTAAATTGTGTTTAGCAAACTGTGGCTTTGCTGGAAATAGGAATTTTCCCAATTGCACTGTTACAATTAGGCCACCCGCCAAGCTTGTATGACTCAGAATAAAAAGGAAAGAAGGCAAAATTTATCGTACTCACAACTACATTTTTCCCTAAGGTGCAGCACATGATTTTCTGCTATGTGGTTAGCTGCAGAAGTAAACACACAATGAAGTAGAGCTATTGTATTCCCTTAGCTACAAATCAAACACAGATCCTTGTTACAAAGCAGTGTATTTTCCTCACTACCACCTCCCTTCCCAAAGAAAGCATGACGACATTTTTTGCTATCTTACACAATGGCCTTGGTAACAAATCTTTTTTATATGAAATCAGATCACACAGACTTTTGAATTTTAAAGAAATCATTTATAAACCTATGAGGTTTAGTTACTGAAAGATGTAATAGCTTTTCTAAAAACGTAGGCATCAATAGAGTTCTTCTCCACCAACCAAGTTTACATAGGCTTTATGCAGGGAACAGTATTTGCCCTTACACGTTTAAAATTTGATATATATTCAAGTAGAGAATATAAAGTATTTCAAGGCAATGAAATAACTGCCACTCAACTACCAGTATTTATATTCTGTTAGTCAGTATTCAGCTACCATGTAAATTTTCCATGTTTCTTTAATATTGTCACTTTGAAGATAAAGATTTGGACACGTACAACTTTAAACAAGAGTTGAGCCACTAAATTACAACTGAAATTCCAGACCCCATAGCATTCATAAACTTACGTTTTAAAACATGGGTCTCCGGACATTAGCTGCATGCTGATCAATACCTACAAATCAGGAAAAACAATACACATAAGCAAAACAAAGAAAACACCATAAGTCAGCAAAGGAATTGATCTGTGATGTTATATGGTGTGTCAATAAGTAATACTCATTACCAAATTTGCATTTAAATTGAAAATATATGTGTGTGTATACACACACACACACACACACACACACACACACACACACAGGATGGCCACATGCTTCTGTAAAGAAAACTAATTGTGTCCAAAATAATACTGGTACAGAAGAGAGAGTTAAACCGCTATAAATCTTACATGGCAGTCTTTTAAACAACCCAAAAGCTACAAACTAGTGTTTGAAATCAGTTACATTATCTCATTTCTACCTTATGATTCTATAAGAGGACACAAGACAATACAATAAAAATAAGTATCAACAGTAGGGGGTTCAAGAGAGAGAAGGACTGTAGGAGATCTCGTCCATCCCCCTAGATCAACAACATGAATGTACAAGGAATTCCATTTGCACATACACCAGCAGCAGGCACATTACTCCACCGAATCATCATTTATTAAGAGTTTCTTATTAAATTGTCAAGAGAAAAACTGGTTGTGCTACCATCATTGGGAAGGTCACAGGTGAAGGCAACCATAAAGGCAAATAATGTCATCAAACATTCATAAACACGGCAAGTCAGGACTCATTTGACCAAAAAGTTGACACCACCAGCAGCGTTTTCATGAATGTTTTCTGGAATAAAGAAACATGTTCTGGAGGAGCCTAGGACTGCCCCAAACAAGCAGAAACTGAAGATCTAAACTGTATAGTTACCTTGTGACTGATCAATCCCAGTGCCCCAACATCACAATTTAATCAAATTACACAAATCTGTCCCAAATTCTACTGATCCAAATGGATTAGAACAGAAAAGGATGGTGGTTCTAGATCACTCTCAGGGGTTCAAGATTTCAAATATTTCCACAAATTCTTTGGCACTGGTTAGAGAGTGAGTGGAAGGGGATTTCCACCTCCCATCACAATCCATGACTGAATGTTAAAGCTGGCTCATTCTTTACAGAATTAGGCAAGCCAACTAAAGAAAAACTACCCTGAAAAGAACTAACTGCATAGTTACATGAACATATAACTGTTACAGTATTTATATAAACTATGTCTACACTAGACTCCGATTGTCTTCTTATATTGAATTTACTTTGCATTGCCAATTCCTATTGGAATAGGAAACTAAAATTAATTTAATACTTAAAAATGGTTCTCCAATATAGCTCACTTATCAGAGTTCCAAAACCGGCAAAAATAATCCACCAATTTGTTGCTTGTATGGATTTCACTTGGTTCTCAAAAATAAAGCTGAGATTGTCACTACATTATATTACTTACATGTCCAGTCTTCCTCTAGTAAGAGTGATTACTGACAGAGAGGATGTTCAGCAACAGCAAATATATTTTAAACCTTGTTAAATGCTTGGCTGTCATATTTGTGGTTTTCAGTTCCACAACATATTAGTTCCAGTTTTTCCCTTATACAGTTAATAGAAATGCACTTTTACCACAGATAATATGATGGGAAAAAAACATGAATTACTTTGAGAATGGAATTATCCTGTCTGGTATTTTTGGTATCATAACCTTCCAATAAACAGCGACGAGTGGTATTTCCCGATCCAGCAAACTCTGCAAGGTTTAGGTCTGCAAAGCCCAGCTATTAAGAGAGAATGAAGAGTTAGATATTGTAGTATAATCCAGGGACACTTACTGTATGCACAATAATTAGTATTCATTATTAGCCTTTAATCACACTTGAATTAGAATGACTGCTTCATGCAGAAGGTATGGACTCAAAAAAATAAAAGGAAGAAGGAAGTAGTTACATTAGAAAAGAAGAGAAAAAAAACTGGTCTACAAAACCTCATAAATATTGTTAGAATTGATACTGTTTAATATGATTAAATGCCAAATGCTGCTCAGCTGTACTCTTAGTTTCAACTTACACCTAAAAAACCCTAGGAAGGCTTTTTAAATATTGAAAATCCCATACACACAAAAAATATAGAAGTAAAGACTTCCATCATTCTTGAGAGGCAAAGAAAAGCGAACTCCAAGAGAGGTGGGGGGAGATTTAAGTATGTCCAACCTACCTCTCAAATATCAGTACTTACCCAAAATTATCTTCCAGCTCATCTATTTTGTAGATCAGAATGATAGTATTCTAGCCTATTATTAAGCTAAAATATGTAAAGAGCATAAGAGAGCAAGAAGGAAGTATCAGTTTATAGAACAGATCATGTCTATTTACCTTTGCATATGCCTTTCCACCTTTTAACTCCTGCAAAAAGAAACATACACTAGTAACTAAACAAGTCATAAAAATTTAAAATATTGCCTTTTTGAAGGAATCCAACATGTACACATATTTTAAGAGATATCTGAACATAATATTGCCATAGTATTAGTCTATTATATTGCTAATTGTAACAGGAAGAGACCTTGTGTGCTTCTCCCAGCTTCTTCTCAAGCCTACCCAGGGACCCCATCAGGAAGCCAAGAAAGATCACCAGGAGGGGAGGGGAGAAGAGAAGTAAACTGCAGAAGCCTAACTTCTCCCCATCCAAGTGATGAAGGGGTGTGCATAACCCCCATCACTGTGGGACTGACCAACTACATACCCTGGTTTGTGAAATAAGCATTTTTGCAAAAAATAAATTTCAAACACCTACCCCTGAATGTTGAGGAACCAGCTAGTAATTAAATAAAAATGCAAACGTCCTCCAATTTATTTTCTAATGCATGCAGTTGGAAGGTTCCCAAAAAAAAAATCCCTGCTGCCTTCACAAAGTCACCTCAGGATAGATGGACAGCTGTTCAGTGCTACAGCACCAGTTTGTTTCTGCTGCTAGGGGTAAGGCGTGCAGGAGATGCACCTCTGGAGATCAGGAAAATCAAGCTAGTACATGGCACGAGTTCAGGGCCTCTAACGGTATGTCTACACTACAGCTGTGAATGAGTTTCCCAGCTCAGGTAGACAGACTTGTGGTAGTGGGACTTGAGCTAGCATCCTAAAAATGGCTGTGTGGACGCTGTGATTCTGGCAGAGACTCAGGCTAATCACCCACGCTCAAGCCCACCTGAGCCACTGGGCTTGAGCTCAGGAAGCTAGCTTGTGTCTTAACTGGAGCCACAACATCCACACAGCTATTTTTAGCACAGTACCTTGAGCCCTCCTAACACAAGTCTGTCTACTCCAGCTGAGAGGCAATTTCCCAGCTCCAATGTAGACATACCCTAAGCTTGCTGCTTCTTGCTCTTGACTTCTATGCACTGCATCAGTCACTGACCAGGAAGAGTTGGGCTTTTCCCAGGAAGAAAGTGAAGCCAGCTGTTACTGGATGAAAGAATAACCAGTTTAAATATATTTCTGCTACTCGTCCTTGAGTTCTTGTTGAAAAGTGAAGACATTACTGTTTCCTCATTCTAATCTTTTCAAAAGACTCTGAATTCCCACAGCAATAGAGAAGATCTGTTTGTGGCAGAGTAGAGAGATGCAGTCACCTTGTTACAACTGACAAAGGAACAACTGAACACATTCAATCTGCAGGCTCTTAAAAATTTCTGCTACATTTAGTACCTTAATATAATTGAAGGCAAGTTTTATAACTTGAGAGTTTTATCCTTCTGTAAGTACGTTGAAACTGCATCTGCACTGACCTACCTTGGTTATGTTACAACATAAATTATGAAAAGAAAGCTATCAAACAGGATAACTATCTGAAAATACCAGTGCGTATATAAAACACTATGAATGTTCCTTTTGAAATCATACAAATGCTTTGTGCTTCATATATTAACAAGGTACTTGAAAAATCATATAATGAAAGTAGCAACGTGCTTATACTGCTCAAGTTGTGAACCAGCAAAACCACTTAAAAAGAGTGCTAAGGATGTTGGACACAGGAGGCGGTTCTTAATTCAGAATGAATTTTAAAATTAATCATGGCTGTTATGCCATTTAGCTAGCATAAATTAAGTTCACAGTTACAGCTCCCTCAAATTACAATACAGTAACTCCTTGCTTAACATTGTAGTTACGTTCCTGAAAAATACAACTTTAAGCGAAACGATGTTGAGCAAATCCAATTTCCCCATAAGAATTAATGTAAATGGGGGTGGGGGGTAGGTTCCAGGGACATTTTTTTCACCAGACAAAAAAGACTATATATATATATATATATATATACACACATACACACACACACACACACACACACACACAAAGTTTTAAACAGACAACTTAATACTGGTACACAGCGATGATGATTGTGAAGCTTGGCTGAGGTGGTGAAGTCAGAGGGTGGGATATTTCCCAGGGAATGCCTTACCACTAAACGATGAACTATCAATTGGCTGAGCCCTCAAGGGTTAACTCGTTGTTAATGTAGCCTCACACTCTACAAGGCAGCACGAATGGAGGGAGGGAAGACAGCATGGCAGACAGACACACATTGTGTGCGTGTGTGTGAAATGCGCATTGCTCCTTTAGATACGCTGACCCCACTCTAGGTACACTACCTTTTTAAGTTGATCAGCAAGCTGAGACAGCAGCTTCAGCCAGGAAGCTCCTCTGTCCTGAGGCCTGTCGTGTGTCCTCCCCTGCTCTATAGGGGATGGGGTAAGCAGGCTGCAGGAGAAGGGGGGGGGGGGAAGGGGAACACCCTGACATTAGCTCCCCTCTTCCCCCCATCCCTCCCACACAGCAAGCAGGTGTCTCTGGGGAGTAGTTCCAAGGCAGAGTGCAGAAGCAGCACATAGCAGTGGGGGGAGGGACAGCTGAACTGCCGGCAATTGATAGCTCGCTGGGCGGCTGCCGCACAGGGAACTTAGGGTAGCGGGGGGCTGCCGGTCCACCCTGGTTCCAAGCCCCCACCAGCTAGCTCCAATGGGCTGCTCTTCCTGCAAGCAGTGGACAAAGCAGGCGGCTGCCAAACAACGTTATAAGGGAGCCTTGCACAACTTTAAATGAGTATGTTCTCTAATTTATCAGCAACGTAACAACGTTAACTGAGACGACTTTAAGTGAGGAGTTACTGTGTGAATTAGAGTTAAGTAAGCAAATGATCAGACAACAAAATTATGTTTACTACTACTGAGTATTTTACCTGGCTATAGCTACAATTCATTTTATAATGTCTGTTAGCTCTATAAAAATAGAGAGGACAGTAGTAAATGATCAGAGCTACAGTGGAAAAAAATTATGGTCTAGAAGAGGAAAAATGCTGTTTTTACCTTCCGTACAGATACTCTGCAGATGCAAGGATCCAGAATGCCTGTAGTGGCACTGGCACTCATTTTACACATAAATAAGAACTTCTTCTTCCAGTGAACAGAGTTTGCCTGCACGACCTCTCTGCAAAAAGGAGGGGGCGGAGAAGAAAGACAGCCATTATAAACAAACATCTAAAAAACAACATATGCAGTCAAAACCACAAAAGACCACTGGACAAATTTGAGTAATGTGATAGATCCAGGTCAGTTGGGTACAGCAGAGTAGCAGAAGGCAGATATACTGGCCACTGGATTAACAGTTTTCTGTTCCCTGACTGACCAGAGCAGGGGCTGCTCCAGGCTAATGAGAACATCTGACTCCAATTAACCTGCAAAGAGTCAGGTGAGGCCATTAAGCTAATGTGACCACCTGACTAATTAAGGCCTCTCTGATACTATAAAAGACTCACTCCAGTCAGGCAGAGGAGAGCCAGGGAGCCAGAGAAGGGGAAGTGTGGCTGAAGGGCTGGTTAATGAAGACATGCTCAAGTAATTGGTAAGGGAGAAGTAGGAGAGCTGTGAGGAAGTGGCCCAGGGAAATGTAGCAACTCTGGCAGTGAAAGGTTGGCTGCCAACAGCTGCTACCATTAGGCTCCCTGGGCTGGAACCCGGAGTAGAGGGCGGGCCTGGGTTCCCCCCAACCCACCACTACAGGAACACCTCCTAGGAGGGGAAGTCAGGCCCCTGTCAGGACAGGAGGCTAAACTATTCTGAAACAAGCCCCTAGGGACAACAGACTGGGAGTTCTCTCAGCAACCTCCTTGCTGGCTTATGATGAAAAGGGCTCAGTAGACTGTAACCCTGGCCCTAGAGAGCAAAGGGCTACGTGGAGGGTCGTAGTGAACCACTGAGGCTAGCATATACCGCGTAGAAGCACAGGACCCAGGGGGACAAGGTCGGAGCTCTGCCACAGTAAACATTGAGTTGAAGTGGCACAAACATGAATCACTATCAAAAACTTGGTTAAAAATGTCTATATATGGTGAAAAATTAAAACTTTCTTCCTTTTTTTAAAAAAAAAGTCTAACCATGTTTAGTACTTTCAGTGTTTAGTACAGCTCTTGTGACAGCCACAATGCAACATGCTGGGTGGAAAAAAAATTGACAACTAAGTTCATTTTCATAGAAAAGCAAAATGAAATGGTTGAGATGCATCTCAACCATGCAAGGGTACACAGACTTGACACTAAGAAGAAAGATGACTAGACTAACTGTTAGGACAGCAGTAATGGAAAGGATTTTATTTAAATTAGTTCATTTACTGTGCCTAAAAGTGAAGAGCTAAAGCCAACTAGCTTAAGTTAGGCATAACATAAGGAGGAATTGTACAAGTTTCTCCACAGTTTGTGCAAGACTCATCAATCCTGATATGTAACATCCCTGCTATTCCATTGAGGGCTCCAACATGACTGGTAGCCTCTAAAAACGACTCTTTCCATTTGGCAAAACTAAGTTAGTAAATGGAGCTTTGATGAGACCCAAGCAGAATTTCAATCCTTATCTTACAGAGATAGAAGACAAGTGCATTCACCCACTGCATCACCTGAGAATCTTAGACATTTAAAAAAAAGGCAAAACACACATACATAAGTGTTATTTGATTTTGTTTTTAAAGACTATTTGAAATATGGCAAATAGCTGAAGTTCTGTCCAAATCTTCCATTTAACCTCAAGACAAATCCAGCACAGGAAGTGGAAGTAGAAGCTTCCCTACACTCTTGTCAGTGTGAATCACTCCTGACGTGGACAGGGGAAAATATAGTTCGTTCTTACCAAAACAGAGAATTACAATCATGAGCTTTCCCTCTAGGTACAATACCAGGGATTTCATGTCTGAGGGAATAGGAAGGATGCAGTCTTTCTAGCTCATCCTTTAGGAGATTTTTCCTGGTTACTAGCAGTTGCAGACCTGCCAAGTGTCAAGCACTGGGAATGACATTCCTGTCTGCAGGCCCTATCTCATGCATCCAGTAGGGACTAAATAGGGTTTTCTTTACCATTAATCCTGACCACTGCAGGCCTATCTGGCTGGTTTCTCGTCTCCGTGGCAACTCACAACCATCATGGACTCCTTGACAGCAAGGAGATGATGGATGCTTCAGTGCGCTCTTCTCAGTAGAAGGTGGACAGGATGGTATCAGAGGCCGACGTGGATGGGAGAGTGGCTGAATAGGATAGGGGCAGATGGCCAATATGGAGGCTATTAAGATCATATGCAGAAGGGGAGAGGCTCCCCAAATTCCTCCACTAAACTCTAAATACCGCCATCCACCTTGTATGACAACCCCAGGCTTCCTCTCAGGAGTTCCTCCCAATTCCCGTCTGCCCAGCTCTTCAAGTTGCAGCTCGCTTGCCTTCCCCCACAAACCTTCCCACTTCTGAGGGGTGCAGAGAATGAACTTCTACCTTCCCCAACACCTGCTCCCACTCCTTGGGGAACCCTATAGGAAGAATAAGTGGCTTGTCACTGGTGAGAGACAACATACATGAAGCAGCACAGAACTTAGCATCTATGCAAGTTGTTTACTTTCTGTGGCTAGATAAGAGATAACAGAAATTATCCTCCCGCTCCAAGAAGCTACAAAAGGCAAGAATATCCTCCACGTTAGAATTCTCAGTCTGCTTTTTGGGGCTCAGGAACGTCAGGGGTGAGAAAGGTAGGAGTAGGAGAGAAATAAACTGCTTTTTTGATACATCAGGTGCCACTGCCAGGCTCTTACTTTCCTGCCCAGTTTGGCATGATTTTGGGGGCAACGAGGATTATATGCGGCTTTCTGCAGATGCATACGTCTGACAAGATGCTGTCTATCTGGGGCTTCTCCTCTATCCCTGGTTAGGGGCAAGGTGGCTTAGGCTTGCCTTGCTAATTGGTCCCAGTTTCTTCACAGTAGGGTGACTAGACAGCAAGTGTGAAAAATTGGGACAGGGGTGGGAGGGTAATAGGAGCCTATAGAAGACACCACCCCAAATATCAGGACTGTCCCTATAAAATTGGGACATCTGGCCACCCTACTTCACAGCCATTCCCAGAACAGTCTGTGTATTACAGTCCTGGCACTTCAGGGGCTTTGAGTCTAATTTTTTGACAATCACAAATCAGAACAAAAACAATGAAAGAAAAAACAAACAAACAAAAGGAACTGTGGCCATTGCCTGTGGGGGAAGACAGATGACTGGGGAAAGGAACCTTCCAGAAAGACAGCAGCTGAGGAAAACATGCCAGAAATTCTCAATCACACTTGGCTTTGCTGCCTGATGGTTTTGTGTGGAAAGTAGGAGCAGACAGAGGAAGAGCACAGGCCAGATTTTGTTAAACAGCTTTTTGTTCTGTTTTGCTTATGCCGATTTTCTTTAAGAGGATGAACAGGATAAGGAGATACCTGAAAGTTGTATTATATTGTATGCCATCAAAAGAGGCTGTAAATAAGGCCTTACTTAATTCACAATATTGCAGATTCCGCACCATTAGGCCTCCATTGCAATTCTGACAGTGAGCCCCCCCACTCTCAGTCCCTGGGTGGTCGACAGCAGAAAACTGCAGAAAAGTGATAATGGATTTTATTATTTGCAATAATGAAGTCCATTATTACTTTTCCATGATTTTCCATGGCTTGTCTGCAAACTCAGCTGCAATTCTTGGACAATCATCCCACGATTCAAGTAGGGCCTTAGCTATAAAATTATAAACAAAAATAATAATCCATCTGAATTTTCATATTTGATGTGAAGTTGGGTACTATTATTGCCCAAGTTTGAGTCTATTAAAATAAATGCTTAACTAAGCTGCTTTTACTTTCTGGGATATTTCAGATTGTGGAGCAACACCGCCACTGGTTTAGTTAGGCTAGACTGTTTGAATAACCTGAACAGTTGTCGGGGCTCAAGGGATAGCATATTTTGAATCCACTTAAGCATTTTCACTGCATTTTTTCCTCCTTTCATATTCTTCAATTAGTACTTTAACAGGTAATGCCCAAATGATGGGAAATTCTTATGCTGCTATCCTGTAGGGTCTTTTCTGAAACCCTAACTATTGTATTTAATGCCCCACCTTTGCCTACAGCACGTGCAGTACTAAGGTAACTAGTGCTTCAAGATTTGACCCAATATTGGCACTAAAGAGAATTCAGCAGTCATATATAAATACAGGATCCCTTTCTTCAGTTTTCTTGTGGGAAGTCTTAAATGTTCCTGTACATAAGGACCTTATGAATTATCCTATCCTGATCTCTACTTCCCCAAACTTTGGTGGCTTTGTGGAAGGGTGTGCGGGATGTATCGAATAGTGCTGTCATCTTTGGCAAGCTATTTTCCAAAACATGCAGTAACGATTTATTAAAAGCCAGAGGTAGCTTACAAGTACTGAAAATGATGGAATCATGTAACTGCGCCGATAAACCATTCATTCTGATACTGAACTCTTTAATTGACATTAAAGGGAATTTACACATTTCTCTCTAAATAGTAATGAGCTTATGGATGAAGTCACAAAGAAATGCACAAAATAAATAGTAGCATGAGACAGTCATTTATTTTAATAGAAATATATTCAAATATAAAAACACTGATTTACTATTAAGATAATTAAATGAGTAATTGTGTTCTTTTCTTTTTAATTGTATAGTTGGAGTAAACTTTTCTCTTTTAGGTAACTTTACTTCTCTTTCTTTCATATACCCAAGTTACAAAAAGTGAAAGCCATTTAGATAAAACAAGAACTTTGGCAGGCTGTTTTAAGTGAGCACCAATAATTCATTTGCAGTATTGTTGTAGCTGTGTTGGTCCCAGGATATGAGATAGACAAGGTAAGTCAGGTAATATCTTTTATTGGACTAATTTCAGTTGGAGAGAGAGACAGGCGCAAACTTCGTTGGTGATTAATAGCCACCACTCTGAGTGGGGGGGGTACGCTGATTTGGATAACGATACTGAACAGCTGATGGATTGAGTGACTAACAACAACTTTGTGTTGCTTCACAATGCAAAAACACAGCACATTTCTTTCTGCTAGATGGTCAAAAAAGTACCCGCCCGACCTTCGCTGGGTCAGTTTGCGAGGCGGCTGTTCACAACCAGTGAACCGTATAGTACTTGATAACTTTCCTCACAGCCAACATAGACCATCACTTATTCATATTGGGCTCTAGCCATGGGTGGCAGGTATTGTAGGCAGGGGGAGGCTGTGCCTCCCCCCACAGCCTAGCGTGGCCCTGCCTATGCTCCGCCTCCAGGCCAGGCCCCCTCCTACAGTTCCCAATGCTCTGCCCTGGCTAGCCCAGGCTGCTTGGGACTGGCCAGCCTGCCTTCCGCAGGGGTCCTCGCCCCCCAGCTGCCCGGCACAGGGGCTGGGGGCCAGGGGCTAGTCTCCCCCAAACAGCTGGGTCACCAGCTGCCCATGCCTCCAGCTACACATCATTTGAAACTCAATGAAGCACTGGTGGAATTTCTGCAAGGCAGACAGAGAGAAGTTCTGTGATGCACTGGAATGTAATGTGGTTACCATTCCGTTGCATTGTATCCCAGTCAATGAAGCCTACCATTGATTTCAAAGAGCCATTTATAAAGCTGCATGCTTAGCTACACTGCATGGATTGTCATCCAATTTACACTCCTTGTCTGAATGCTGAATGCAAAGCCTTGCTCAGGACATTCAAATTATCTGGTGACCTGGATATCACTGACCACCTGACTGAGTCTCTGGAAGGACTCTACGGAGAAGCTTGACTTCACCTATTCCAGCCAGCTGGACACTGCTCAATAACCTCCAGGTCAAAATCGCCCTCTGGTTAAGCCCAGCAAGGTTGTAAGCCACCTTCTGTGGGTAGCAAAATGTCCCACTGGAGAAGCGACTCAAAACGCAAAGTATATGATGAATGGCGCCAACTTCAACATCAGAATATGGGTAGAAGTTAACCAGAGCTATTCATGGTAGACGAGCTAGATAAGGCCCTTAACTCTATCAAGCTAGGCACAGGGGCAGGTTATGATAATATCTTGCTGGAATTCCTCAAGCACCTTGAGGTTACAGTGACTTACTAACTTCTACATATGGGACATCAATGAGAAGTTACCACACACTCTGTTTCAAGCAAAGATTACTGCCATTCTTAAGCTGGGAAAGGACCCCTACAACATGTCAAGTTACCACCCAATATCCTTGCTGTCAGTGTGTTTCAAGGTGTTTGAGCATTTGATCTGCCAACAAATCGCTCTGGATTTGAACAATGTCTTCCAGGTTGAGCAGGCTAGGAAAGGAGGCAGCACCTGTGATCAAGTCCTGGCCTTGACCATCTTTATCAAATGGTTTTCAACAAAATCTAAAGACAGAAGTAGTCTTCTTAGATTTGACCACAGTTTGGCACAGAGGGCTTTTATTTAAACTCTCTCGAGTTGCCCCGCTTTGGGCAGTTGAAATAATAGAGTTCTTTCTCTAAAACAGGAGGTTTAGAATACACATGGGCAACTGCTGTAGCTTTTGGAAGTGTCAGATCCAACGGCCTCCCTCATACTGTTCAATGTGTAAATCAACCACCTGCCAGCTACGCTCTCGCGTATCTATGCCATGACATCTGCTGCAGCTACCAAGCTCAGTCTCTCAGAAAGTGACAAGGCCTTGAATGAAGATACGAAGCTTCTGGCAGACTATTGTAGTCAATGGTGCCTGCAGCCGAGCGTTTCTAAAACCATTTCTACAGTATTCCATCTGCATAATGCAAGCTCAAGCCACGAGTTAAATGTTTCCCTCAATGGTCATTGCCTGCAGCATGATCCAAACCTAGTTTACATCAGTGTGATTGGATAGGTCATTAACATATCACAACCATTTGAGGACGACCGCAGTCGAAGTCAGCAGTCAAAACAACCTGCTCAGAAAATACTGGTCCACAATTTTTAAGAAGTAGTCTGCTCTAGAGATAGCACATTTTTATTTATTATGTATTTTGATGTGCTGAATTCAAATATGACAATTAAAACAACTGATTGGCTACTGTTTCAAAGATATTTAAGTTTTTACATTTTATGTCTATGTATGTTTTAATCATAAATTGTAAACCTAGGTCTTTTCATGTGTTTATGGTTGCTTTACATGATAATATTTCACCTGTCCTCTTTATGTAACACTTTAAAAATCAGCAAAAGGGTTATATAAATAAAATTTATTATGAAACAAAAGGCAAAAAACTATTATGTACATAGTTTAGTCCTATTCAGTGTCTACTCGGCACTTCTTGGCTTGTCTCTTGTATTCATTAAATGGAGCATCTCTTGTCACCGTCCAGCAATAGTCTGCAAGCATTGATGGGCTCCATTTGCCCTGATAGCGTTTCTCCATTGTTGCAATGTCCTGGTGAAATCGCTCGCCGTGCTCGTTGCTCACTGCTCCGCAGTTGGGTGGAAAAAAAATCTAGATGAGAGTGCAAAAAATGTCTCTTTCGTGACATGTTGCAACCAAGGCTTTTGTGTGCCTTGAGGAGGTTTTCCACCAACAGCCTGTAGTTCTCTGCCTTGTTGTTTCCGAGAAAATTTATTGCCACTAACTGGAAGGCTTTCCACGCCGTCTTTTCCTTGCCACGTAATGCATGGTCAAATGCATCATCTCGAAGAAGTTCACGCATCTGAGGACCAACAAAGACACCTTCCTTTATCTTAGCTTCACTTAACCTTGGAAATTTTCCACGGAGGTACTTGAAAGCTGCTTGTGTTTTGTCAATGGCCTTGACAAAGTTCTTCATCAGACCCAGCTTGATGTGTAAGGGTGGTAACAAAATCTTCCTTGATTCAACAAGTGGTGGATGCTGAACAGTTTTCCTCCCAGGCTCCAATGACTGTCAGAGTGGCCAAGCTTTCTTGATGTAGTGGGAATCTCTTGCACGACTATCCCATTCGCAGAGAAAACAGCAGTACTTTGTGTATCCAGTCTGCAGACCAAGCAAGAGAGCAACAACCTTCAAATCGCACAAAGCTGCCACTGATGTTGGTCATAGTTTATGCACCTCAAAAGTTGTTTCATGTTGTCATAGGTTTCCTTCATATGGACTGCATGACCAACTGGAATTGATGGCAAAACATTGCCATTATGCAGTAAAACAGCTTTAAGACTCATCTTCGATGAATCAATGAACAGTCTCCACTCATCTGGATCGTGAACGATGTGGAGGGCTGCCATCACACCATCAATGTTGTTGCAGGCTACAAGATCACCTTCCATGAAGAAGAATGGGACAAGATCCTTTTGACGGTCACGGAACATGGAAACCCTAACATCACCTGCCAGGAGATTCCACTGCTGTAGTCTGGAGCTCAACAGCTCTGCCTTACTCTTGGGTAGTTCCAAATTCCTGACAAGGTCATTCAGTTCACCTTGTGTTATAAGGTGTGGTTCAGAGGAGGAGGATGGGAGAAAATGTGGGTCCTGTGACATTGATGGTTCAGGACCAGAAGTTTCATCCTCTTCCTCTGACTCAAGTGAGAATGATTCTGGTGCATCAGGAACCGGCAGTCCTTCTCTGTGGGGTACTGGGCGTATAGCTGATGGAATGTTTGGATAATGCACAGTCCACTTTTTCTTCTTTGACACACCTTTCCCAACTGGAGGCACCATGCAGTAGTAACAATTGCTGCTATGATCTGTTGGATCTCTCCAAATCATTGGCACTGCAAAAGGCATAGATTTCCTTTTCCTATTCAACCACTGGTGAAGATTTGTTGCACAAGTGTTGCAGCATATGTGTGGAGCCCACCTCTTGTCCTGATCTCCAGTTTTGCAGCCAAAAGAAAGGTGATAGGCTTTCTTAACCATAGTGGTTATACTGCGCTTTTGTGGTGCAAAAGTCACTTCACCACAAACAGAGCAGAAGTTATCTGCACTGTTCACACAAGTACAAGGCATCTCTGCTCACTTTGGCTAAACAGAAACGTGTCCCTTTGCAAAATCAAACACTGACAAATAAGAGAGCACAACACTATATGATTTCTAGAGCTGATCTAGGGCAATTTGTTCAGCAGAGTGACGTAAGCTTCGTTATGATTGCATGACTTCTAGGAATAACATGATGCAATTCATATGATGTATGACGCAATACCAGCTTCAGATTGCATCATTCATTGTTTTGCCTAGAAAGCAAGTACTGTCCAAACCCAGTCATAGATTTAGTCATAGATCCAGTCAAAAATGTATTTTAACCATTTCTGGTTTAAATTGAGATCCCTTCCCTTTATAACTCACTTATCCTCCGCCATTCCCAAGCCAAGGGTCGTATATACTGATCCAATAGCATATCTTGAAAACTAGAGCCAATCAACAATTTTAAGCATCATTTTCATCCTCAGTGACCCAGAATTAGTAAAGTTTGACTACATTTATTTCAGAAGCATTTTGGCTGTAGAGCACTGAAATTGGCCTGTTCAACCTGGGGTGCAAGCGCCCGACGCTTAGATCATCAGCCCTTGCCCTCTGCTATACAACAGCAGATTACTGTGCTCCTGTCTCATGTCGCTCATCTCACATGAGGCTGGTCGACATAGAGCTTAACAAAACTATGCGTATTGTTACTGTGACTTTACAGGCACCTCTGTTGCCATGGCTATCGATACTTAGCAACATAGTACTGCCCTATATTCGCCATGGAAAGGCCTCTGTCACGCTGCTTGCCAAGTTCCATGAGAATAGCAACCTGCCATTTTATGCAGATCTCTTCAATCAGGTACTGGGCCGATTATAAATATTTGCACTGTAAAAAAGATAAATCTACAAGTCGAAGCATGAAGGAGCATAGGAATGTTTAGCTTATCTGGCATGTAAATACCTTGCAATGCTGGCTACAACAGTGTCATTCGACCGCCTCTTCTCACGTTCAGGTGACACTGTAAGTAAGAAGTGGGCAGCACTATCTCCTGTAAATGTAAACAAACTTGTTTGTTTTAGTGATTGGCTGAACAAGAAGTAGGACTGAGTGGACTTGTAGGCTCTAAAGTTTTATTTTTTTTTTTTGAGGGAAGTTATTTAAAAAAATAATTCTACATTTGTAAGTTGCACTTTCACGATAAAGAGATTGCACTACATACTGTACTTGCATGAGATGAATTTAAAAATATTTTTTTACAGTGCAAATATTTATAGTAAAAATATAAAGTGAGTACTATACACTTTGTATTCTGTGTTGTAATCAAAATCAATATTTGAAAATGTGGAAAAACATCCAAAAATAGAATACATTTAAATTGGTATTCTATTATTGTTTAACAGTGTGATTAAAACTGTGATTAATCATGATTAATTTTTTTAATCGAGTTAATCGCTTGAGTTAACTGCGATTAATTGACAGCTCTAGTTGCCAGGCTTTTAAGTTGTTTGTTATAAAAGGATGGAGTAAAGATGCTCTATCCATTGCACATATGTATCATTAAACTGATGATTTTACAAGGTTTAAAGGCTATAAAAATGTGGATTCCTACCATAAGGGATTTCCAAAAAGCACCATTTATTTCCCCTCACACGGATAGTTACACCTATCCATTTCAGAGAACCACTAACATTCCATTACACTCCAGTAACAAGATAATCAAAACAAACAAACCAAAAAAGCCTTATCCTAGCATATATAGTTTAAAAAACAAAAACCAACAAAAAAAACTTTTGACTTGAATGGTTCTTACTTCAAGTGTTCCACATGCAAATTTTAGGTTTACTGAGTCTCCAGAGAATTCATACAGGGCATGTTTTAATATTTGTGATTTTTCTGCAGACACATTATCAGTACTCAAGCAAACAAGTCAATAAACTGTTATAAACGTCAACTTTTAAGAACCACATCACAATTTCTGAGACTTCTTATTTCATGTGCAAAGCTTTCCCCACTATACACACAAAATATTGATTGGTTGCCATGGATATGAACTCAATGACTACTTGGTAACTATGACTGTGCTAATGGACACACTGGTGAAAGCCTTCTGTTATGAGTCAGTTTCCTGTGAGCCTCATTGCATCATTTCACCAGGTAAAACGCAAAGACAGTTGTTACTCCTTGACAAATCAAACGCAGTTTTGTAACTAATGTTACAATGTTAAAAGAAGATGAACACTGGCAGTAGGAGTAAGCTAAGACTGATGCAAAGCAACAATCAATATCAAACTTTACATACAGGAAGGATCATAACTTATGCCATGCTAACTTGCAAATAAACTGATGCAAATAAACTATATTTGGTGATTTGCTGACACTTTCATGTGGCATAAAGCCTCAAATGTAGGACTAACTGTAAATACAGCTCTTCTCCAGGCCAGCATTGTATGTCTGATGCAGAGCAGGGTTATTTTTTCGTTTTGGGGATTCTGTAGTAGATAGGCCTGGTTTACACTACAGAGTTAGGTCAACATAAGTCACCTTGCATCAACCTATTTCTGCATATGTCTAAAGGCAGATTTGTCTCTGGCAGACCTCAGTGCCCCATTACAGCAACACAGAGTGTAAACACTGTGTGACTTTTGTCAATCCTAATAGTCCTTGAGCAGCTGTTTCACAATGTCCCATTCCCTACAAAAGTGACTACTCTGGTCACAGTTGTAAATTCCACTGCCATGGGCCACCTTTTAAAATTTCCCATATGTTTTTTAAATGCCTTTTCCTGCTTGCCAAAGTGGGCAATAATACTTACACAACCAAGGTGAGCTGCTAACTCTATGCACTGGGTGGACTCCTGCCTGGAGAAAACAGGAGGTATTGGATCTCCTGGGCCTGTGGGGAGAAGAGGCTGTGCAAGCAAAGCTACAGACCAGCTTTGGAAACATGGACATCTATAAAAGGTTGCACGAGGAATGCAGGCAAAGGGGTATGACAGGGATCAGCAGCAGTGCCGTGTGAAAGCGAAGGAACTGTGGCCGGCATACCACGAGGCCAACAATCAATCTGGTGCTGAGCTGCAGACCTGCCACCTTAACAACAAGCTACATGGTATACTTGGCAGAGATCCCACCAGCACCCTGCAAACCACCATGGATACCTCCGAGGAGCCCAAGACAGAGACCCTCCCCACCTTCCCACAGTCAAGAGGACGAAGATGCGGCAGGGGTGGGGATACCTGCCATAAGCGAGGACCTGTTTCGAGACTCCACCACAGTCTAGCCAGTCCTGCCAGCCAAGCATGTACAAGCCCAATGAAGGGAAAGGGACGGTGATGGTCCACGCTCCTGGGGTCAGGGCAGCATGGACTATCAGTCACAGTCCATAAAGCAGCCCTTCAGTGCAGGGCAGCGTGGCCTAGCGGCCGGAGTCTATAGCGCCCCCTTTGGTGCAGGGCAGCGCGGCCTAGCGGCCAGAGGCTATAGCGCTGGGGTGTGGCTGCCCCGGTAGGAGGGCCCCGGCCCACCCGACTCCACCGGGCCCCGACACAGGGCCCTAACTGCTTACCACTGACTCAGCGGGGAGGTCCTGCCGAAACACACCGAGTTTCCCTGGGTGGGAGGTACCACTCCAACACTCTCCCTGGGTCACTTCCTACCTGAGTCTGTGATGAGGTTTCCCATGAGACATCGATTCCCCTGTGCTCGGCCGGTCCAGTCGTCTCCAGGGTCTCCTCCAGTTGCTGGGGTGCAGGCGGGCCATGGACGGCTGCGATTCCCGGTGTATTCAGAGGCTGTGGCTGGCCCTCCGCAGGAGCTTCTCTGGCAGGTCCTTCCCCTGCGGCCTCCAGCCCAGAATGAGCCAGTCTCCCTCCTTTTATACCGCTAGAGCACTCAGAGCATGCCCAGTCTTGCCAGGGACTCCCGCTGTCAAAATCTGGGGCTTAACCCTGTCTGAATTAGTGCAGGGTAAGCGACCCCGTCATGCCCTCCCACCCCCTTAAGAAGGACCACCCCCGGGGGTGGTCCGTCTCACCGTCCACCTCTCCCAGTCTAGAAAAGAAATCCGCGTTAGCGTGCGCCTTACCCGGACGATGAAACATGCAGAAGTCGTATGGTTGGAGTGACAGGTACCAGCGCATGATTCGAGGGTTTGCATCTTTCATGCTGTTTATCCACCTAAGGGGAGCATGGTCAGTGATCAATTTGAAGGTGTTCCCCAGTAAATAATAGCGCAGAGCGTCGATAACCCATTTCACGGCCAGGGCCTCTTTCTCTATCGTTGAATAGTGTTGTTCTTGAGGAAATAATTTGCGACTCAGGTACAGTACTGGGTGTTCCTCCCCCTCCCATTCTTGGGAGAGCACGGCCCCTAAGCCTACCTCTGAAGCGTCGGTTTAGAGTATGAACTCCTTTGTAAAATCAGGGTGCCGCAGGACTGGTTCCTGCGTGAGCCATTCTTTCAGGATCCTGAAGGCCTTGCCACACGAATCGGACCACTGTACCTGTCGCAGCTGAGAATTCTTCGTCAGGTCTGACAAGGGGGCAGCAATGGACACGAAGTCTGGTACAAAGCGGCGATAGTACCTGGTCAGTCCCAAAAATGGCGCACCTGCTTCTTTGTTTTGGGTGTGGGTGTATCCATAAGGGCTTGCACCTTATTGATTTGGGGGTACAATTTCCATCCCCCTATGATGTACCCAAGGTAGGTCACCTCTTCCTGTCCGAGATGGCATTTCACAGGGTTGGCTGTGAGTCCGGCTGCTCTGAGGGCCTGGAGGACCCCGGTGAGGTGTCTGAGGTGATCCTTCCAGTTGTTACTGTAGGCCACAATGTCGTCTATATACACCGCTGCGTATTGGTCATGAGGTAGCAAGAGCTTATTCATCAGCCGCTGAAAAGTCGCTGCGGCCCCGTGTAACCCGAACGGCATAGTTACAAAGTGGAAGAGACCGAATGGTGTTGGGAAGGCAGTTTTTTCCCGGGAATTTGGTGTAAGAGGGATTTGCCCGTACCCTTTGGTTAAATCTAGGGTTGACAAATACCTCGCTCCCCCGAATCTTTCGGGGAGTTCTTCCACCCGTGACATTGAGTACGCATCGAACCGTGAGATAGCGTTTACCTTCCGGAAATCGATACAGAAGCGGGGGCAGGGGGGTCCCGTCGGGTTTTGGGACCAAAACGATTGGACTGTGCCATTCACTCTTTGACTCCTCGACTACGCCCATCTCCAGCATCGTATCCAATTCCTGTCATACTGTGGCCCACATCTTCCGGGGCAATGGTTGATGGCTGTCTCTCACCTTCTGCACGGGCGTCGTCGCGATATGATGGCTCATAAGATTGGTTCGTCCCAGGCGTGTTGATAGCATGTTGAGGAAATCCTTTATGAGCTGCAATATTTGTTCCCGCTATGCTGTGGTGAGGCCGGTCCCCAGTGTAGCTGGCCTTGGGTCTAGAGGTTCCTCGGCTAGCAGTCCCAGGTCAGGGTCCGGGGGCGACGGAATGATGAATAAGGCCTCTCTGGCCTTCCATGCCTTCAAAAGATTCACGTGGTATATCAGAGTGTCCCTCCGGCGTCCGGGTAACCGGACTTCATAATCTACGGGCCCGACCCATTGGATCACCTCGTAAGGCCCCTGCCACTTGGCCAGGAGCGTTGAGTCGGCTGAGGGCAACAAGAGCAACACCCGGTCTCCAGGGTCAAAACTCCTTACCTTAGTGCCTCTGTTATATACCCGTTCCTGTGTCTCTTGGGCCCGCAGCAGATTCTCCCGGGTGAAAGTTCCCAAGGCTTGGACCCGTTCTCGGAGACGTAGCACATACTGAGTGGTCCCGAGTACTCACGACTCCTGTGCCTCCCAGTCTTCTCTCAGGAGATCCAGGATTCCTCGGGTCTGCCTGCCATACAAAAGTTCGAAGGGTGAGAACCCGGTTGATGCTTGGGGTACCTCCCTTATGGCGAGCAGCAGGGCTGGGAATAGTGTGTCCCAATGACTGGGGTCTTCCTCCACGAACTTCCTCAACATGGACTTCAGATTACCATTAAAACGCTCCACTAGACTGTCTGTGATGGTACACCGACGTTCGGAGGGTCCATATATTCAGGAGGCAGCACAGCTCAGCTATCAGTTTCGAGGATACGTTAGTCCCTTGGTCAGTCAGGATCTCCGCGGGTATCCCAACCCTAGCGAAGACCTTCACGAGTTCGGTGGCAATCACCGGCGACGTGGCTGCTCGGAGGGGAACAGCCTTGGGGTAACGTCCCACGTAGTCCACGATCACTAAAATAAATCTGTTCCCTGTCTTGCTTCTTTCTAAGGGTCCAACCAAGTCCATTCCGATGAGTTCGAAGGTACACCGACCACAGGCAGGGGTATTAACAGGGCTCAGGGTACACCCTTTGGTCCGACCCGCTGGCATTCCGGGCACGACGCGCAATACTCCCGAACCTCTTGGTGAATGCCGGGCCAAAAAAAAAAAAAAAAAAAAACAGCAGGCCACCCTCTGAAGGGTCTTTTCTCGTCCCAGATATCCTGCCCACGGGTTTGCGTGCACTAACTGTAGGAGGCCTTGTCGCAACCTCTGGGGAACCAACAACTGCCGAAGCGTTTCCGGTGTTCGTGGTTCCTGAACCACCTGATATAGGTGGTCCCGCTGGATCTCAAACCAAGGCCCCTGTGGAGGTTGCGTAGGTGTGTCCTCTTCAGGGCCGGGAACGGTGGCCTGCTCCCAGGCCCTACTCAGAGTCGGGTCTTCTCTCTGCTCCCTCACGAAGTCAATGTCCCGCTCCAGCTCTGTCTGCGAGTCTTCCACGGAGGGATGTCGGGTGTTAGCGGGCGCCCTCCCCGCCATAGACATCACTTCCCCGGGGTCTGCCTCCAGTGTGTCTCCGAGCAGTCCCCTTCCTGGGGACATAGCCCCTTCCATTTGTGAAGCGGGTGGTTGATACTGCAGAAGGATCTCCCGAAATTCTGGCCAGTCTCGTCCCAGGACTAAGGGTCATGCCCATGTGGAGGACTTCCTCCCGCTGGCCAATCTCAATCCTCACCCAGGCCGTGGGGTAAGGGCAGATGTCCCCCCCCCCCCCCCGAGAGTCTAAGATCCGGGACCAGCCCCTCCCGTAAGAGGATCTGACTGCATCCCGAGTCCACAAGAGCATTTGTGGGGGTCCCCTCTACTCACACAGAGATCACTAATTTTCCCGGCCCCCTTTTCCAGGCTCGGTGTCCGGCCACCCACATTTGCCCATAGTTGCAATCCATGAAGGGGCAGTCCAGCCGAAAATGTCCCTTGTCTGCACCCCCAACAGCGATTCCGGCCTTCTGAAGGTCCAAGGCCTTCCCTTGACAGGCTCCGCCCCCCTTGTGGGGGCCATTCCCTTCTAATCGGAGTCCTTGGAACTCTGTGCCTGGGTTCAGGCCTGGGAGGCTTAGTGGGTGTGGAGCGGGTGTTGGACGGAGATTCCCGAGCCCCGAGGGCTTCCTTTGTCTGGCCCATCTCTCCTGCTCGGGTTTCCGGACCTCCATGGGAGTGCCTCGGCTCCTTCGGCCGCCAAGTAGTCCTCCATCAGGCCCATGGCTGCTGACAGGGTCGCCAGCCGGTGACATGGCACACATGCTTTCCCTCCTGCCGGGAGGATCTGTGTGAACTGTTCAAGCGCCACCATCTCCGCCACCTGAGGCCCAGTCAAGCCTTCTGGCTCCAACCATCTCCAACAGTGATCCCGTACCTGTTGGGCCACGGCCCGAGGTCGAACCCCAGGAGGATACTGCTCTTTACATAGGCGCTGGCGGTACATCTCAAGGCTAATGCCGGTCTGGTTTAAAATGGCCGCTTTCACCCAGGGGTACTCCAAGGACTCTCAGGGATCAAGCTTACGGTAGGCCGTCTGTGCCTGTCCCATCAAATAAGGGGCTAGCATGGTGGCCCAGCGCTCTGGGGGCCACCGAGCAGCGGTGACGACTCGTTCGAATGTGACCAGGAATGCCTCGGGGTCGTCGCCTGGTCCCATCTTAGTAAGGCGAACTGGCAGCCCCACTGGAGCCTCTACCGATCCTGTCGGTGTAGGGACTGGAGCTCCTGGCGGGCGCAGTAGAGTTGCCACTTGTTGGACTAGGCATTCCTGTTGTAACTGTTGCTGGGCAGCCAGCTCTCGAAGGAGTTGCTGCTGTTGTTCCTGGTGCTGGGTCATCTGTAACTGCTGCTGGCTGGCCGGCCATCTGCTGCATCATGTGAGCCTGCTGCTGTCGCTGTTGGGCCGCCTGCTCTTGCTGGTTCTCCAGCAACCACTTTAGAAGCTTCTCTGTATCCATCTTAGATGGCGGTGGGGCTCCCACCGTCTAGATTCCTTACACTGGACATTTCAGCAGGTCCCAGGCGATGCCCACATTCTCCACCACGTGTGACAGTCCACGCTCCTGGGGTCAGGGCAGCATGGACTATCAGTCACAGTCCATAAAGCAGCCCTTCAGCGCAGGGCAGCGTGGCCTAGCAGGCAGAGTCTATAGCGCCACCCTTTGGTGCAGGGGAGCATGGCCTAGCGGCCAGAGGCTATAGCACTGGGGTGCGGCTGCCCCAGTAGGAGGGCCCGGGCCCCCCCAACTCCACCGGGCCCTGACCCAGGGCCCTAACAGTGGCGTAGCTGCTTGCCACTGACTCAGCAGGGGGGTCCTGCCGAAACACGCGGAGTTTCCCTGGGTGGAAGGTACCACTCTGACACCCTCCCTGGGTCACTTCCTACCTGAGTCTATGATGAGGTTTCCCATGAGACATCGATTCCCCTGTGCTCGGCAGGTCCAGTCGTCTCCTGGGTCTCCTCCAGTTGCTGGGGTGCAGGCAGGCCGTGGACGGCTGCGATTCCCGGCGTATTCAGAGGCTGTGGCTGGCCCTCCGCAGGAGCTTCTCTAGCAGGTCCTTCCCCTGTGGCCTCCAGCCCAGAATGAGCCAGTCTCCCTCCCTTTATACTGCTAGAGCACTTGGAGCATGCCCAGTCTTGCCAGGGAGGCGGGACTTCCGCTGTCAACACCTGGGGCTTAACCCTGTCTGGGTTAGTGCGGGGTAAGCCAACCCAGTCACAGGGATTTTGGGTAAGCATATGCATGCATTTTCCCTTACACTGTGTCAGGACTGGGATCCCCACTTTGAACTTTAGGGTACAAATGTAGGGGCCTGCGTGAAAAACTTCTAAGCTTAACTACCAGCTTAGCTCTGGTTCGGCTGCCACCATCAATGGATTCCCTCCCTGGGAAGCCTTGAAAAACCCTCACCAAATCCCTGGTGAAAACAAATCCAAAACCCCTTGGATCTTAAAACAAGGAGAAATTAACCATTCCCCTCCTTCCTCCCACCAACTCCTGGTGAATCAAGATCCAAAACCCCTTTGGATCTAAAACAAGGAAAAATCAATCAGGTTCTTAAAAAGAAGGTTTTTAATTAAAGAAAAAGGTAAAAATCATCTCTGTAAAATCAGTATGGAAATTAACCTTACAGGGTAATCAAACTTAAAGAGCTCAGAGGACTCCCCTCTAGTCTCAGGTTCAAAGTACAGCAAACAAAGATAAACACTCTAGTAAAAGGTACATTTACAAGTTGAGAAAAACAAAGGAAAGCTAACACGCCTTGCCTGGCTATTTACTTACAAGTTTGAAATAGGAGAGGCTTGTTTAGAAAGATGTGGAGAACCTGGATTGATGTCTGGTCCCTCTCATTCCCGGAGAACGAACACACTCCCAAACAAAGAACACAAACAAAAGCCTTCCCCCCCCAAGATTTGAAAGTATCTTGTCCCCTTATTGGTCCTTTAGGTCAGATGCCAGCCAGGTTACCTGAGCTTCTTAACCCTTTACAGGGAAAAGGATTTTGGAGTCTCTGGCCAGGAGGGATTTATAGTACTGTACACAGGACAGCTATTACCCTTCCCTTTATAGTTATGACACACTGTTTAAATTGAAAGATGGCATCTGGTCCATCCTTAAGGTATCATGAGGTGTCAAGGACAGCAGTACAAAAAACAGATAGAATTTGGTATCTGCAGGATTATGGGGAGAGAAGTGGGGAGGCAGCATCCAGAGCAGTTTATGTACATAGAGATGTCCCTTTTATCCTCCTGAGAGATCTTGATGAAACGTTCATGGAGATACTCTGCAATCCTTTCCTGAATGTTTCTAGGGATGGCTGCCTTATTTCTTCCTCCATGGTAAAACTGAACTGGAAAAGACAGGACTGGAACAAATTGGAGGAGAGGAGGCAGAAGGGTCAAGGATGGTTGGAACTAGCAGAAGAATCTGTGCCTACTAGAGAATTATTCCAGGCTCTGGAGAGGAGCAAACCCAAGATTCCCTGAGTCTCACCATTCCACTGTTGTCAACAAATAACTGAAACCAATAGGTATCGTTTATCTCTCATCCTGCTCTACCACTGGTCCATACAGAATATAACAATCTATGACTGCTAGCTCAAGTGGTCTATGCAGTGGATTTAAAGGTTTCTACCCTGCTGATGAACCATCAATGTCAATATGATGCCACATGATTACATTTTTTGTTTGCTTTTTAAAAGACGTAGGCAGTTGCACACAAAAAAGCTACATTAAAAGATTAAATGCCAGAATTAAAATGGCCTGTGCAACCTTAATCCAGCCTTCTTGTGCATAAGTATTATGATAGTCTTTAATTACATAACATACTATTTTTTCCATTCAGTGCAGTGGACCTACTCTGGAGATAAACCAGGGTTATGCAGTGAAGAAGACTTGTCTGTAGGATTCCTGTTTCATTTGTTGCAGAAATTGGAAGATGTGTAGTCAAGAGAAAGGAAGACTTGTGATTACAGCAATTGAATGCTGCCCTGGAGAACTGGATTCTATTCCTGCTTCTGCCACATTGTAGACAATGTTTTAAGTTGATGTAACTTACATAGCTCAAGGGGTGAGTTACATCAACTTAAGTGGTAGGGTAGACTAGCTCTAAGTCTTCACTAATGTACATATTGTACAATTACTCCTGTGGGAATTCTGCACCACTGCGCAATGCAGAATTTTGCAGAAGTTAATGTTGCGTGCACAGAATTTCCTTTCTCCCACAGAAATGGGTTGCAGTGCTTCTGGCCACCACTAGGGGCTACTGGACCCAGCAGAGCCCAGCTTGCACATAGAAGACACTGCCAGGGGAGTGGGGGGGACGGGAGGGAGCTAGAGTGTTCCCGGCAACTACAGTTCCCCACATGCCCTGAGGGAAGGAGACAGCAGGGATCCAGCGTCAGGCTTTTTCTCCCTATGGATCCCTGGTCTCTGGAGGGGAGGGGGGTAGGTGTCTAGGCTCTGGAGGGTGAGGGGGTGCAGGTGTATTGGCTGGAGGGAGAACTGCGGCTGGGCTCTGGGGGGAGGGGTTGTGGGTGACTGGCCCCCCAGCTGGCCTCCAGGGGGAAAAGAGGGCAGAGAAACAGGAACTGGGTGGTCATAGGGGTTTCTTTAACTCTTTACTCCTGGGGGAATTTTTGTGTGTCTCTGTATTTTTACAGACATACTTGCTGACAGGTATTTTGAAATAAATTACCAAAATAATTGAAACTAGTGTGATTATGTAATGTTAACTTGACAAATAACATTTGCAGAATTTTAAAATATTGTGGGCAGAAATTTTTAATTTTTTTGGCGCAGAATGCGTCCAGGAATATACAATGAAGAGATAACAGTGCTGAAGAATAAATATTTTCCAACAGCCTGAACTTTTACCTGACGTCCATTTTCCCCCTTTGCTCAGTAGGACTACTGACATATGAAAGTGTTTGCAGGATCAGGGTTTTAATCGGTAACATAATACAATTTAGCAAGACAGTTTGTGGATATAAGAGTTGGATCCATTTGGCTTATAACACATATACACAAGGGCGGCGAGTTGTATGGGCCCCATGGTGCCCGGACTCCAGCAATATTCAGGGCCCGGGGGTCCCAGCTCCACCAACGTTTGGGGCTGGGACTCTCCCCCGGCCACGCCTGTCACCCCCAAGTGCCTCCCCCGAGTGTCCCCCGGCCCCCACTTGCTGCCCCCGTGCATCTCCCCTGGGTCCCAAAGTGTCCCTGCCTCTCCCCTGCAGCTCCATGCTGACTCTGCTCTTCTGGCTCCCGGCATCAACTGCCGCCACAGGGTCCTAGTGCCCACCATCCAATAGTGGCAGGGCAGGCTGCCCTTCCGCCTCAGACCCTTCCCTTTTCCAGCAGGACCCTCCACCAGCACCCCCCTCCCCCGCCCGCAGGCACCGCTCCTGCCCCATGCTGGACAAGGGGCAGCTTCGTCCCCCACCCCTAGGGAGGCTACAGTGAGGGGCAGCAGCAGGGGAGGAGGCCACACGTGATGGCAGCCCGCACCCACCACAGGGGAGGCAAGAGGGCTTCCTGGACCTGAGAGGGGCCCTAGGAGCACATGCAGTGACAGTGGTGCGGGGTGAGTGTGCTGCCGGGGATGAGAGGGGGCCCCTCCCCCAGAGCTCACTGCTGCCAACTGGGAGAGGGCTGGGGGGAATCCTCCTCTCTGGCCCCAGCCCTGGGGCAGTCTGCCTGCACCCCAAACTCATCCCCAGCCCTGCCCCACCCCAGAGCCCTCACCCCCCGCACTCCAACCCTCTGCCCTAGCCCTGAGCCCCCTCCCACAGCCCAAATCCCTCATCCCCAACCCCACCGCACAGCCCTCACCCCTGCACCCCCTCCCATCCCCAAACTCCCTCCCAGAGCCTGCACCCCCTCACCCTTAACACACACCACCTCCTGCCCCCAAACTCCCTCTCAGGGCCTGCAGCTTCTCCCTCTGCACCCCCAAACTCCCTCCCAGAGCCTGGACCCCTCACCCCCTCCTGCACACCCACCCCCCCTGCCCCAGCCTGTCTGCACCCAGCACCCAAACTCCGTCCCAGAGCCTGCAACCCTATCCCCTTCCCGCACACACGCTCATACCCCCAAACTCCCTCCCAGAGCCTGCACCCCTCACCCCCTCTTGCCCCAGCCTAGAGCCTACACCCAAACTCTGTCCCAGAGCCTGCACCCTTATCCCCTGCTCAAGCCCAGGGCCTGCACCCCAGACCTCCTCCCCCCCCCAAACTCCCTCCCAGAGCCTTAGGCAGGTTGGGGGTGGAGTTGGGGGGGGCGGCGGGTTCTGGGCACCACCAACATTTCTATAAACCTGCCACCCCTGCATATACACCTCTACCCCGATATAACGCTGTCCTCAGGAGCCAAAACAAATCTTACTGTGTTATAGGTGAAACTGCATTATATCAAACTTGCTTTGATCTGCCGGAGTGCGCAGCCCCACCCCCCCCGAGCACTGCTTTACCGCATTATATCCGGATTCGTGTTATATCGGGGTAGAAGTGTACACTGTATTTTATGTCACATTTTGTCAGCACCTAATGCTATCTTAAGATGTTGATGTATATTTGGCTCTTTTGTGATATCATGTTTAAGAATTAAGTGTTGGGAAGGAAGTGAAAGGCAATTTACAAAGCTGTTTTACAGTTCTGAATAAGACTGTTCTTAAAAAGGGAAGATTTCCAAAGACACAGATGTCAGTTAAGAACCCAACTCCCAGTCAGTGGGACTGGAGCACCTAACCCCATTAAGTTTCTCCCCAAACAATTATGTTACCAGACATTGGGTGAACACTTAAAAAAAAAAAAAAAAAAAAGGCCGCATAGCCAACAATGCAGTTAATTTATGACACATACAAAATTTTCTCAAAATATTTTAAATCATTCTCTGAAACATTTAACAGGCTTCCCTGAACATCTTAAAATGCTATTAAGTTAACTATTTTGAGCACATGATTATCTACTCTTAACAAATACTAGTGCAGTTTGCATTTTATCACATTGAACAATAGAAAGACAATGCTCATTTAAAAAATAAAGACTAAGCTAGTTTGAAGATTCTGCTGAACACTCTAACCCCTTCATTTTATTGGTACTTGTCACTGTCGGAGACAGGATACTGAGCTAGGTGGGCCATTGGTCTGACCCAGTATGGAAGTTCTTATATTTTTATTGAAACAATTTGAGTTCACCTATGTAGGAATAAAGCAATTCATTCTGGCGCCAATAGCACAGACACTCCCTAAATTGGCATAAAAAGAACTACTGCAAAGGAATTCTATACCTTCCTCTACAAGTGCAGCAACATCTTTGTGACGCATCCAACTCTCCCAGCCAAAATTTTAGAGACCCGCACTCTGGTATCCTGTAATATGAGCACATAACTTACTGCTCTGTTCCATTTTAAAACCACACTCCAAAGAAGAAGAACAAAAAATAACTAAGGAGGCTCATCCTCTCAGGTCCCAATCTTGCAATTCAGTGCATACTGGTGGATCCCTGTTCCCCCCGGGGAGCCCCACTAAATTCCTTAAGAGCTGCCCAAGTACATCACATTGCAGGATCAAGACCTAAGGCCCCTCACTCTGCAAACACTTAGACACATGCTTAATGCACATATGAAAAGTTAAGAATATGTGTTTTCAAGATTGGGGTCTCACTTTGACATCACATAGTGCTAAGGGTGCAAGGTAAAGGAAGGACAAGGCTTACAATACATGCATCTGCTTGGTTGTAGTCTATTGTCTTTTAACAAAGAGATTTCCCAGATGATATACATCAACTAGAGAAAGTGACTAAGGCGCTGTCTGCACTACAGAGACTATAGCAGCACACCTATGGTGCTGTAACTATGGTGGCAAAACTCCATGGTATAGATACCGCCTATCATGATGGAAGGGTTTTTTCTGTCATTGTAGGAACACCCTGGCCCCGAGTGACAGGGTTAGGTCGGTATAGCTATGGCACTCAGGGATGTGGATCATGCACACCTCTGAGTGCCATAGCTACATCGACCTAAATTTTAAGTGTAGACCAGGCCTAAGACAGTAGTATCTGCCTATAACAGTAATGGGATGTTAGCGTCTAAAGTAATCAGCACATGAAAATTATCATCTGTTACTGGTAAAGCAAAATCATTCAGCAGTGTGTTAAACAGAAATGAGATGAGAGTAAAGTGTTGCTGGTCTGAAGTCCCTACTCCCACCAAAAAAACCCCAAACATCCCAGTTACTTGGGACTACACTTCTGTGTAAGGTTACAGTTGATTCAGAAGTGCACGGTCCAAAACTCCATTTTGGTAAAATTGTCTGTGATGCTGGCAGACCCAGCACCAGCTCATGCCAAGGCCCCAGGCCTAACAGAACACTGTTTAACGCATGGGTGGAAACCAGTCTGGTTTACTTGGGGGTTAGTATAATAAAAACAGATATTAGTATAATAAAAATGTGTTTAGACTTTATGAAATGCTAGTTGGCTGCATGTATTAATCCTACTTATAATATCTGTATCCATGCTATAAGGTAATACTTATGTGTGTGCACTATAACTAAATTTTTTGTTCTGAAACTCTGGAACTCAACCGGGTGGAGTGAGGAATTAAAAAATACCACTTTACTTAATACAAAATGCTGGATTCCTACAGAAGGCGTCCTCTCCTGATCCTCAGGAAGGATTACTGAGTCCAAAAGGGCCACTGTAAAACAAAGACTTTGTCAATTGCTCCACCCCTGAAGAGGTTATATGCAGAACCGCTCATCCCATCAGCTTGAACTCTATGGAAGGGGAGATTAAAATCCCTTAGCATAAAGAGACTCCAATTCCTTCTGTTATCTGGACTCTGACTGACTAAGATTCCTAAACATAAGCAAGAGATCCCCACGCTGCTTGGCATGGATCAGCCCTAACGGATACATAGAGCTGCTCATTATATAAACTTATATAACCCTTTTAAATCTAAGACTGTATTTCAATTGTGTGTGTACATTTCCTGTTTTAACCTTGTAAATAATTATCTTATTTCTTTTCTTAGTTAATAAATCTTTAGTTAATTTATTACAGGATTGGCTACAGGCACTCTTTGAGTTGAGATCTGAGTACAACTGATCTGGGGTAAGTGACCTGTCCTTTGGGACTGGAAGTAACCTGAACATTGTGATTTCTGGTGTAAAGTGACTATCTGTCACAGAGTCAAGCTTGCCTGGGTGGCAAGACAGATTAGAATGTCCAAGAGGACTGTCTGTAACTCCCTGTTAAGGCTGTATAGTGCTTGAGGTGTTTACACTTGTTACTTGGGTAGTGAAATCTAAGCAGAGAGCTCACAAACAGGTTGGGGTTTGTGCCCTGCTGCTTAAGAGTCTGCCTGGAGGTTGGTATTCTCAATTATGAGCCACTCCAGGCAGCATAACTTTATCCTCATAAAACACTTCCATCCACAGAATCAAAACAGATAATTCAGTAAACTCTGTGACTAACATATTATTAAATTACCATATAAGCACTGAATGGCAATATAATTTTTTACACTGATTTCTAGCTGTCCAGCCTTGAAAAGTTTCAGCAAGTAATCATTTTTGTAATGACATTAAAGCAAAGATGTAATCCATGTCATGGACAAATAATATATTGGGGCTGGATATTTAGTCTCTCAAGGATTTACTGAAGAAGCTGACAAGCCAAAATAGAAAAAAATTATAACTGCCAATGCTGCAACTTCCACCTGGTATCTGGAAAGATAAAAATCAAGTTATGTTCTGTCTCACATACTATCAGCAGCAAATAAATATTCTGCAGTCAGAACTGAGCTGACAGTTCTGTTCCTGATGTATGAGGCAAAAAGGAATCCAGCTGTCTTTCCACAGCTGCATTTGCTCTGCAGTTTGACAAATGGAATTATTCCTGTTAAGTACATGGCTCAGACACATACAAGAAATAAGATGCCATTTTTCTATGGACACTTCTATGTTAATACTTTTACTGTGATTCTCAAGTACATAAAAAAGTGAAAAGTGGCAGTAAAGTATCAAACAGAAGACAGAAGAAGAGTACAGTATAGGCTGCCTTAAATCAGATTATTAATGGACCCTGCTGACTGCAACCATGTGTTACACTAACTGGGTTGCGGGAGCTTGAATATTCTTATTTCCACTCTTTTACATAGAATGGGTAAACAGTCCTTCCTTTCTAGTCATATTATGTTATATAAATTAACTCTAGTCAGAATTGACTTTAAAAAAGTCTGCACAGGAAAAGACAGTACATAGTCAAGTTACATTAGCCAAGAAAATTAGCACCTTTCTGTCTACAATATTTCAGCAGACAGACTTCCATATTCTTATTCCATTAACATTATTGTTGATAGATATGGAAGAGACTGGAAAAAACCCACTAATGTGACTACAGTAAATAAGTCTACATTCCCATGAGCTTTTAAAATCAATATAACTTTGCCCTTACTGAAGAGTCCAGGCTTTAGAACAGCATGACTCTTACTTAGAGAGACAGCGTGTCCGTATGTGTGTGTGTACACTATTACTTTCTAACTGAGGAAATAAACAGAAATTTGGGAAGCATGTATGGCAAATCACTTTATCTAGCTGAAGCCTATCCAAGCCTTTTCTAGCTTCTTCCAAGCTGTTGCATCACACTAAATGCCATGTCTATATCAGAAGATAAGAGATGCTCTAAAGCCCATTGCTAAATGCCAACAAAACTTGCAAGACATTTTTTTTTAAAGCTTCAGGGATGGACACCTCACTTCTGAGTCACCTAATCTTTCTGCAGTGGTTCATTAATGGCCATTTCAAAATACGTAATCTAATCACAAGCAGTAAATAATTTAAGAGCAAGTCCACAATGACGAAGCTCCAAAGGTAAAGTGCTGCTGTCACCTTTGTGCAAGGAAAGTAGTACACTGCATGCTTAAGTTTAGTACATTGCACTGTATACCCCCATAACCCAACCAAAATAAGAGCCCTGAAAATCTGCGGGTATCCGCGGACCATGTTCGCGGTTCGCTGATCGGATGCGGATACACATTTTCTATCCGCGCCGGACTCTAGTAATCATCAAGGACATTCAATAAAGGGCTCAACTGCTTGCTCTTACGTGTTTCTAAGTTCAGAAGCTTGCTAGAAACCAACAGAAAGCGACTATGAGATGGATGTAATTGTTACCTTCTTTGCAAATGTATGTACCATGGTAACTACACTAGAGATAAAGCAGCAGAGTGACAACTCATAAGTGATGTACTTACAGCGCGGGCTGGTGGGTGAAGGGGGTTATAAGCTTTTAATTCTGAGCAGAGGATACTGCTTTTATCGCAAGGCTACAGAGGCAGAGGGCTGCAAGTCCGCTGGGCCGGCATTTGGAGGCAGAAGGGCTGCACAGCGGCGGGTTTGCAAGGCGCTCCGGAGGAAGGCGGCTGCACGGGTCTCTGTGGCGGGGATGGGCTTTCATGGTGACAGGGGAGGTCTACATGCACCGCTCGCCTGACTGGTGCCAGGGGACGGGGCGCGCAGGGGGCCAGGCACCTACCGGGAGGACTCCCCGCTGAAGCTGCCGCCGTCCAGCAGCCGCACCTTGCAGAAGAGGATGCCGTTGACGAAGGGCACGGACGAGAGCTCGTCCAGCTCCAGCTCCACGCGGAACTTGAACTTCTTCTTCTTCATCATCATCATGAAGGCCATGGGCGGGGGCCGGGGAGCCTCCGGCCGGGCCCTCAACGCCTCGCCCCGGCCGGCCGCCGCCCGCCTGCGGCGCTCATGGCTGCTGGGACGGGCACGCCCGCCCCCTGCCCACGGTGCTGCTCACCCGGCTCCCAACGGCGCCTCCTACTGCCGCCCGCCCGAGCCACTTACATGGCAGCCGCCGCCGCCTCCCTTTCAAACCAACCCGCCTCCGCTGTCCGAGGGGAGGGGGCAGCGACGCGCTGAGCCCCAGCCAGGGCTGCAAAGCCCTACCCTGCAGCCGAGCCGCTAGCCGCGCGGCCGCCGTGCGACTCTCGCCCGGCGGGCGGGCGCCCCCAGCGGCCCCGGCCCGCCGCGCACCCTGCTGAGAGGAGGAGGAAGAAATAGGGCGGGAGGGCGCCTCAACGCACTAAGCACACGGCGGGGTGTTGGGGGGAGGGAGGTGCTGGAGGCGGCGGCTGAACCGCTCTGGGGCCGGCGGCGGGGCTCCCCCGACTGGGCCCAGCGGCATGCTCTCCTGCGTCCTTAGCCCGGTGCAACGCAGTGCTCCGTCGCCGGGCTGCTGCGCGGGGGCTCTGCACGTGAAACCCTGTCCGGTCGGCACCTGCCCTGGGGGTGTGCGATCAGAGAAATCTTCAATCCACGGAAAACCTTCCCCGCACCTGCAAAGCCTCCATGACCGCTTCATGTGTCCAATGGAAAGCATAGATTAGGGGGCGGGGGTGATTACAGCTTAAAATGCTGGCAGGTGCTTGACTGAGCACGTCCAACATTATGAGTACCACTGGGGATCGCAGTAGTAGAAAACAATTTAGGATGATCACACATACCAATGGACACTTGTTGTCTGTTTCCAAATGTAGGCCACCATCCTACAAAGACTATGCTTGCACTTTATGCCTGCGAGTAGACCCACTGAAGTCTTATTTAACAAGGTCCCACCACTCAGCAGAGTTGACCAGCTGCAGAGGAAGCAGCAGGTTGTATCCCTTTCAGCAGCATAAAGTACTTGCTATGTGCTGGTGATCTTTCAGTGTTTCCCTGTGCATTTTGTTGGGGGTGGTGCATAGGGTTACCATATGTCTGGATTTCCCTGGACATGTCCGGCTTTTTGGTTGTTAAATGGCCGTCCAGGAGGAATTTTTAAATATCAAAAAACCCAGACTTTTTTAGATATTTAAAAATCCCTCCCGGCGGGCCGGCATATGGACGTATGGTAACCCTGCCGGAGCAAGCCTCTGAGCGCCTGTCCCAGGGACTGCAGGGCTCGGAGAGGTTCTTCGCCGAGGAGCCACTAGGGCTTCTGTTGAGCTCGGCGCCACGTTCACAGCTGGGCGCTCCTTGAACCCGGACCCATCCAGGGACCCCCGGTCCCAGCCCCAGGTGGCGAGTGCCAAGGCCCTGATCAGGGCCGGCTTTAGGCCAATTCCACCAATTTCCCCGAATTGGGCCCCGCGCCTAAGAGGGCCCCACACCCAGTGGCAGGGCTGCTGGGGTGGGGGCAAGTGGCCGAGAATCCCTTCCCTGGCTAGAGGCTCCTTTTTAATTTTTACTCACCCAGCAGCGCTCCGGGTCTTCGGCGACACTTCGGCAGCTGGTCCTTCAGTGCCACCAAAGACCCGAAGCAAGTGAAGGACAAACCGCCAAAGACTACGAGTGCCGCCCGGTGAGTACAAGCCCCAGATGTTTTTTTACATGTTTTTTCTTTTTTCAGTCATCCTTGCCGGGGCCCCGTCAAAACTGTTCGAATTGGGCCCCGCACTTCCTAAAGCCGGCTCTGGCCCTGATGTGCTGCCCTGCCCGAGCTGCATCCGCGCCGGGGAGCATCCGAGGGCTGCAGACAGCGCTGGAGCCAACGGGGCTGCCCGAGGATGAGTCAGAGCTGGCCCTGCACCAGTGAGTTGTCCCGGGAGAAGTTTCCCTGGGCATTCAAGTCCATAACCTCCCTCCGTGCGGCGCCCAAGCCCATAACCTCCCTCCCTGCGGCGCCGCCAGCATGGGCGCCCTCGGGCTCCCGGCTTTCCGCCAGCTCGAGCGGAGCCTGCAGGGAAACTTCTCCCGCGACAACTCCCTGCTCAGCCTGTTGGTGCGGGGCCAGCTCCGACTCATCCTCCAGCAGCTTCAGCGCTGCCTGCAGCCCTCAGACGCTCTCCGGCGCGGCTGCAGCTCGGGCAGGGCAGCGCGTCAGGGCCGAGCTCTCACAAAGGAGGCTGCCTGGCGAGGGGGGAGAACGGGGGGTTTCCTCCCCTCCCTTCCAGCTGCTGCATCGCACCCGCCAAGGCAGTGAGTGGGACAAGGGAGCCTCCCGCAGCCACGGCAGGAGGGAGGGAGATTCCGGGAGTGGCAGCCCCTGCAGCTCCTAGGGCCAGGTGCAGCTCCCCAGCTGGAGCAGGAGGGGTTGCACCAGTGACTTCAGGCGGGGTCGGAGCTTCCACTCCCAGGTACCCCACAGAAGTCAAGAGCAACTCTCCCCTCCCCCTTTCAGTGAAGCAAGGGCAGGGGGTAAATTTAAAACTGGATCCTGCCACATCTTATGTGGTGTGGGCCCAACCCTCTGCCCCTCCACTCTCTGGACAGAGAACATGGTGGGGCAGTTAGGGTGGGGGGTCCCAGGAGGGGGCAGTCAGGGGACAAGGAGCGGGGGGGGGTTGGGAGTTCTGAGGGGGGCAATCAGGGGGCGGGAAGAGGGAGGGAGTGGATGGGGGTGGGGCTGGGCTCCCCCGTCCTCTTTTTTGATTGTAGAAATATGGTAACCCTAGTGGTGCAGCTCACTGTCCCCACCAGAGAAACAAAGCCCATTATTTTCATAATGGTGACAATTTTAAAATGTATTATTCTGTAGAAGTTAAGAAAAATAAAACAGATCTGAGTTCAGTTAGAGGGTAACATTCACAATTTTACTTTATTCTTGTGAGCAGATTAGCAGTTGAAACTTCAACTCTGAAACATCTAGACTCCTTGGAGCTCTAGGTTCAAATCTTGGCAGAGTCCAGTTCTTTATCTTTCTATAGCAGCTTACTCTGTGTAAGGCTGGCACTTTAAAAATACATATATTTTTGCTCCAATTTCTGACCCCTATGTCCCATTCTGACACTGTCACCTATCTGCCAGCAGTAAGTTACCAGTAACAGCTATCCAGGGCCTTGCAGGTTGGCTTCCCAGTGGAGGGGAAATCAGTGACACAGAGTTACGTATAAGCCACGTAACTTGTTTTATTCACACATATACATCAGAGTGTATGTGTGTTTTTCCTCTGAAACCTACATTTTATGTCAAACTTCAAAACAAACAGACAAAAATAAATAAAAAATAACCAAACAAAAACACTGAATATCCTATTTCAAAAATTAAGAATTGCAAAGTTCCATTTTAATAGGGTGGAAGCTGATGTCTTAATTATCCTCAGATCAGGTGCACATGGGCATTTTCCTGCCAATGTGACTCAGCATAGAGGTGGAGAGCCCAATCCTCAGATTAGAGCAGGGGTAGGCAACCTGCGGCACGTGAGCTGATTTTCAGTGGCACTCACACTGCCCAGATCCTGGCCACTGGTCTGGGGGGCTCTGCATTTTAATTTAATTTAATTTTAAATGAAACTTCTTAAGCATTTTTAAAACCTTATTTACTTTACATACAACAATAGTTTAGTTATATATTATAGACAAAGACCTTCTAAATACGTTAAAATGTATTACTGGCACACGAAACCTTAAATTAGAGTGAATAAATGAAGACTCAACACACCACTTCTGAAAGGTTGCCTACCCCTGGATTAGACGGTAGTTCAGTATAAAGCCTTCTCACTGCAGTCATTCTACTGAGCCAGCCACCAAAGGAACTAAGTGTGCTCCTTACGGGCACCTGAGTCCCATCAATAGCATCAGCACAGTTAGGAAACAGGATGGGCAGTAAAGTTTCCCCACAGCGTACCATGTTCCTAGGGCTAGAGTATGATGGGGGGCCTTAGGCACTTAGGGATATGTTTACTTTGGCTCAGGTCTCTGCACTGCAATGCATACACCAGAGCCTTAGGTTTGAGCACGGGTCTGAAATTTCTTAACCTAGGGTTAAAATGCAGTGTAGATACTCAAGTCCAGGGTTCCCTGACATTGGTCAGCTGACTCAAGTTCCACATTGCAGTGTAGGATGATTTGTGGAACTCCTTTGGCTTAATTTAATCAAAAGCTGTCCTTTGTGCCATAGTGTCTTTGAACTCATATGTTCCTGGGACTTTAAATAAATTATAGCAAGGTGCTGTTACTACACAAACCTGTATGTATTTTCATTAACTACAGTATTATTTGATTGACTTAATATACATAAGGAGAAAACATTTCATGTATAAACATCAGTGTCTAAGGCCTGGTCTACACTACAGAGTTAGATCTAACTATGTAAGTATCTACACTAAAATTTCACGCCTGTCAATGTCACTGCCCAGCTACGCCGACTTAATAACTTCACCTCCTCAAGAGGCATAGAGTCATTGTTGATAGATCGATACAGTGTCAGTGTAGACACTTCATTGCTTATGACTGTTACTGTCTTTCAGAAACCATGCCACAATGCCCTATGCTGACAGTACAATCAGTGCAAGGACTCCTGGTGAGGATACGCACTGCTAATACAAGGAGCGTAGTATGGACACGGAAAAGTGAATTACTGTGGTAGCTGTATGCCAACATAACATAGGTTGACATAATTTTGTAGTGTAGATATGTCCTAAGTGTAGTAATTTAATAAAATGTAGTGTCTACTTTTGTACAGTTAGGAAAATGTCAATGCCAACAGATTCCTGTGAGTATTTACATGCAATTTTATTAATCATGTGGAAATGATTAGGTGATGTTGAACATAGAAATGACTTATTGGCTCAGTATGTAAGTTAAAGTTGCCTGAGGTCAACTTTAATTTATGCTCCAGATGTTTCTGTGTTCACTTTGGGGCAACTCTAAATCATACACTAGATAGCACAGTACTTGTTATATTATCTTACACAGTACACCAGAAGAAATAACTAACAATGACCTTGCTTCAAAACACTTTATAACTTTACAACATTTTCTGTTGCTGCAGTGAAAACATAGAGGGATTGAATCTGGTCTCACCTTTATTGGCATAAATCAATAGGTGTAGGTCCATGAAAGTTAATGGTATTACACTGGTGAGAGGTCAGATTCAAGCCTGTCGTATTAGAAAAATTGTTTAGTAGCGCTGATCAAAAAAAAAAAAAAAAAAAGTTCTCCACACCTAATGTAGAGCATTCTGTGATCATGCAAAAAATAATTAGCCATTGCATAACTGATACATAATATGGAATAACATACAACATGTATTTAAAGATTAATGGATGTTGTGGCTGTCGTATTATGTAAGCTTTGGAGACAATAGATTTTCTGTGGTAACGCGCTCCAAGATGTTGCAAGTGTTATTCTTATAAGAAGCACACAGGATCTTTTTCAGGGGAAAAGGCAACACAGCGCGTTTATTGAAGATACAACAATTAGCATATGCATTCAATCACACACACACACACACTCTCTCTCTCTCTCTCTCTCTCTCTCCTGCCAGTTGATATTATAGTTACCAGTCTAGAGTCCAGCTCAATCTAGTGGCCAACTAGGTTGATCCTGGGTAGGGAGGAGCCGGGTTCCGTCAGTCGCAACACAATGCTCTGGGGAAGTCTTGGCAGGACAAACCCAAAGTGTCATGGCACCCTGTTTATATAGTGATTTTCCTTCATTGGGATCAATGAGTTTTGCATCATGATGCTGTAATCAATTGTTGTTTGACGAGTGCTTGTTTTCTTAAATTGTCCTTCTCATCCTTTATCTTGTTCTTTCATCAAGTTCCTCAGGGAGTTATCCCATGGTGGTTTTGATCACAGCTATCTTGTCCCCATTGATAGGTGCCGGTCTCATTTTTAGAGTCGTCAATCTGCCCTCCCCTGACATTTCAAAAGGGGCTTGTTGCAGCCCCCGGCGCCCTTGCATCTCTCTCCAGTTCCTCCCTTGTACATCTGGTTCAGCGATGGCCTTCACACTTATCTCTTAACACATACATTCCTCATTCACACACAAAACAGAATTAATTTACACAGAACATTTTGAACAGGAGCATCAGATTGCAATGCAAAAGAAAACAATCATGGCATTCTTTTACTTATTTTAAAATGCTAAACCTACAACAAATTGGTGACCCTCAAAGGTTCTGTTACTGCCTCAAAATCAGTCCAGACACAAATTCTGGCTGATGTATCTCTACCCATTGGCCCATTAGGCCATTCCTTTCTGTTATTCAAAAATAGTGGCTGGCAGGATATGATCAAATCATCCACCAGTACCAGGACCGGCTCCAGGCACCAGCTGACCAAGCAGGTGCTTGGGGTGGCCAAGTGGAAGGAGCGGCACGTCGGGCTCTTTGGCGGCAAGTCCCTTGGTCTCTCTCGGAGGGAAGGACCTGCCCCCGAATTGCCACTGAAGAAGAAAACGACGCAGTGGAGCTGCTGATGATCACGATCGCGGCTGCAGCTTTTTTTTTTTTCCCTGCCGCTTGGAGCGGCAAAAACCCTGGAGCAGGCATAAACATAAAATCCTACTACTACACAAGAAATAAAGTCATATCTTGCTAAAGCAGCATGGTGTTAGCCTTACACCTGGGGATATTAACAATGATCAAAGGAAGGACTAATTTAATTGTGTTCCTTAATGAATAGCAATAGAAACCCAGTCCTTGTTTTGGCCTTTATGATACAATAAAGGTAACAAATAAAAAGAATAAATTAATGATGATGGCAAAACCATAAGTGTTACCATTCCTAAATTCTGAAATGCAACCTAAAATGGTTGTGGCAGGGTACAGAGGCCCTCTAGGACATGGGTAACAGGCAGGGAGCTGACTCATTGTGCACATCCTCCTTCACCCTCTCTCTGATTGTGGTTTTGATTTGTTAAAGCTGATTAATTTTCCTCACTGGACAATAGAAACTTTGGAGGGAAAAACTTGATTGATTACATTTTGTTTTTCCATTGGCCCATGTGAATTGCCTTTGAGAGCTTACAATGGTCTAATGTGTCTTAGATTTCCAAAAGGCAGATGCATGGTTCATGCTGTTCAGTCAGATACACAACTAAGTTAGAACACACACACATAGGTTAGAAAATCAGTAAGTGACCTTAAAATGCAAGTCAACCTGGATAAGCATGTCAGGGCAGACTGCAGTAGATTAAGCCTCTATTTTAAAGCTAGTTTATAATCTTAAACACATTTTTCGGATTCTGTTTATAAATAAGCTAAACAAATATAGTCCCTGGGCCAACTCTTGCACTTCCTTGCGTAGGTGTACTTGGGAGCAGGGTGGATAAGAGTACAGGAATCCCCTTCCCTACTCAAGACATGTATGCAGCAGCTAGACAGAATGTCCACAGTGTTTCCTTCAGTGCAAGGTGAGTAACCTGGCTAATAGACTCAATAATGATCCATGTGGGGTATGGTCTGCTATTTTGGTGGCCTGGCCAGATCCCTGGCCATTCTGTATATATACTGCTGTTGGCAGCAGGTTCTGGGGATATATGTGTACACGTTATTCCCTTTTGGAATAACAATAAGGAGTGTGGCTGAGCCTATTGCTGCAGAATAAGAAAGCAGGATGGCTCGTGGATCCTCTGCTTGACTACTTCTACTCCATTCTTTCTCCAATGTAGTAAAGAATGTTAAAGGCAGGGTTTTCTCCTGTCACAAAATAGAACCACATTATGTGTAAGAAAATTATCATTAGTGACTTTTGAATATAATAGAGGTATGAAATAATTAGGAAGAAAACACTACTTCCTCAACTACACATTTCAGTATACTTAGTTGATGCAGCATTGCAATCACATTTACCCAAAGTCCAATCCTGCAACCACTTATGCCTTTGTTTGACTTTAATCACACGAGCAGCTGTGTTTAAAGTTAAGCGCATATTTACAGGATTGGGGCCTCAATGACTATAAGAAAGACCTTTTGATGCGTGCTCCATGTAATAAGACATAGCCCTGGTCTACACTACGAGTTTAGGTCAAATTTATCAGCGTTAGATCGATTTAACCCTGCAACCATCCACACGACAAAGCCATTTTTGTCGACTTAAAGGGCTCTTAAAATCAATTTCTGTACTCCTTCCTGACGAGGGGATTAGCGCTGAAATTGACCCTGCTGGGTCGAGTTTGTGGTAGTGTGGACGCAATTCGACGGTATTGGCCTTTGGAGCACTCTGGGATAGCTCCCATTGTGACCTCTCTGGATAGCACTCTCAACTCAGATGCACTGGCCAGGTAGACAGGAAAAGCCCCGCGAACTTTTGAATTTCATTTCCTGTTTGGCCAGCGTAGCGAGCTGATCAGCACAGGTGACCATGCAGAGCTCATCAGCACAGGTGACCATGGAGTCCCAGAATTGCAAAAGATCTCCAGCATGGACTGAACGGGAGGTACTGCATCTAATCGCTGTATGGGGAGATGAATCCGTGCTATTGGAACTCCGTTCCAAAAGACAAAATGCCTGAATATTTGAAAAAATTCCAAGGGCATGAAGGACAGAGGTTATAACAGGGACCCGCAGCAGTGCCGCGTGAAGCCTACCAAAGAACCAGAGAGGCAAACGGCCACTCCGGGTCAGAGCCCCAGACATGCCACTTCTATGATGAGCTGCATGCCATTGTAGGGGGTACCCCTACAACTACCCCACCCCTGTGCTTCCCTCCTCCCCTACCCCGCCCAGGCTACCTTGGCAGTTATCCCCCCATTTGTGTGAGGAATTAATAAAGAATGCATGAATTTGAAACAATAATGACTTTATTGCCTCTGCAAGCGAGATCAAAGGGGGGAGGGGAGGGCGGTTGGCTTACAGGGAAGTAGAGTGAACCAAGGGGGCGGGTTTTCATCAAGGAGAAACAAACAGAACTTTCACACCGTAGCCTGGCCAGTCATGAAACTGGTTTTCAAAGCTCCTCTGATGCACAGCGTGCCCTGCTGTGCTCTTCTAACTGCCCTGGTGTCTGGCTGCGCGTAATCAGTGGCCAGGCAATTTGCCTCAACCTCCCACCCCACCATAAACATCTCCCCCTTACTCTCACAGATATAGTGGAGCACACAGCAAGCAGTAATAACGATGGGAATATTGGTTTCACTGAGGTCTAACCGAGTCAGTAAACTGCACCAGTGAGCTTTTAAACGTCCGAAGGCACATTCTACCACCATTATGCACTTGCTCAGCCTAGAGTTGAACTGCTACTTACTACTGTCCAGGCTTCACAAGCCTTGGGAGCAAGGGGTAGGCTGAGGTAGGTGCGACCGCGTGGTGCTGACGACTGGGAGAGCAGCCTGAGACAGAAGCCTCCAGCTGGCATGATATTCCAGGCAGGACTGAATCTCTGTTAGATGAAATGTAAAGAAGAGAATGACCTGGAGTCATTCCCATTTTTGTCCAGGCGCCTCCGACCGACCTCACTGAGGCCGGTCAGGAGCACCCATGGGACAACAACGGCTAGCAGTCGTATTGTACCATCTGCTGTCCACAAGGCAAGGCAAGAGGATGCTGCTGTGTAGCACTGCAGTACCACGTCTGCCAGCAGCACCCAGGAGACATACGGTGACAGTGAGCTGAGCGGGCTCCATGCTTCCCGTGATATGTCGTCTGCACGGGTAACCCAGGAAAAAAGGTGAGAAATTATTTTTTGCCGTTGCTTTCATGGAGGGAGGGAGGGATGGACGGAGGCCTGATGACATGTACCCAGAACCACCAGTGACAATGTTTTTGCCCCATCAGGCATTGGGAGCTCAACCCAGAATTCCAATGGGCGGCAGAGACTGCAGGAAATGTGGGATAGCTACCACAGTGCAACACTCCAAAAGTCGACGCTAGCCTCGGTACTGTGGGCACACACTGCCAACTTAATGCGCTTAGTAGGGACACACACAATCAACTGCATCAAATCAATTTCTAAAAAATCGACTTCTATTAAATCGACGTAATTTTGTACACTAAGAAAAGTAATACCATTCCACTTAACAATTAATGTCATCATGTTTCAGTATTGATCTTATTGGTCATTCTTCCTTTGGATCTTCCATAGCTTGTGACAATGTTTCCTCTATTAACTTATAAATTGCAGCCTCTTGGCAGTGGCAAAATTCCAAATAAAATAAGTCTGGATTAGTATCTCAAGTCCTGAGCCTGCTTTCATTGAAATCAATGACAAAACTGTCATTTATATTGGGATCAGGTACAGCCTATTAATTAAAATGACACTAGGTCAAATTCTGCCCTCAGTTACACCCATGGAACCTTAGTAGGGTATGTGTGTGTATCAAGAGAGAATTTGGTCAATTGGCAGGCAATTTAGACTTAAAATGTAGAGGTTAGCTAAAAAAAGAAAAATAATAAAACCTACTACTCATAGAAATCAATTTAAACAGGTTTTCTGGTTGGGTATAGTCTCTTACAGTTTGTGCAACTATTGCAGGATTGCTGTTGCATGAGAATCTGAAAGTGAACAGACTACAAACAAAATGAAACTATCTTAATTGTCAAAGTTACATAAAGTGCAAAAAGTAAAAGTAAATTGGATATAGCAAATTATTTTTAGTTTTGTAATGTAAAGCATTAGTAGCATAATCAGGGTTTTTTTTAAAATGTGAACTTCAACCTGGCAGTTTCCCTTTAACCACTTCCCATTGTGTTTTATAATATTCATTCTGAAATTAGTATCACATAAATGCCCAGACTCAGTGTTGGTGTGTGTAGTATGTAAACGCCTATGAATCTTACTATATGTGCTCTATTACCACAGTATCCGAGTGCCTCACAGTCTTTAATGTATTCTCTTCACAATACCGTGTGAAGTATGATCTCCATTTTCCAATGGAGATGCTCTAAGTGGCCTCCAGGAGGTGTCCCACAAACAATGCCCATCCTGACCGTTCTGGTCAGCACTTCGAACTCTGAGGGGACTGAGGTACAAGACTAACCTAAGATCACAGAAGTGTGCAGGGAATTAAACGCTAGTCTACTGAGTCCCGAGGCACCCTAACCACTGGACCATCCTTCCTCTCCATGCAGAAGAAAAGAGAGACAATAGTCACCATAAATGGAAAGACCAAGGACAGCAGAAAATGTGGATGAATACAGTTTGAAATAAACAGAGTATCTGCAGGGTCCCACCTTGCTAAGCCCTGACCCGCTGCACGCACTGGTACAGGGGGCTGTAGTTGGGTTTCAGTGAACGGGGAGCTTCCGTTACCTGGGTGTCCCTGGCCTACAGGTGATGTTAAGAACTCTCTATTTCCAACGCAGCTTTCCCATATCGACCCTTCTTCTCCAGCTGTCCCGTGTAGCTCATCCCAGCCGCCGCACCCAGCTCCGCCATCGCCGCCGCCTGAAGCGAGAGGGGCTGACACTGCACAGGCTGGTCCCGCCCCTCCTTGAGCAACCCCGCCCGCCGCAGCTCTCCCATCCCCCCCGCACACCCGTCATTGCGGCGGCTTCCTTGGCTCGCCTGGCCCAGCCCAGCCCCTCCCAGCAGCCGGCTCCGTTGCTCAGGGAGGAGAGTAACGCCCCGCCCAGCCCGTGGCGAGGCAGGCCCAGGGAGCCGCCCTTCCCCTTCCCGCTGCACTCACTGGCTGCTCCTGCCGGGCTTGCCCGGGCTCTGCCTCCCCGCTCGGCTCTGGTCTCTCCTTCCCCGCTCCCCCCTGACTGCCTGCGTCTCCGGCCCGCTTCCCGCCGCTCCGCCCGTCCCCAGCGGCACCATGTTTCGCTTCCTGCGGGGCTTGGTGCTCCCCAAGGCTGCCTGCGAAGAAGCCAACAACAGCTCCAGGTACGAGAACCTCTTCAAGAAGCTGGACCTCAATGAAGACGGGAGAGTGGACGTCGCCGAGCTCCATGAGGGCCTTAAAGCCCTGGGCATCCCCCTGGGCAAAGATGCAGAAGAGGTAGGGGCTGGGTGGGGCTGGGGCCGGAATGGGTGTGAGAAGAGGTGTCTCCTGTGAAAAAACTCTGGCCTTCGAGGCAGTGAGCAGGCACTGGCCTCTGCAGTAGTGAGTGGGATGTCCCCAGTGACCACTCGCCTCTGGCCAGTGTGCAGAATGGGGCCCAGCCCGCCCAGGAGACTGTCTACACTACAGAGTTTTGTTGGCAAAAGGCAACTTTTGTCAACAAAACAATGGATGGAGGTGTACATACTGCAAGGCTCCTCCCGCCGGCAAAACTCTCCTGCTTTGCCAACAAAATAAAACTATCTCGACATGAGGCGTAGAGTTTTTTTTGCGGCAAAGTTAGATGGACAAAGTGTCAGTGGAGACACCACGCTTGGTTTCGATGCTGTAAGTGGCCTCCAGGAGGTGTCCCACAATGCCCATCCTGATGGTTCTGGTCAGCAGTTCAAACTCTGATGCCCTGCACCCAGGTACACAGGCATCTCCCCGTTTCCCCCTGCTTTTAAAGCCAGCTGCTGCAAAGCTCTTTGTCTTTCCCTGAATAGTATGATTACTCCCCAGCTGTTTTTTTATTTGTTTGCTCTGTTGCCCATTTCAGATCCCTTCTGCCCTGCGGAGGGGTACAAGGCCAAACCTATTAGAAGAAGCAGGCCTTATAACCAAAATGGAACTACATTTCTAAAGTCATTTTGCTGTATTTAGATATATCTTGTAAAAGAAGGGCTAGATCCTCCTCCAATATGTGTTGGTGTAAATCAGGAGTAACTCATTTGAAGTCCGTGGAGTTACAGTAGTCTAGGTGAAAGGAGAGACAGGCCTAAAATATACAAATCTTTTTGTCAGGGTTCTGGTGGGAAACAATTTTTTTTCCTTTTAATATGTCTAATTTAGATATCTTAGGCCAGACAATTTTTTAAATAAAATGCCAGGACTGCTCGAATCATTAGCTCTTTATAACCCCAGTCTTTGAAATGGATCTGCATTTCAGTGGGACTCTGTGCTGTCATAATGGTACACTTGTGTGCATTTAATTCAGGACTGAGGCCTGTGTTTTTAATTCCTTAGTATACAGTTTTTATTGTAGGAACTATCATGTATAGGCTCTCTGTAAGGCTGTAAATAGATTAAATGTCCTGAGTCAAAATTTTATTAATAGCTTGGCAGTTGGTCATTCTGTGGGCAGTTGGGCTTGGTCTTGCTCACAGTGTGTCATCTTTGGTATCTCGCCACCCCTTGTTGCATGATACCTGATAGCACATTCCAGGCCCAGCATAATAAAGAGAATGATTTGCTGATTTTGGCCCTGGCTGTACAATTTGCATCTCTCTGCTTGCATGATCTGAGTCATGGCAGTGTAAGTTCCTCTTGGGCAGCAGATAAGAAAAGTTTTAGTACCCTCACCCGTCAGCCTCCGTGTCAGTGGGGTGTAACATTAGCACTGGCTACTGAAGAGGAGGATGCAAGGAGAAATGATGGACATGAGCCTGGCCAATGGAGAGTTAAAATACTTTTTTTAGTTTATATGTTTATAGGACACATTCCATGACTTCACACACACACAACCCCAAAACATTCATACTTCACTGTGTTGTGATGTTCTTGTTGACTCATTGCACTTGCATGCGCTTTACTGTCAGTGATATAATTTCATTTATGAATATAAAAATCTGACTATATTACAGAAATACCATGGGCCAGATTCTTAGCTGGTGAAAATCACCCTAGCTGCACTGAGTTTCATAGAGCTATGCTGAGTTACACCAGTTGGCTAGGGGTATATTGTGAAATGGCTTATCATACATAATCCTATGGATAAGAATCTTCTTATGGTACGGTGATTTTATTCTGAGAAGGCAACATTTGATCCAATGTGTGTGACTTTTAATTAGATCTCCTTGTTAGCCAAAGCTGGGGAGATTGGCCTTACTAGGATAGCTAATCTTAAAAGTTTTCCTTTGTTTTAGTTATCTTCAATTTGTATTGACTTTCCAAATTTTGTTATCAAACCTGAGATTAGTTTGGCAAGATGGATAACTCTATCCAGTGTCACATACACAGTGTATCTCAGACGTCTGTGTAACACGGGAGGGCAAACTACAGCCTGCGGGCTGGATCCGGCCTGTCAGGGCTTTCAATAAGGCTCCCTGCCTGCCCTGGCCCTGCGCCGCTCCCAGAAGCGGTTGGCACCACATCCCTGCAGCCCCTGGGTGGGTTGGGGGGGCAGAGGGCTCCGTGCAGTGCCCTTGCCTGCAGGTACTGCCCCCCACAACTCCCGTTGACCGGGAACGGGGAACCACAGCCAATGGGAGCTCCGGGGGTGGTACCCGCAGGCGAGGGCAGCGTGTGGCGAAGCTGCCTGCCCCACCCCACCGCCAGGAGCCACTGCTGGACATGCTGGCCACTTCCGGGAGCGACACGGGACCAGGGCAGGCAGGGAGCCTGCCTTAGCCCTGCTGTGCGCCACTGTCACCCAGGAGCCGTTCAAGGTAAGCGGTGTCGGGCTGGAACCCACACCCCTTCCTGCACCCCAAGCCCATGCCTTGAGCCTCTTCCTGCACACTGTACCCTCTCCTACACCCTACCCCCTCTCCCGCACCCCTGCCCCAGCCATATACTCATGGCCCTGCATACAATTTCCCCACCCAGATGTGGCCCTCGAGCCAAAAAGCTTGCCCAACCTGATGTAACATAACCATAGTGTAACATTATGCATTTCTCTCATTTTTATTATATGGAATAAATAATTTGTTTTTTAATAATGCAATGAATTATTGATTAGGCCTCCACTTATGGGGAAAAAACTGGTGTGTGTGGGTGTGTGCACTTATCTTACAAAGAGAAGGGAAACCAGGACAAAGTGGCCTAATCATAATGTTACATATAGTGTGTATTCTTAAAACTCATCACTTTCAAGTTGATCTTGAATAAATAAAAGATTACCATACTTAAAGGAGCTTTTAGCTTCCTGACTGTCCTTGGTATTCATTCATATTCTATATTGTCATTACCCAAGGCAATTTATTAATATTCATACAGGACAATAAAACAAGATATGCACTTTTGAGACAGAAACACATATCATATGGCCTCCAAATCAGAGGGATTGATTTTGTTTTCAGTTGTGAGGGTGCAAATCCAGAGCAGGTCCACCAAAGTGAATGGAGTAACAACTGTGTAAAATAGGTGCAAGTGAGACCAGTACTGGATGCGTTGAATTAGAAAATCTGATTTAGTTGCAGTGTTCAAAACCATCATTGCAATGGGTGGATTTGTGTTCTTTATTTTTTATCAGTTACTTAAGGGAGGGACGGTACAGTCTGTTTGCTTAACTATGAGAATTGTCAGTTTTAAATTGCATACCAGCAGTGAATATCAATCCTACTTTGTATGCTCATTATTGAAAACCTGTTGCACCAGTTTCATGCCTGTAGTAAAGTTGGCCTTTTACCTGGTGCAGGGGATGAAGAGTGTGTGTGTGCGGGGGGAGGGAGCACGTTAGGGACCCAGATTTTCTCATATTTAAGGGAAACGGAATGTTTAATTTCTCTACCTATGGCACTGAAAACCCCATTTCTAAGATTATAAGTAAAAAAGTTTTATCATGGCAACCTCCTAATAATTGTGTCAGCCTCTCCAGTTTTGCTTGATAACTTTTACATATGGAAAAGCTGAATCAAATGTAGAGACTGAGAATCTCTCTGCCAATTACTGCTCAGTTACATCAGTGTAAATTGGAAATAAATCCATTGAAATCAGTGGAGTTACCTGAATTTACAGTGATGTGACTGAGAGCAGAAATTCTTCCCTTCCTTTAGCTGCTACAAAATTAAAAAACAAAACAGAACAGAAAAACCCTACCTTCCATAAGTCATGCCATGCATGCAAGGGTGGGAAAAATATATGGAATGCACTCAACTTCCTGTATGTTGGTTGTTTTAAACTTAGGCTGTACTGTAGAAATAGCCTATGTCAGCAAAATGTATGTTGCTCAGGGGTGTGAACATTCCACCCCTCTGAGCGACGTAGGCTACACTGACATAAGCATTTATGTGCACAGCGAGAGAGCTTCTCCCTACACCCTGGGCATGTCTACACTACAAAATTATTTCGACCTAAGTTATGTCAGCATACAGCTGCCGCAGTAATTAAATTGCATTTGCACATCCATTCTACGCTCCTTCTCCCACCAACATAGCTTATGCCGCTTACAGAGGTGGCTTTTTTTTTTTTTAATGCCTAGACGAGAGCGCTCTCCCATCAGTATAGAGCGTCTTCAACAGATGCTCTAGAATTGCGCAGCTGTACCGGTGCAACTGTGCCACAGGTAGCCTCACCTCCCGTTCTTTTCCTGTGCTTAGGTAGCTACTCAGTTTCTTCTGTCCTTTTCTGAGTTTAAACAAAGTAAAATTGTCCTGTTCTGGTGCTTTGTTTCACTTCAAGTCTTAGACTTGGTCTACCTTACAAATGTATGTTGGTATAACTACGTCACTCAGGGATGTGGAAAGTCCACATCTCTGAGTGACATGGTTATATCGACATAGCACTGTCTATACTGAGGGTTATGTCATCAGGAGGACTTCTGTCAACATAGCTACTGCCTCTCAGGGTGGTGGAGTACCTGTGCTGATGGGAGAAGCTCTCCCATTGGCTCTATAGATAGCATCTTCTCTAAGTGATACGGCGGCACAGCTGCACTGATGTAGACAAGCTCTAAGGCCTGGTCTATGCTATGGAGTCAAGTTGATGCAAGGCAGCTTATGTGTAAATTTAGCTCCCACTGGCATAACTACTCCACTACACTGATTTAATACCTCCACCTCCATGAGAGGCGTAGAGTCAATGTTGATGTAGTACAGTAAAAGCTGTTTTATCCGGCATGTTGAGGGAATGGTGGAAGCTGGAAAGTGAAAAATGCCATTTAACTAAGAGGGAGGGAGTTTGGGTGCAGGAGGGGGCTTGGGGCAGCGAGTTGAGGCATGGGAGGGGGTGCAGGGTGCCTGATCCGGGGGGCGCTGACATTGGGCAGCTCCCCGCAAGTGGAGACCTGTCCCAGCTGCTCCTGGGTGGAGGCATGGCAGGCAGCTCTGTGTGCTGCCCCGCCCTGCCCAAAGTGTGAGCCCCACAGCTCCCATTGGCTGGGAACCGCAGCCAATGGGAGCTGCGGGGGCGGCACCTGCAGGTGGCGGTAGCACACAGAGCCACCTGCCATGCCTCTGCCTAGGAGGAGCCGGGACAGGTGGCTGCTTGTGTGGAGCCAACCGAGGTGAGCGCCCCCCCCCCCCCCCCCGTATCTGGCATCCCGTACCTCCTCCTGTACCACAACCTGCTGCCCCAAGCCCCCTCCTGCACCCAAACTCTCTCCCAGAGCCTGTGCTCCACACCCTCTCCTGTGCCCCAACGCCTGCTGACCTGGCGCCAACCGGACTATAAACAGGAATTTCAATGAAGATCAGAAATGCCAATTTATTGAGTTTTCCGGTTGGTGAAGTGCCGGATAAAACAGCTTTTACTGTAATTAGGTCGACGCAGTATCAGCGTAGACTCTGCATTGCTTACAGCGACTGCTACCGGCTTGCAGAAGCTGTCCCACAATGCACTGAAGTGACAGTATAGTCTGTACAAGCACTCCTGATGAGGACATGCACCACCGACCCAAGAAGAGCATAGTGTGGACATGCAAAAGCGATATAATTACTGTGATGGCTGTATGCTGATGTAACTTAGGTCAGCATAATTTTGTAGTGTAGACATGCCCAAGGTGTATACAAATGCAAATTCAGTGCATAAAATTAAGTACACATATAAGTCTTTGCAGGATTGGGGCCTATGAAAAGATAAATCTCATGCTTCATGGTGTAAGTTAACTACTTGAATGGTTCAAGAAGAAATTTCCCTTTCATATTAAAGTATTATATAATTGGCCTCTTGCATAAGGAGGGATAGGGTATCTGGATTCTTCTAAAGAAGCATCAGATAAAGGTCACTGTCCATTTTGAGTTAATGGACTATATGGTACGCTCTGGTATTTCCTCTTCCCCTGTTCTCATTCAACTTTATTCATTTCCAATATTTGATCAAACATTCTGGCAAGTGAAATAACATTGTAGCTATATGAGGATTTATGTGCACAGCCCTTAATTCATCTCACAAAAGGACCCCATAGAGCACACTAATAAAACATGAGGAATTGACAGTCTACTTGTCCTTCATCTTGTCAATTTGCAACAGACCAAACCCAGACTTCTTAAAAATTATAAATGTGCATATATGAAAAGCTGCCAGAATGGCACTGATTAGTTTGTAATAAATACTACTTCCCAGAATCAAGTGGAGGTACAGATCACATTACAAAGTTGCGCAAAAGCCAAATCGACACACTATTTCAAATCAAACAAAGAGGAAATGCAATATGGCCACAGTATCATATAGCTTTCCATAGACCGCATTAACTATAATAATACCGTTAATGCACAGTCATTCTGAATAGTGGAAAAAATCCTTTTGCTGAGAAGCAAAAGGAAAATAAATACGGATTTCTTTTTAAAATGAGAGAGAGAGAAAAACTGGGACCAGATCCTCAGTTGGTGTAAGTTAGTGTAGCTCCGGTGATCTGATCTACTCAGAATACACTGAAGGTGTTAAACTAGCATCCCATAAACAATGCATTTACATGTAGAGTTCTATTTCTAGTTCTACGTGAATAACGTAGCTGAAGTCGAAGTACCTTAGTTCGAACTTACTGCGGGTCCAGATGCGGCAGGCGGGCTCCCCCGTCGACTCTGCATACTCCTCTCGCGGAGCAGGAGTACCGGCGTCGACGGCGAGCACTTCCGGGATCGATTTATCGCGTCTAGACAAGACACGATAAATCGATCCCAGAAGATCAATTGCTTACCGCTGGACCTGGAGGTAAGTATAGACCTACCCTCTTATGCTGTGCTACTTCAGATTCTTGGCAACTTTTAACTCCCAATCCATGAGACTTAGGGCTGGTCCCCACTTAGTCCGGACTTCGGACTAAGGTACACAAATTCAGCTACGTTAATAACGTAGCTGAATTCGAAGTACCTTAGTCCGAACTTACCGCGGTCCAGACGCGGCCGGAAGTCTCCCCCCGTCGACGCCGCGTACTCCTCTCGGCGAGCTGGAGTACCGGCGCTGACTGTGAGCACTTCCGGGATCGATCCCAGAACATCGATGGCGTGCCGCCGGACTAGCCGGTAAGTGAAGACTAGGCCTGAGAGCAGGTCTACACTAGCAGTGCTACATCGGTGCAGCTGTACCGAGGCAGCTGTGCCACTGTAGCATGTCTGGTGAAGATGCTGTATGCCAACAGGAGAGCGCACTCCCATTGGCATAATTACTCCACTTCCATGAGAGGCGGAACCTCTGGTGACATAGCGCTGGTGTGGACAGCGCTTAGGTCACTGTAACTTGCATCGCTCAGGAGGGTGTCATTTTCACACCCTGGCAAAGTAAGTTAGATCAACTTAAGCAGTAGTGTAGACCTGCCCTCAGTTGAGAGAGTTAATCCAGGCTTTACAATGCCTTTTCTGCATGCCATACATAGCAAACTCATGGGATTGGCATCTGATTCGCTAGGCTCATTTTGTGGATTTTGTTGCTTGGCATGGACTGGTGAAAAGATCTCTTGCTCCCTAGTACTGTAAGAAGGGAGAGCTTCAGGTCAATAAATGGTGTAAAGTGCTAACAGGGACAAAGTTGTCATATAGTGATCAGCATCGCACATTTATATATCATGGTTCCTTCAAGCTTCTTGGATGGATGGATGGATGTCAATTTTGGGAACAGGAAGAGACCACTGCATATATTTTAAATGACAGCAGTACTCCTGGGAAGGAAGGGAAATAATCCAAAATACAATGTCTGGATAGGTAAGCCTGGCCTCAGGTTCATTTGGGTTTGAAAGGATCTGTACTGGAACTATCCCTCAGCCAGTGCAATGTGGAAATACTGATTTATTTATAGAGTTGTATTTAGTGTATTTAATAGTGTCATTTACAGAGTTCCATAAGTGTTCTTTACAGATAGGACAAGGGGCCAAAGTTAGCCTTGGTGTTAGGGGTACACATCCACTGAAGACAGTGGAGTTGCACTCACTTAAGCAGGGTTGAATTTGATCCAAGAAGCTTGCAGTCTAATACAGAGGTAACATTAGACTAGGATGCAAAGTTAGATGATCCCATATGAAGGGATATTCAGTAAGCAAGCTTTCCTTCTGCTATACCCCCTCTTCAGTCTAGGGAAAACCTGTGAAACAAGTGGTCAGTATACATGACCTGCCTGGTTTTAATATTTAACGTGAAAACATCTGGTCACAGCTGGGAAGATAGTTACTGTTCTTATTGTGGTGCTGTTTTGATCTTGGCTTTTTTGTAATGCATTTGCAGCACTGCACTCTATTTACTAGTCATAGTTTACGGAAAGATCATGAGTCACTAATTGCACCAATTAAGAGTCTTTAAATGCTGTTTCTTTGTCCTTATTTTCTCCTCTAGATGAAGAGGCAGGAAGTTGGAAACACCCAGCAATCTCTTGGTGACTTCTGACTTTTAAGCATTCATAAGATTTAATTAATCAGTTAAAATAACAAGTTAATTTGATTGAGAATTATTTCATAAAACAAAACCAGCCTCCTCACCCACCACTTCTTTATTTTGGAACAATGATACATTCTGAATGTGAAAAAGTTTCCCTTTATTTAAAAATCATAGTTACAATACTTTAATAGTGACATTTTCAGGGATTTAAAAGAAAAATCTACATACAAATATAAAATAACTTCTATCCTCTTCTACTGTGTAGGTACCATCATGTTGAAAATATCAGTGGGTCATAATTGTACCACTCAGTAATCTAACAATGTGACAGGTCAGTTATAAAGGTATCAGGTGCAAAATATTTAGTGGATTATTTAAGAGAGACTGTTGCAGGTTTACCTTGTTTGGCAATGAATATTGTTTGTTTATTAACAACAAATCATAGCTGTGGATGTAGCTGAGAATACTGGGGAAAATTAAACACTGCAGCATTCTTACCTATTTCCCCAACCCAAGTTTTTTATTTCTTCTAGTGTTTCATTCCACCTCCAAATGCTTGGGCTTGTGTTGCCTTAGTGTGCTAGGTTGAGAAAAGGTGAAACAGAGTTAGCTGTTTGTACAAAAGGCACCAGAAGCAGAAGAACAGTGACAAACTGTTCATTTGTTAGAAACCACAGCTTGAATGGTATAACATGTCAGAACTGGATGTTCAGTCAAAAAGTGGAAGGCCTTGATATTAAAATACAAATAGACAAACAAAAGGCAATTTTAAGGTTTGTGTACCATTAAATCTGCTGGTGCGCTCAACTAGTAGTTATCAGCATTGTTGCTATGTCTCGTGTAATATCTTTATTGCTTGGGTTCAAAGTTTCAGACAGTGAGTCGTGAAATGGCATGCCTTGGGGAAACATGCAAACAACATTTTTTTTCCCTTGCTGTTGGACCTAACCAAGGGTGTGGTGAGCCAACAGCAAGTCTGTACCAGGAAATAGCAGGCTAGCTCTCCTGGCAGCTCAGGCTACCAGCCTCATCATTTGCCTCCCTAAGCCTCTGTTGTCTGGTTCTGGGGAGTAACAGGGAGGAGCCTGCATTGTAATTCATCTAATTACCCCTTATGGGGAAAGCTGGAGAGCAAGAGGAAGCAGCAGGCAGGTTCCAGGAGGACAGGAAGATAGAAAACTATGTCTGGTACCAGTCTACACCTGCAACGAAATAGAAATTTGGTGGCAAAAGTGTTGAAACCTGTGGAATCTTAGAAAAATGCCAAATTCTGCAACCACAGAATAGCAGAGTCCATGGGGCCCTTGTTGGGGTGAAGGAGCAATTCATATCTGAGTTATTGTTTCAGGTTCTCTGTAGACTCAAGCAGGCATCACTGCATTGTCTATGCTCACAAAATACATGGGCTGCAGCCTATAATGAATTTCTGATCTTCCAAGCATTGCTGCTCTCTTCTTTTTGTTTTTAAATTTAGGGCAGAGAGGGGAAGGAAGAAGCTTTTAGTTTTGGAATATAAATTCTGGTTGTTTTTCAGTTTCTTTCATAATCAAGTCATTTTGTTTTCTGTGGTGTAGCTTCACAGTCAAATATCTGGGTCTGTTCCCAGTGCTAAGTTGGGGGCGGGGGAGAAATAGAGCACTGTGCACCCCGTCTATTTTCAAAGTCTGACACATTTAAAAAAAATTAAAAACATACCTTAAAAATGTGTAAATTAACTGCATTCACGACCTATTTATTTTCAAACACATGCTTTGAATTCTGAAGAGCCATTGCAATTAAATTTGTATTTAGGACACTATCCAGTTTCCACTGAAGATAATAGGGAGTCCCTTTATCTGATGTTGGTTTGCCAGAATGAAAACTGCTCACTGGATGTATGTATTGGCCTGCTACATGCCAATTAGCTTAGCCTAGAGAGCATATCAAATGGGTTGATGAGAATTTTGCCCCAGTATCTGAGGATAAATTGACCTATTATGTGTGTCAGCCTATCAAAATCCAGGTTATCTGTATTTTTTTTTTTAAAAGCTTATGGTCTTTTTCATGTGTAAATAAGGATCAGTCGTGCAGCTATCTGATTGGCACACTTTTCCACAATTCATCTAAATAAATGTTGTCTTTAAAAATTTCCTTTTATTATTATTTATAGAAATGATATAGTGTATAAATAACACACACCACTATATTCTGGCATCATGAAAATAATTCAGTTATTGTTCTTGCACTCATGAGTGATTGCTCTTCTCATATGACAAATGAATTAACAAATTACTACATGGCAAATTAATTAACAGATAATCAACTAATTTGCTTCTGATACCAGATTTTCAAACAGTTGGTGTCACAAATGAAGTATGTGCTGTAAGATGTCCACCAGCAGGAAACGCAGAAATGTCGTCTTCAAGCCAAAACTTTATCTCAAAAATAAATTGTAGATTGTATAGATTGAAAGAAGATTTTCATCCTAGGAACTTCCAGAATTCTAGGGTGAGCAAAATGGATGATCCTTCTTTTGAAACACACCTCCTCCTCCCCCTCCTCAATCCCCTCTTCCATCTCTGCCATGTCAAAGTGGTTTGGAGAGGCTCAGACTGTGGCAAATGATTGTAAAGACAAAATTAGGGAGTCCACATTTATAACTTTCTGCTGACTTCCATATAAAATGTGTTGAGTTTATAAGTAAAATTTATGTTTTCTAATTGCAAGCCCTACAAACTCAACCAGGAATCTCTATTCTCTCGGACTCTCTTGTTCTCCAGTAATAGAGATTCTATAATTGGAACTTAGTTAGTTAGCATTCTGTTGCAGCTATGAGCCAAAACATAATCTTGATCATTTTCCCATAGGGGTGTGTGGGGAGGGGAGGGGGTGCACACAGAAGTATGGAGTAGTAATTTATTTTAGTCAATGAAGCATTTGGAATATAAACATGTTTATTGGTTTAGACAGTGCTACTTCTAGATAGACAAGGTGGACGAGGTGTAATATCTTTTATTGGATCAACTTCTGTTGGTGAGAGAGACCCGCTTTTGAGCTTACACAGAGCACTTCTTCAGGCAAGCTTGAAAGCTTGTTGGTCTAATAAAAGATAGTACCTCACCCACCTTGTCTCTCTCTAATATCATGGGACCAACATGGCTACAACAACACTGCATACCACTTCTAGATGTCACATTTCTGACCAGAACTTCAGTGTAACAACCTCTTTCTATAAAGGACTAATCCAGAAAACAGACTCTTATCTCCTAACTAAGAAAGTCAGTGATAAGAAATCTGTTGATGAACTTCTGAGTGATGTTATTAGTAATGACAGAATCTGGAAGGACCAACCACACTGATAAGGGTGTTTGAGTGAGCTCAGCTTGGGTGTCCCTCATCAACCAGTTGTTGCTAAAAGGAATGAAGTTATAGCCATAATCTACAGTGTATTAAGAGCAGTAATACTGAAACAAGTTGTACCCTGCAGTCAGTTAAGAATAGTTGATATAGTGCAAAATAAAATGTATAGTTGTTTTTAAACTGTGCAGTTTGCCATGCTAGAGGAAGGCATGTAAGTCACTTTTTATTTATTTCATAACTGAGTGCCATGTGACCTTCCCCTTCTAAATATTTATTCACAATTGTCTAATCTCATGAATTTTGTTCAGAAGATCAAAAATGTTTAAAACTTCAAATATGGGCATAGATTGCTTTAGTGGAAGGGTTGGGGAAGAAGAAAGAGACAGTTAACATACCAAGATGTTTTAGAGATCTCCTCCTGGCCTGTACACCTAGCACATGATAAATTTTTAGTTTTCTTTAAGATCAGTAGATTCTTTGGATGAATCTTATTGGGCTATTCATTCTTGGAATGTGCTTTTTATTTCAAGGCATGGCTACACTTGCAAATGTAGAGCGCTTTGAGTTAAACCAGCCTTCGGAGAACGCAATAGGGAAAGCGCTGCAGTCTGTCCACACTGACAGCTGCAAGTGCACTGGCGTGGCCACATTTGCGGCACTTACAGCAGCATTGGGAGCAGTGCATTATGGGCAGCTACCCCACAGAGCACCTCTTCCCATTCTGGCACTGTGGCTTGTGGGAAGGGGGGCATTTTGGGTCCTGTCCCAATGCCCGTGATGCATCGGTTCGCATCCCAACAATCCCTGTGTTTCCATCCATATTTGGTGCCATCTTTCAACGTTTTTTTGTACTGCACGCTCTGTCTTCCCTTTCAGTCTGCGGGAATGGAGCCCGAACTGCTGAGGAATATGCTGACGAGTCTTGCCAGCACGTCACGTTTGGCAGTCGAGTTACTCCTTAAGATCCAAATAGACAGTGAGGACTCTGACGATGATATCGACTCGAGTAACGCATATGACACGAGATTGCTTGTGGCATTCACGGACATGCTCACCACCCTGGAACGCTGCTTTTGGGCTCAGGAAACAAGCACTGAGTGGTGGGATCACATTGTCATGCAAGTCTGGGATGACGAGCAATGGCTGCAGAACTTTCGGATGAGAAAAGCTACTTTCATGAGACTGTGTGATGAGCTCACCCCCACCCTGCGGTGCAAGGACACGAGATTGAGAGCTGCCCTGACGATGGAGAAGCAGGTGGCTATTGCAATCTGGAAGCTGGCAACTCCAGACAGCTACTGATCGGTTGCTAACCAGTTTGGAGTGGGAAAGTCAACCGTTGGAATCGTGTTGATGCAAGTTTGCAAGGGCATTAATTGCATTTTGCTCACAAGAACCATGACTCTGGGTAACGTGCATGACATTGTGGCTGGCTTTGCACAAATGGGTTTCCCTAACTGCGGAGGGGCGATAGATGGGATGCATATTCCAATTCTGGCACCAGCCCACCTAGCCTCCGAGTATGTTAATCGGAAGGGGTATTTCTCTATGGTTCTGTAGGCGCTTGTGGATCACCGTGGGCATTTCATTGATATTAACTCAGGCTGGCCTGGAAAGGTGCATGACGCACGTATCTTTCGGAACACTGGCCTGTTCAGGAAGCTGTAAGCCGGAACTTTTTTCCCAGACCAGAAGATCACAGTAGGGGAAGTCTAAATGTCCATTGTGATCCTTGGAGACCCCGCTTACCCTTTAATGCCGTGGCTCATGAAACCCTACACAGGGAACCTTGACAGCAGCAAGGAGCGGTTCAACAACAGGCTGAGCCAGTGCAGAATGACTATAGAGTTTGCTTTTGGCCGTTTAAAGGGCTACTGGTGCTCTCTGTATGGGAAGTTGGACCTGGCTGATGACAACATCCCCGCAGTTATATCCGCGTGCTGTACCTGCCATAACATTTGTGAAGGGAAGGGTGAAAGATTCACTCAGGCATGGAACTCAGAGGTTCAACACCTGGAAGCTGAATTCAAACAGCCAGAGACCGGGGCTATTAGAGGGGTCCAGCATGGGGCTGCAAGGATTAGGGATGCCTTGAGGGAGCAATTAGAGGTTGAAAGCCACCAGTAATGTTTGGTGCCCTGCATGGGAGAGAAGTGCAGTGGTTCCAATGTTAGTAGGAATCTGTGTTTGCTACGCTGACTTGCAGGGCCTGTTGCTTTCCTGGGCCAAGGTATCTTTTACTTTATGCAATAATAATAATGTTTTCAAAGCCAAAAAATCCATTTATTGAAAAGAAACACAACTGCTTGGGAAACAGAAAGGGCAAGGGGGTGGGGTGGGGACCGGTACAATCACAGATTTGCATATGTCCTGTTATCATACTCAACCTTCCTGTCTGGAGTGCTGTGCAATGAGTGCTGCACTTCAGGATGGTTGTAATGCATGGTAATGGGGGTTGAGTGCAGTGGGTAAAGGTCGTAGTTTTCAGGGCTGGGTGGTGAAGCTACAGGTGTTGGAAAGTGTTGGGGAAAGTGGGTTGGAGGTGACATGTGGGCACAAGGGAAAGAGTTTTGGGACACGGGCTGCGGGGGGCGTGGTAGTGCTCCGCCTGCATGGCTACGAGTGCCTGGATCAAGTCTGCTTGGTGCTCCATGATGCTTATCAGTTGATCCGTACTTTGCTGCTGGAGCTCTGCGCTTTTGTACCAGCACTCCTCGTTCTGTTGGCGGATCCTTTCACTCTCCCTCCACTCCTGCACTTTTAGATTCTCGTTAAGGGACTACTGCATTACTTCATGCAGCATGTCTTCTTTGCTTCTGTGGTCCCTCTTCCTAATTCTTTGCAGTCTTTCGGCTGGTGATAACATGGACGGCTGAGATCTCAAGACTGCATCTGTAAAGGCAAAATACAACACTTAACAGAGGCAGCATTGTTCACACCAGACAGAGCAATGATTCCCCCGTACTTAAGGGCAAGCACAGTCTACATCAGGGGTCGGCAACGTTTGGCACGCGGCTCACCAGGGTAAGAACCCTAGCAGGCCGGGCCAGTTTATTTACCTGCTGACGCAGCAGGTTCAGCCGATCGCGGCCCCCAATGGCCGCGGTTCGCCGTCCCGGGCCAATGGGGGCGGCGGGAAGCGGCGCAGGCGAGTGATGTGCTGGCCGTGGCTTCCCGCCACCCCCATTGGCCCGGGACGGCAAACCGCGGACATTGGGAGCCGCGATCGGCCGAACCTGCCGCGTCAGCAGGTAAATAAACTGGCCGGCCCGCTAGGGTGCTTACCCTGGCGATCCGCGAGCCAAACGTTGCCGACCCCTGGTCTACACAATAGCATAATTTGCCTGTCCCAAAGCAAGCGCACACAACCCATGGGAGCCCCAAAATGGTGACTAAGCACAGGGTCAAGGAGGACTGATTGTTTCACAGCTGTACTGTCCTCTGGGTTTCTGTGCCTTGGGGAGAGCCAACAGCTGCAGGGGGTCCCTATACTGAACACTGTCCCCACATTTTCCACAGGAGTTCATCCTGGAAGATATCTTGCTGCTGAGGTGACCTGGGAAGCAAGGGAGGGTCTTCTACTACAATGCGGCTTCTGCCCTGGCCCATATGCAGCTTGCCTGTGTGCAGCAACGATCCCCCCACCCCTCATAGCACAGTGGTGCGGACATGTTAGCCTGATTGGGACAAGGACCACAGTGGCTCTCCCAAGAAACCTGCGCAAGCGCATTGCCCAAGTTCTGGATGAGACCTTTGAAGAGATCACTGAAGCCGATTACCATGATGTGAGAGAGCACATCAACGCCCTATTCCGCATCTAGGCATACAGCCCTAACCCTCCTCGCCCCAAGAGCCCACACCAAATAACTTCCTTCTCAAAATAAAAGTTGATTACCGGAAACCTCCTCTGGTGTTTGTCCTTCCCCAAGCACCGGCCGCCGCGACTGGCCACCTTCCTCCTGGCTTGAGAACAGCTCCTGGCTGCATGCATCTAGGGATTCCAGGGTGTCTTCCTCCTCCTCAGTACCCTCACTCCTGCTTTCCTCCTTCTGCCTTGTTAAACTGGGCTCTGAAGTGTCCATTGTGGTCCTCGGAGTGGAGGTGGGGTCGCCCCCAAGTGTCGCGTCCAGCTCTTTGTAGAAATAGCAGGTCATGGGGGCACCACCGGAGCGGCGGTTTGCCTTGTGGGCTTTGCGGTAGGCATTCCGCAGCTCCTTCACTTTAACTCTGCACTGCAGTGTGTCCCAGTCATGGCCCCTTTCCATCATGTCCCTTGATATCTGCCCGAAGGTACCATAATTCCTACGGCTGGAGCGTAGCTGAAACTGGACAGCTTCCTCCCCCCAAACACTGGGGAGTGCTCCATACTGGGAATTGCCTGGTGCATGGAGGCATGGTCACCTGGAAAGATGCGCTGAGAGCACTCCAAGCCTGGCTGAGCAAACAGGAAGGGGATTTTCAAAATTCCCAGAGAATTTAAAGGACGGGTCTGATGGTTGGTCACCTGAGGGCAGGGCAGTAGAGTTCAAAGTGATGACCAGAGTGGCTAGAACAAGAATTGTGGGACACTTCTGGAGGCCAATCAGAGCGCATTAACAGACCAGGGCATCCACATTGGCGGCGCTTCAGCGGGGGCACATCAAATGTTATTCCACTTGCCAAGGTGGATTACCAGGAGCGCTCTAGCCGCGGAGTCCGGGTGCTCTATGTGCCTTGCCAGTGTGGACGCATCATGAGTTAAAGCGCCCAGGGCTGCTTTAATACACTCTAAATCACAAGTGTAGCCATGCCATCAGTAAGTTGTAACTGGTTACAGCGGAATGAGCACTCATTGCATATTGAGTGATTTTGTCTCCAGATCAAAATAAGCAATGTGGTTTCAGTAAAATGTTATAGTTCAGAATAGCCATACAAATTTGTACCGAGATTGATTACCTACCTATATAAGTGCCATAGGTATGCAAAGCATTTTACGACAAGGCCTGCATAAGATCCTGTGGTAATATAATTCATACAGATAACAGTACATGAGTGGATGGCTAAGGTAAGTAGAATGGAACTGATGCGGACGTTCTTGGGAGACCATTTTTGTTTTAGTGCATGTAAACCCTGATTTGCAATTACTTGAGTCATGTTAGGTTCTTGGTTCATTTGTTTTATAATCCCATCCTATTCAGGAGCAGGAGTGGCAATGGGGAGTGCCAGAGTGCAGACAAGCCATAAATTGGCAGGGATGTTGTATTTATACAATGAGCACATTTGGATGTAACTGGTTGTCACAGATCCTAGCAAGCAATGCCTCCTGGCCATCCACTAGAGCCACAGTGAGAGGAATCCAAAGCCTCTGTGCTAGGGTCTCCTGGGGTGTATTAAGCTTCTGGAGCCTCAGCAGGCTGCATCATTGGCTCCTCCCTGAGCTTTTCCATCACATTTCCTGGGTACTGACCCTCAGTCTGCTATCACTCCTCAGAAATGGGGCTCCTCAGCCCACCTGTCCTAGGCCCCTAGGACTAGTGCTGGCCTGTGAGAGACCCCAGTTACTCAAACACATACCTCTCCCAGAGCTCCACCCCAAAGGTGTGAAACTTCTGGTTATAATTTAACTCTCTTAGGGGCACACAGCAGTTGTCAAGCAGTCAACACACACAAACTATGCACAGAGTCTAACAACTTTGTTATTTTATGGTTAAAGTACAGGAGAGTACAGATTATACAAACCACTGACACTAAATGCATGTCCCCACCTCAGTTTTCTCACCACTGCAGGGCATTCTTTGGGTTGGATTGTTGTCCCTTGGGGCCATCTGGGTGCAGGAAAGCAGGTAGGGCCCCCTTTCCTAATGAGGCTGCTACATGCTGGGTGACCTCTTCCTCCTGGAGCTCCTTACTCAGCTTCTGACCCCTTCTTTCTCTTGCCTCATGCTTCCTCTTCTTGTCTGGCTCCCCTATTCCTGTGTGTTTCTTTATTTAAACCCCTCTTGGTTACCTGATCTCTTTTGTTCCACTGCTTCTACCACCCCCACTATCTTTGGAGGTGTTAAGCTAAAACTGGATTTCTAAAGCTTCAGCTACTTTATATCATGTCCTTTTGTGAGTTTCAGTACTATTGTTAACCTTAAGTTAACTTTCCCTGGCTTGTATGTATCTGCTACAGGCCCTGTCAGCAATAGTGGATCCACATACATATAGACACTCATAATACAGCAGTTTTTCATAATACAGCTTCACAATATCAATCTGAATTCATAAATTGTACAGATATAGCCCTGATTCATCACATTTGTATGAAAATATTTAAACTAGAAACACATTCATTTTTTTTTTTTTTTTAGCAGAGATTTCAAACGTACCATGAGGTGCTTTGAAATATATTCTTCAGAATTCTGCTCTCAGATCAGGCTCTGATCCCCTGAGTGCATCTCTAATTCTGTATTCTGTCTCATTAGGAACTCTACGTGTGCCAGGAGAGTGGAATATAGGCATTCATATCCATCCTGAAGTATGAGAGCAGAACTTCACCTTAAACTCTATACTCTAATCAGTGATTCTCAAACTTTATTCATTTACATCCTACCTTAAATTTTTTTGTGTGAAGTCAACATCAAGCTCCTGTACCACAGTTTGGAACCCCTGCTCCAAGAGATTAGCATGCTATAACTCCCCATTGTCGTCACTTCTTTACACATAAGCAGGGCAAAGTGTTGAATGTAGACTAAATGTCTAGTAAGGGCTTGGCTACACTTTCAAGTTAGAGCGCATTAAAGCAGCCTCAGGCGCCCTAACTCCCGACCCGTCCACACTGGCAAGGCAGTTGGAGTGCCTGGACTCTGCAGCTAGAGCACTCCTGGTAATCCACCTCCATGAGAAACATAATGCTTGTTGCGCCTCAGCTGAAACGCCCCAGCATCAGTATGAACGAGGTATTGCATTACTGCGCTTTGATCGGCCTCCAGAAATGTCCCATAATCCCCTTAAGTCAAGTGGCCACTCTTGTCATTGTTTTGGAATTGGCTGTAGGAATGTGGATATGCCCTTTCAAAGCTCCATTTGTGACAGCCAGCATGCTTATCTGCTCCGGGACAAAGCAAGCCACTAGTGTAGAATGTTGCTTGCTGTGAGTGCGTGAGAGAGAGGCGGGGGGAAGAGGGGTCTGAACTTACAAGACAGCATGCTGACACACTCTCAGCACTCTCTTCCCCCCACATACACACAACACACTCCCGGTCATACTCCACCCCACCCCCCGCATTTGAAAAGCATGTTGCAGCCACTTGAACGCTGGGATAGCTACCACAATGCACTGCTCTTTGTGGTGTTGCAAGAGCTGCTAATGTGGCCACGCCAGTGTGCTTCCACCTGAGAGTGTAAACGCTCGGCAGCGTTTTCCCTGCTGCGGTCTCCGAAGGCTGGTTTAACTCCCAGCGCTTTACATCTGCAAGTGTAGCCATGCCCTAAGTAAGATCACAACTTGAATCCAGTTCATCCCTGTGTCAAACATGTATTTATATAGGCTGTATTTAACCCTTGGATAATTTCATAGGTAGAACTACATTTAAGAGTGTGTTTTATTTGTCTAAATGTGTCTTATCATTGCTTCCTAACGATTGTCTTACAGACAGTCATTTTAGTATAAAATGGAAGTAGCAATACTTTCCTACCCAGCGTGGGTGTGTTGAAGTTCAATTGGGGGTCAGTTTTAGAGAGCGAGGAAAAGTGTTTCTTTCCCAAACTCTACCAATGTGAGATGCCTGTCACAGTTGATTGTGCAGATCTTAATATTACAAAGCACTTTTCTTTCATTCATTTTTGATCAATAATATTTCCTTCATTATTTTTCTCTCAACAGAAAATTTTTAAAACTGGAGATTCTAACAAGGATGGGCAGCTGGACTTCAAAGAATTTATGCAGTACCTTAAAGACCATGAGAAAAAAATGAAACTAGCGTTTAAGAGTCTGGACAAAAACAATGATGGTATGTCTTTATTTTCACCTGACCTGGGGTTCAAAAACCTGTTTGAAAGAAAAATGTGTGATACCAATTACTGAACTAGATTTCAGAATAATTCAGTACAAGATGGTTATTTCCCCAAAACATTCAAGGACCTAAATATATTGTTTGTAATGTAAATATTGATTGTAATAAATGGAGGTAAATTTTTTTTGTTGGAGTGTAAAATTTGCTGAGATGGAACTTGTATTGCTAATATGGAACATATATCCTCTCCAATTAATTTCCATTGGAGTAGGAGCAGGCTTATAATTTTGATTGCGTATCCACATCATAGTCAAATAACTAATTATATAAGGATTATATTCTCCTCCAGTTAACAGCCTTCAAGATGGCAGACCTAAGGAATTTTGCCCTACAGCTAGAGGAGCTGTGAGGAAGTCACTAGTTGGAAAAATATATTTTTCCCTCTTTGATAAAGGGAGACTGACTCACTGGGTGTTTGTGATGCACTGATGTATTACAAAGACTGAGCAGATATTATCCAATTATATCATTTAGGACTTCAGTGTAAAAGTGTATTAAATGGTCTGTGCTGCTTTGTTTGTACTAAATGATAGTTTAAAGACTTCCCAAATCTTTAAGTAGAACAAAGATCATTGTCATGTGAGTTTACATACCAAGATCTGAAGAAGCTTTTAACTTGCACATATTTTCTTTTAATGCTTTAAGGAAAAATTGAAGCGTCAGAGATTGTCCAGTCTCTCAAGATATTGGGTATAAATATTTCAGAACAACAGGCAGAAAAGATTCTAAAAAGGTCAGAAACTATTCTTATTTCTAGTCAGTGTTTGTGACTTTGTGTATTCTTCGAATGGTTGTTCATAAACATGTTTACATAATTCCAAATCAGATGTAAAAGGATAATTTTTAATCAAAGATAACTATTGATTAGCAAAGTACAACACTGTCTAATTTTTATTTTCATAGTAATTTAAGACTGAATCGGAGTCATGCTAATATTTAGGTATCACACCTATCTGCATAACCAACAGTAGTTGGCCTCCAGTTTAACAATAAAAACATGCTCTATTTTTTAGAGGACTAAAGAGCCAGGCATACCCTTCCAAATGTGATAGTATAGTAGAATTCCTATTCTACTAAGTATTTGAGTTCATAAAATTGAAAGATTCATAAATCGAACATCTCAAACTTACAGTAGGTATGGTGCATAAGTTGTAGCATGGTGCACTGCATTGTTTTATTGTCCTTCAAACCACTGCAGAGTGTGATTTCCAATGCATTGAAGACATTGGAAATGTGAAGGGATGTCAACTTGTTTTTCATTAATGTGATTTTTATTATGTCCGCTTACCCTTCCCCCACACCTCAGTTGGGAAAAACGGTTCGTGTTACTGAACAGTTATAAGATTGGTATCCACTGCTGTATGTGGATTTTCACACTCGTGTGAGGACTGGTTTGCATTGGTTCACAGGACTTTAAGCCTGAAAAAGTTTGCAGGTAGAGTAACCCGATATTTTATTTATTTATTACTATTTTCCAGACACAATTTAAAATTTTGCATACTTTTGTTTTGTTTTAATTTCAGCATTGATGCTGATGGGACAATGTCAGTGGACTGGAATGAATGGCGGGATCACTTTTTATTTAACCCAGCTACAGACATTGAGGAAATAATCCGTTACTGGAAACATTCTACTGTAAGTTCAGCTTGTATTTTAAAGGAGATCTATTTTATGTAGATATATTTGTGTGTGAGAGATTATCCCATATCTTTGACTCCTCACCTGGATTCTGCTTCCAAATCCATCTCTGCCAGAACTAATTTTAGAACTTCAAACCTTCTGAGAAGCTTTAGATAGCTGGTATAGTTTGTGTTTTTTTCCTCCCCAGATGTGGTGGTCTTATCCCATCTTCCTGCCCCAAACATCCTTGTGTGAATATGAGTATTTAGTCCTGGATCAGTGAAAAGTCTAAGGTCTGGAATCTTGCCAACCATTAGGACTAGAAATAAGTACTTTGTCCCTTTGGAGAGGCCTCACAAAACAATGTCACATAATAGTAAATCCTTTTTCTAGTTACTATGTGAATTTTATAACGGACTGTTGCTTTCGTGTGATCATACAAGTTGGAGAATTATTTTAGCTGTTTCAGAATATTGGTATTGTGTCAGCAGTTTCATTTAACCAGCAATTTTATCATAAAGTTCACAAAATTGCTAATTTCATGTAGACTTTAGGTGTGTGTTTGCACACATACATGTACATGCTCTGTGTAGAATTTTAAGTAAGAAGAATAGAATAGGTAATGGCAGGAAGTAATGCACTACATTTGTCTCAGCCTTGGTAAGTTCAATTCCTCAAGAGTGGAAATCTTATTTTATTAATAATTCTTTCATATGCAAGCAATTCTTTCATATGCAAGCAATCCAGTAAAATATTGCATGTGCACAAATAAATAATTTGACAGAATGACCGTGATCATTTACAGGAAAGTTAAGACCACATGGCTAAAAACTGTAATTACTTTAAATATAATGAGATCATTTGAATCCTTAAGGATCTGTCAGCCTTTTCATGATAAAAACTTGCTTATAGGTGTTTACAATTTTGGTTGATTTGCAGTACACAATCCCAACCTGAGGATAATTTTATAGTTAAAAGTTGGAGGAGAATATTCTTTGACCTTTATTAAGCTATGAAACTGTAAGAAGAAAACTACTCTTCATAGTTTTCTATTTTAAAACCAGGCTAAACGTATATACCTGCCCTGGTTGATTTCACAATGGGAGTATCACATGGTTAATAACATCCAGCTATCCTCTTAAATGCCTCGCCAAAAGAAAACATGAGGCAAATATATGAAATTGGATAGCTCTGGGTCTATACTATTTAGTGAAAAATGCCCAAGATTTTTTCTGTTTCTTAAATGATGAAAATTACAAGTTCTTTTTCTGGTTATTATGGAACCTCCTCATCTAATCCTAAGTATTCAGTTTAGAAGTGTTCCATGAGTTCTACAATTGTTGCAGTTGGCCTACTTGGTCATCAGCTGAATTCCAGTTACCACAGCAACACAGGTGGTGCCCTACGTAGGCAAAATGTTTGAAATCTTGTTTCAGTTTCTCACGGTAACAGCCTTTTGAAAACTATTTTTATTTTAAAATTGAAGGCTCTTAGTTCTGATTGGACTCTGGTGAGCAGGAATCTAAATTAGCATAGGAGTGTTGTGGGCTGGCTATCGTAATAACTTTTATACAGTAAAATCCCAAAAGGTGACTTTAGCTTTCTTTCTTTTTTTTTAGGCTTAGGTGTAAGGTGATATTAGTGTCCAGTGCATATAAGGCCAAATTCTGGCAGGTGCTATTAATATAGGCACAAACTAGAACACCCAATCAACATTTTCAAAAGTAACTGGTGATTTTGGGGGCTTCCATTTTGGATGTGCAACTGGAAACCCCTTACATGGACCAGATTTTCATGGCTGGTCTAGACTTCAAAGTTATCTTGGCTTAACTACATTGCTCAGGGTTGTGAAAAATTTCATGCCCTGTACGATTTAATTAAGCTAACCCAAGCCCTGGTGTTCATCACTAGTTCAACAGAATTCTTCGGTTGTTGAGGTGGATTTTCTACAGCAATGGAAGAACCCTTTCTGTTGTTGTAAGTGTGTCTATGTTACAGTGGCACAGTTGTAGCTGTGCTGCTGTAGCGTTTCTAATGTACACATACTCTACATTAGAGTGTTGAGCACCCACCCTTTGGGAATCAGGCCCTTTTAAGATGTCTCTAATTAGGCACCCAAAATCACTCATCACTTTCAAAAATTTATGTCTCAATGGCTAGGCACTATAGAAATGCAGAGAGATAGTTCCTGCCCAGAAGAGTTTGCAGTCTAAATAAACAAGACAAAATGCTACAGAGTGTACTATCTCCATTTTACAGATGGGGGGGCGGAACTTGAGGCATTAAGAGTGGTAGCATCTAAAATTAAATTCAGCAACAGTATAAATATAACTCACTTTATTAAAGGAAAAAAATTAATCCTCCCACTCCCCAGCTACTTTGGCAGTAATTGCTTTCTCTTATTGGAAAGATTTTTCGCTCTCTCTTTTTAACGGCAAATGTAACTCATATGTGAAACTGGATTTGTAGTATTAAATGGTGCAGTCCCTCTAATTTATTATTATTACATATTCTGTGATGAAAATGAAGGTATATATTTAAGTTATTTATAAAAATCTTTAGCCTTCTGTCACGGGAAACCTTACCCCCGTCACCTTTGATAATGTTCACTGTTGTTCAAGTTGAACAGTAAATATTTTAAAGTAAACACCTATCTGGCAGGGAGATTTCAGACTTTCACAATGGAATGATAGTCACTAATGTCTCTTCAAAACATTCAGTAAAATTGTTGGTTGGAACAAGAAAGATCATAATGGATTAGTGAAATGAATCATATAATTAGGTGCTATATTAATTTATCAATAGAAAGCTATTTTTAAATGTGTGTCTGTAAAATACATGAATAAATTACCTTGAATGATTAATCTCTTGACAGCATCTTTAAGAGATTATCAAACTAATCCTTAAAGGCTGCCTGGATGAAAGGTTAGTAGATGGTAAGCATTTTGGACTTGGACACTGTCTGGAAATCTTTACTGAGCTTGACAAAATGTCTTCATTACAGCTATGCTCAAGAAAGGAGTTTGTCATAATTTTTAATGATGATGGTGCTGTCTTTGAAATGGTGGGTTTTGGGTGGTGGTGTTCTAAATATATTTAAAGGGAACAAAGGGTCACTTTTGATTTTTGTTGTATAGAATTGCTCTTACTGTAATTTCATTCCATTGTTATACAATTGAAGTATGTACATTACAGATTATTGATAGCTATTTTTATGTCTTTAATGTAACTTTTTTATGCACTGTCATTTGGTATGGTATCTATTTGTAGTCAAGCCAGTGTCAGAACTATCAGTAAAATCACTAAATAGGAAATATAGTTATTGCCCCTTTCTGCTTTGCATTGTGACAGGTGTTGGATATAGGAGATAGCTTGACTATCCCAGACGAATTCACAGAGGAAGAGAAAAAGTCTGGGCAGTGGTGGAGGCAGCTCTTATCAGGAGGAGTGGCTGGTGCCGTCTCTCGAACAGGTACAGCACCATTAGATCGCCTTAAAGTCATGATGCAGGTGAGTTGCAACATCTAAGCAATTTTTTTAATTCTGGTAAATCACTTTTCCCCTTTAGCATAATCTGGGCCATGTTGTGGCAGTTTTTTAGAGGAGTTCCAGCTGGCTGGGAGTTTTTGTAAATTAATAGCAGAATATAGCCTCTTACTTCTAGAGAGGCTCTCATTGTGCTTTTAAAACTGTTTCATAATTTGTATTGATTTAGATCCTAATCCTGCAAAGATTGACTACATCTAACTATTCTTGTGGGCATAATGGTTTGCAGGATTAGGCCGTAATTTGTAGATGTATTTTGCACCCTGATGGTTGCATGTTTGTTTTATGCATTTTGTTGCTTTTTTTTTTTTTTAAGAATTCAAATGCTGCATTTTTGTAATGAGACTTGCTTTGTGGTGTGTTGTGGTACAGATATTATATTAAATATGTTCCCGTTTGATATCTGAAATGATTAATAAAAGACTGATACGGGAAAATACATGTACCCTCTCAAAATCAGTTGTGCTGGTATAAACTACAACAGTGTATTAAGATCAGCAATACATTTCACACTTTTTACACACTTCCCATACATTTTTTCAAAATTACAGGATTTTAAACAGTAGCTTGCTTTATGTTTTCTGAGTCTGCCACATAGAAAGTACTACTCAATCTAAAAAGCACATTATGTAGTGTTTCTATAGTATGCATTATAAGAAATATATTGCATTTCTCCTGATAATGAGCATTTATATTCCCTTTCGAACCAGTAGCCAGTTTGGAAGAAATATCACAACTGCTATAAAAATGAAAGACTGGAATATTGTTACTATAGTGTTAGCTTTCAAGAAATGCAACAGATAACGTTAATGGTGTGAAAACAATCCTTAGTTTACAGTCATATTGCAGCATCTCAGATTGACTACAGCTATTCAATTATGAGACAAGTATTTATACTGTCTGTCTTATAAGAGTTTTGATTTAAGTTTGACTACAACTTTTATCCTTTGTTGCTTAAAAATGAGTCCCCTATCCAATCTAAGCATTTTTTTCTTACTGTGGTTAATAGGTTCATGGTTCAAAGTCAAATAAAATGAATATATCAAGTGGCCTTAAGCAGATGGTGAAAGAAGGAGGCATCCGTTCCCTTTGGAGGGGAAATGGTGTGAATGTTATTAAAATCGCACCTGAAACAGCTATTAAGTTCTGGGCATATGAACAGGTAATGTGTTAAATCAAGGTGATGAACACTAAATACAGAAAAACAAAGAATGCAAATGATGATGGGAAAATATATATATAAATGGTTTTATTGATCAAATTTAAAATAGTATCATGACTGGTTGATAAAATATGTGAGTAATGTGGATTATTACTGTTGTACTGTGAACAATGTAGGAAAGAAATCAAACTCGCATCATATGAGTTTAAAGCTACCTACTTATCTGTGTAACTTTTTATGGAGAGGTGCTCTAATGTTAAATACTTCAGTTTTGATTTCTAAATAGTAACCACATAAAAATTTAGCACGTTGTTTTAGCCTAACACATACCCATGTACAGGATTCCTTTTAAGTCAAATGCTGCAGTAAGATGCCCTCAGCATGGGTTTCAGAGTTATATTTACCTCTGAATCAGCTGTACACAAGATATTAAAGGCCTAATCCTCCTTTGGAATAGAGATCTCCCTGCGATCACAGTTTTAGTTTGGAATTCTAGAACACCCAGTAACTGATCTTTGCTTTCTCATCTGTGAAGATGGCAGAGTCTTGCTAGGGCCAGAAGTAAGAGCAAAGTAATGTACAATACATCCACACTCTTCTGTGCTGTAAACAAATAACCCCAAACCCAAAGCTATTTTAAAAAATTATCCTTTGTGTATAGGATATCTGATTTACAACTTCTGATGAGAGGTGGTAATTTGCCCTAATGTGCAGTTATTGCTTACCTCCCTCAGTACATTACTCCTTACTTCAGCTCAGCTTATCAGTAACTGATACAACTACTCAGGCAGAACAAAGACAAGACTGCAGTATTTGGCTGTCTATAGCAAGTGATATGGTGCACATAAGGCCTAATTCTCCATTCCTTGAGTACCCATTCACTTAAGTTGGAGTTCTGGGTGTGCAAGAAATGCAGGGTTCTCTTCTGTTATAAAAATGCAACCATATAGGTATTGAATGACCAAAAAAACAACATTTCTGCAGAGTTAGGGTTGCTTATTGATATGTCGTCCCCTTGCAGAACGTTGAGTGAATCAAAACTGAAACTTCTGAAAACCAGGAAATGCAGAGTGAAGGCATCCAATCTTTAACTCTATCCTCCTTCAGCAGTTACCCAATTCATCCCATTAACACATGTACTGCTCCTCCTCTCCATAATGCCCTCCTTTCCTAGATAAGTTCATGGAGGATAGGTCTATCAATGGGTATTAGCCAGGATGGGCAGGGATGATGTCCTTGGCCTCTGCTTGCCAGAAGCTGGGAATGGGCGACAGGGGATGGATCACTTGATGATTACCAGTTCTGTTAATTCCCTCTGGGGCACCTGGCATTGGCCACTGTCAGAAGACAGTATACTGAGCTAGATGGACCTTTGCTCTGACCCAGTATGGCTGTTCTTAAGCATTCACATGTCTAATTCCCCCCTCATACTCTGATTTTATTCCCCACAAAATAAAACTGCCACTCATGACTCTCAAATTGTAGCACTACAACCACTCAGTTAAAAATTCTTATTGTGTTACGTGGGTGCTTGTGATTAACTTATCCTTAGTTATGTTAATTGAAGGATGACTTCGCAGCAGTCAAACAGAATGAGCTCTAATTCATCCAGTGATTAGTAACTTTCAGTTTAACAGTACAGGGCAGCATAAGGAAACTTTTTTTTAAGACAACCTGTAAACTGGTAACCTCTTTGTCAAGTGACCCCAAATTTGAATCTCTAGCTCTACCCTGTGCCCTCATGAGAGAGACCAAATTTTCAAACCAAGCCGACTAACCATTCGGATTTCAGAGTACTTAGAAGACTTGAGCTTTAAAGCATATAAAATGGTGGGAATGAAAATCCTCTAGCTGCTTTTCTGTACTGGTACATGTTCATTGTAAAAACGTACAGTAACTCCTCACTTAAAGTCATCCCGGTTAATGTTGTTTTGTTGTTACATTGCTGATCAATTAGAGAACATGCTTATTTAAAGTTGAGCAATGCTCCCTTATAACGTCATTTGGCAGCCACCTGCTTTGTCCACTGCTTGCCCATTGGAGCTAGCTGGTGGGGGCTTGGAACCAGGGTGGACCGGCAGGCCCGCATCAGCTCCCTGTTCACTTAAGTTCCCTGTGCAGCAGCTACCCAGCAGGCTATCAATTGCCGGGCAGTTCAGCTGTCCCTCCCCCCACTGCCATGTGCTGCTCCTGCCCTCTGCCTTGGAGCTGTTCCCCGGAGCCTCCTGCTTGCTGTGCCGGGTGGGGGTCGGGGAAAAGGGGGACTAATGTCAGGGTGTCCCTCTTCCACCCCCTGCTCCTGCACCTGCTTACCCCATCTCCATAGGGGGACACACGACAGGGCTCAGGATGGAGGGAGCTTGCCAGCATAAGCTGCTGTCTCAACTTGCTGATCTACTTTAAAAGGCATCGTACTTAAAGTGGGGTCAGCATACTTAAAGGGGCAGTGTGCATCTCTCTCTCTCACACATGCTGTGTGTCTCTGTCTCTTTCTGCCATGCTGTCTCCCCTCCCTCCATTCGTGCTGCCTTGTAGAGTATGAGGCTACATTAACAACAATGGGTTAACCCTCAGCCGATTGCTAATTCATCATTTAGCAGTAAGGAATTCCCTGGGAAATATCCCACCCTCTGACTTCACCACCTCAACAAAGCTTCACAATCATCATCGCTGTGTACCAGTATTAAATTGTTTGTTTAAAACTTCTACTCTGTGTGTGTGTGTGTGTGTGTGTGTGTGTGTGTACACACACACTTTTGTCTGGTGAAAATCTTTTTCCCTGGAACCTAACCCCCCCCTATTTACATTAGTTCTTATGGGGAAATTGGTTTCACTTCAAGTCACATTTTTCAGGAACATAACTACAAAGTTAAGTAAGGAGTTACTGTACATTTTCTTAAACACCATTCTCAGTTTGGGTCCCTCAGAGATTGTGTGTGTGCAAAGCACTACCTTGGATAAAGTTTGAGAGATCTAGACCATTTTGACCCTCATCACATCAATAGCTTGATTCCCCTCCCCCCTGCAACTTTTTTTTTAAGACTATTTTTTCTCAGGCTTATATGTCCGGGACCCTTGGCACAAATGATTCTAAATTTGGGTCACTAATCCTACCCTGTACCCCCCTGAGGCATACCAAATTACAAAGACTAACCAAGTCAATTTTAGAGGATTTAGAAAGGTTGATCTTTAAACCGATGTCTTGGGGCAACCTTAACTATAGAGGTGCTCCCGTGCCATTATAGTATGGGCAGAATTGATCCCACTCAGTGGGACCAAATGTAAAGGACTTTCACAGGCTGGAAGATCTATGTTTTTATAAATCATTACACAGAGAATTAGAATGTAAATATTTTTAAGTTGTGTTAATTGGACAACTATAATGCAAACTTAGTGGGAAAACCTCTTGTCATATTTCTGCTTCTGCTGGTGGATTCTACCTGCCTCAGAAAGATGTGTGATATATTTGTCTTTATGTATTTTACCTACACAGTATAAGAAGATATTTGCTAATGAAGATGGAAAGATAGGGACCGTTGAAAGATTTGTATCTGGTTCTTTGGCTGGGGCAACAGCACAAACCTCTATTTATCCCATGGAGGTAAGCAAGAGAGGACCGGGCTCCCATTGAAGTCAGTGCCAAAAAACCTATTGACTTCACCAAGAGCAAGATAAGGCTTTTTTGTGGAAACATTACAGGAGTTCTGTCTACATCACAACTTTCACGTGCATTCTGTAGATTTACTCCTTCAGAATCACACCATAATGCTACTTAACACTTTCTGGGATACAACATGGAATGTTCTATACACCTCTACCCCGACATAACGTGGGCCTCGGGAGCCAAAAATCCCTACCGCGTTATAGGTGAAACCCCATTATATTGGGGTAGCGGCGGCAGGGCTCCAGTGGTGATTTAAAAAGCCCCGGACTCCGGCTGCTGCGGGGAGCCTGGGCCCTTTAAATCGCTGGCTGAGCCCCGCTGCCGCAGCTCCAGGGTAGCAGTGGCAGGGCTCCAGTGGTGATTTATAGGGCCCAGGGCTCCCTGCAGCAGCCGGAGCCCCAGGCCCTTTAAATTGCTGCCCAAGCCCCACTGCCGGAGCCCCGGGGTTACCGCGCTATATGCAAACCCGTGTTATATCGGGTCGCGTTATATCAGGGTAGAGGTGTACTTAGATTTTCTGGTGTTTAGTGTTATGTGGGGTTTTGCTGTTTTCTGAGTTTTATTTTATTTAAATTGCCTTATTTAAAACAAACAAACCCAAACCACCATGTGCATATGTGTTGGGGGCTGTGTTGTTTCTCTCTTAAAATGTTAGAAATTGGATTGTCACAAATTGCATGCTAAGTCTCCAAGTCTGGAAAGCATCTTTGTTCAGCGGGTACGTCCAGACTACCTGCCAAATCAGCAGGTAGTAATCCATCTATTGGGGACTGATATATCGCGTCTTGTCTAGACGCGATATATCGATCCCTGAACGTGCTCCCATCAACTCTGGAACTCCACCAGGGCGAGCAGCGGTAGCGTAGTAGACGGGGGAGCCACGGCCGTCGATCCCGCGCCGTGAGGACCCGAGGTAAGTCGAAATAAGATACGTTGACTTCAGCTACGCTATTCCCATAGCTGAAGTTGCGTATCTTACATCGACCCCTCCCCCCAGTGTAGACCAGCCCAGCAGAGCAGTTCAGTGTGTATTTAAGTCCCATGAAGTAAAAGACGTAAGCATATGCTTAATGTTAAGTGTGTGCTTAAGTACTTTCCTGAATGTGGCCCTGCCACTGGGACTGGCCCTCTGAAGGCCAGGCATCTAGCCTGACAGGCTTCACTAAGGCAAACGAGCCAATCCAGATCCACCTGTGGATAGTTAATTGGATAAGCAGCTGTGCAGTAATTAATTAATTAAAGAAACACTTGGTTTATAAATGGTTCTGAGGGTCAGGCAGGAGACCAGAACATAGAGGGGAAGCTCCTGGGAAGAGAGCTCTTCAGAGGAGCTGGGTAGGAAGCTACGCCCATTGGTAGCAGAGGCTCCTGGAGAGAGGAACACTCCCCAAAACATAAAGAGAGACAGCTCCAGAGGGGAGAGACTACAAAGCTCTTGAGCCAGGGAGGCCTGGGAGATACCCTGAGATCACAGGGGAGAGACTGCACAGCTCCAGGCAAAGGAGAAGCCTGGGAACTTAAGGGAGGAGAAGGCTTGTTTACACACTGTTTGGCTGTTGATTAAATAAACAAAATCCCTGAAGGGGCATTGTTCACTGTATATAAGCATCATTCAACTTATTGGTGTCAAGTATCGGGGGTAGCCGTGTTAGTCTGTATCTACAAAAACAACAAGGAGTCCGGTGGCACCTTAAAGACTAACAGATTTATTTGGGCATAAGCATGCATCTGAAGAAGTGAGTTTTTTTACCCACAAAAGCTTATGCCCAAATCTGTTAGTCTTTAAGGTGCCACCGGATTCCTTGTTGTTCAACTTATTGAAAACCCGCTGGGGGAACTGAAGCAAAAATTTAACTGCAGTTCTACACCAGAGCACCAGGGGGCACTCCTTTGGTGAGTCCCTGCCATTACAGGGCCCAAGTCCCTGGCATGGGGTGAGGAGGCCTTGCCTGCAACAGAACCAATGCAGGTCTGCTGTGCAGAGTTGGGGTTAGATTTGTAGCTTGTGCAGATAAAGTTAAGCTACCTCTGTTGGATTTCCTTGCACTATGGGCAAAGTGGGCAGATTGATCTGCTCCTCTGTGGAGTCGCTGCTATTATACCTCCATACAACAGGTAGCGGCTTTCAGAATGGTATTACAGCAATTTTTCCAGCCTCAAGAATAGAGTAATAGCTCCAGAGTGGCTATTTTTCATTCTGCAGCCTGGGTAGAAAATCAGTTTCCTCTGCCTGAAAGATGAATGACTCTAGTATCACACAGCATAGTTGCCCAACCTGTGTGCTGGGACCAGGATTTAGGTCTGTTCAAGCATCACAGCAAGATTTGAAACTGATATAAAATGGTGATTCACCCTGAACTCTTTCTGATACAGAGTATCTCTCTGTGAAGATAAAAAAACAATGGCATTCTACATAAACTATGGTGGAGTTTTTTGTTTTTAGTTGAGTCATTATTGTCCTTAGAAAATCAAGTCACAGCTGGCTTCTAAGCACATAGAATAAAGCAACCAAATGTTACAGTGTTGGTCATTTTATATGCAAATGGTGTACTATACAAGAATGGGTGTGGAGGTATGTAGGCCCTGTTCTACAATAAGGCCTGGTCTATACTTAAAATTTAGATTGACGTAGCTGCATTGCTCAGGGGTGTGAAAAACTCTCACCCCTGAACGCCATAGTGATGCTGACCTAAAGCCCTGTTGTAGATGTGGCTAGGTAAGTGGAAACCTTCTTCCATTGACATAGCTCCTGGTGCTCAGAGAGCTAGATTACTTACAATGACAGAAAAACCCTTCCATCACGGTAGGAAGCCTCTGCACTATGGAACTGCAGTGGTATACTACAGGTCTGTAGCTGTGCCACATCTTCCTAACCGTGCCATAGTATTGCAGTAAAGCTGGTTTTTATGGTGTTCCTGGCCAAGATTGGATGCTGACGTGCCAGACGTCACATATGGGAGCCATCTCTTACGAGACTTCCAAGCAGGCCAAATTCCTGCTCAGGGAGTTTCATTTGAACATGGTGTTCTTCGCTCCCTATCTTGCAATGCTGGTGTAAAGTCACAGGCACTGTTAAACAGCTGTTGTGTTGCATTTCAGTAGTGAGTGAAGTGATCCCTGTATATCCCTTAATTATCTCATAAGGATGTCATGAGTCGTCTTTAATGTTTTTAATATGATTTGCAATCCTCAGTTGAAAAGCTTGATCCAGTGAAGCCTTAGAAGGAATTAGTTCATGTTCCTGCACAGTCTCTGCTTTCTAAATGCTAATTTTGCTAAGCAACAGCCCTAATTATAGGCTCTAGATATCTTGTAATTTGTTTTAAAAAAAATTGTCTCTCTTGAATATGAGAAGGGGAAAAAAGGCAAATCACAACTTTCATCTTATTCTGATTTTGACTAAAAATAATACACTCTGTTCCTTCACAACCATGAGCTTGTTAGGCGGGCTATTCCTCTTACAAATGATAAAACCTTGAGAAAACTAGTGCTAACTGAACCTTAACTCTAGTTGTTACAAAGGAGACTTTAAGCAGCAAATGCAAAGAGGTTCACTTTTTGGAAATAGAAACTTATGAGTATGCAAAGATTTGTTGTGCCAGGTTTCCTATAGGTAATCTGTGTCGTTACCTGTCAAATAATTAATTCTACGTTTCTTCTACCTTCAGGTCTTAAAGACCAGACTGGCTGTGGGTAAAACAGGACAATACTCTGGGATGTTTGACTGTGCTAAGAAGATTTTAAAAAGAGAAGGGTTGAAAGCCTTTTACAAAGGTTATGTACCCAACATTCTGGGCATAATTCCTTATGCTGGTATAGACCTGGCTATCTATGAGGTCAGTTTGTTTACTTGATGCGTGTATTATTTCTTTAGACACACAAAAATGTAAACTGCCCTCCTATTACCCTCTTAAAATATGTATCATTCACTCACATCTGTAACTTACTTGTAGTTACACTTATTTGTGGATTCAAAAAATATCTGCTGTAGTATGCTCAGGGCCAGTTTTTAACACATTTTTCCTTACTGTGTTACAGTATTGCCAACCCCATGATTCAAAAATCATGAGTCAGACCCACCAAAATCATGAGATTTCCCCCAGAATCATGAGTGTTTTGTTGTGGTTTGGTCTGTCTGGATTTAGATGATTTTGGCTCCCACTGTGGGAGCTCTCACCCCCACATCTGCTCCTTCTGCAGCTTCAGGGATTCTTTACCTCTTCTTTCAGGCCTGTGGGGAGTCAGCTGCAGTGGAGTCTCCTCCTTCCCAGGCCTGGAGGAGGCCTGTTGCAAGGAGGGAGATAGGAGAGGAGAGGAGCAGAGGAGCGATGCCATTGCTCACAGGAAGGAAACGGGAGGAGAGAGCAGAACTATCCTGAGCTGCTGAACTTTTTTGTGTCCCCCTCCCTTCCTGTGAGAACCACTTTGGCTCCTGAGGGGGGGAAAGAGAGAGCTCTGCCTGCTTCCTGCAGCAGCCCTGAATGGCTGCCCTTCCCAGGAGGCAGGTGAGTAGAGAAGGCAGCCAATTGGGGGCTAGGGGGCTTCTCCCAGGCAGGCCTGAATTATCTATTTTCTATCTGTTTTCTTTCTGAAAGAAAATTTATTACTCTTTGGAGCAGGGGGCATCTTTCTGTTCTGTATTTGTACAGTGCCTAACACAGTGGGGTCCGGGTCCATGCCTAGGGCTCCTAGGTACTTTGGTAATACAAATAATAAATATTGCTACTACTACAGGGAGATAAAGTGGCAGGATTGGACCCTTGCACAAGTAGGTGATCCTTTCATAGTCAACCTCTTTTTCCCTGTAACATCCAACGGCATTGCTGGCATGAGTAAGTGTTGCAGGACCTGGCCCACGTTTTGGAAGCGGATTTTGGTAGGTTTAAATCAGAACATTAGATAGCTGGTTGTTGCAATGCAATATACTCATATCTTTCTTTTTAAACACCCCCCCTCTGGCCTGCAGCACATCCCTTCTACAACAAGCTTAAACCCTAAACACCTGACACTATTGCATGTTATGTAGCCCTATGGCTATGATAGAGTTGAACATATGTAATTATTCCCTCTCATTATGACTGGATTATATTAATGTGAATATATCATAAATGTGCTTTACACTGAGGGGCTGCCTACACATAAAATTAATCTGATATAAAATAGGGTGTGAATTCAAAGTGGATTAACTATTCTTGATTAATAAAGCATCCACACATAGAAGAGCATGTGTGGATGCTATTATTCTAGAATAAGAGTGTTTTATTCCAAATTATATTAATCTACTTTGGGAGTGGATTAAATTAATTCAGAATAAGAGCGCCCATACATGGATTTAATCAGAAATAGATATTTCTGAATAATTTGATGTGTAGACAGGCCCTGAGGACGTTTCACCAATGGCTCATTTTGTAGCACTGGCTACCAATTAGCTTCTGGGTATGGTTTAAAGTGTTGATTTTGTCCTATAAAGCCCTAAATGGGACCCCTAAGACTGACCAGGACTAGCTAACATGTTTTTAAACATCCACTCTCTTTGCCTACACTGGGTGTAAAGGGGTCTCTAAAAACATGTTAATTAACACAAATTAGCTAACACATTGTATACTTTTTTAAAGACTCATTTCCCCAGTCTAGACAAGCAGCAGAAGTGCTTGAGCTGAAGGCCCAAGTTTAAAGCAGTGGTGAGACCTGATAGCATTTTCTATGAGGGGGTCTTCTATTGTGGTACTCATTTTCCCACCTGCACTTGATCTGAAATACCTTTGTCAGCCTTCTGTGCACAGTCTGTCTTATGTAACTGGGGTATAGTCACTTAATTCTGAGAAATATGCTTCATAATAAAACTTGAAAAGGCAATTTAATATTTTTATCTATCACATTTTTAACTTTTATTTTGTGGTGCTTGTGGATCACCACTATAAGGCTTTATCCTCTACTTGTTGAGTGCTGTGGTCTGATCAAAGAAAGCTCTTAAGCATGCTCTTACTTTAAGCATCTAAATAATACCACTGAAGTCACTGGGCTTACTTATATACACATAAAGTTAAGCACATGCTTAAGTGCTTGTTGGATTGAGGCAGAGCACTCAACACCTTGCAGGATTGAGCCCATGAATGCATTTGGAATATTTTTATGGAGACAAAGGAGCACCTTAATATTGTTGTTAGCTATAAAGTCTGCTTAACTATCTATTGTAAACTTTTATATACCTCATTCAAATCTATTTATGTTTTCCTGGCAGGCTTTGAAGACTGCTTGGCTAGATGGTTATGCATCAGACTCTGCTAACCCCGGTGTCTTTGTGTTGCTTGGATGTGGTACTGTCTCCAGCACCTGTGGTCAGTTAGCCAGCTACCCTCTTGCTCTCATCAGAACTCGCATGCAGGCTCAAGGTGAGAATTGGGATTTGGGTTTGGGAAGAATGTCTTTTAAAGGTATTTATAATTTGGAGAATAATCCCTACTGTTTTTAAAATCCCTATGCCTGTTTTTAAGGTGTCTAATACCATACTGACCTTGCCCATCTAAACTTTTGATTGGCTTTGTTAGTGCTTGACACAACCTTCATGTTACAGATTCCAGCTCTGTGTGTTTTAATATTTATATTTTATAGATTTGTGTCAATCACCTTATATATTTTAACCCATTTATGGAGCTCCTATCACAAGCTATGTAAAGACCATATTGTAAAATCAAAGGACAAAACTGAAGTTTGTATAAATAAATAAATAAAGCACTAACCACCAGAGCAAATGCATGGCCAGAGGAGACCAAGGAATTTGGTGTAGAGAAAAGCTCTGTGACCCTCAAGGAAAATAAGTCCAGCACTGAAAAAGGGTTACTTACCAGCTGTTAAAAGAACAGGAGTACTTGTGGCACCTTTAAGACTAAGAAATTTATTTGAGCATAAGCTTTCGTGGGTGAACGAGCCCCTCATGGCATGGCTGATGTGATTAGGTCCTATGATGATGTACACCCTGCACATCTACCAATGTGATATATGCCATCATGTGCCAGCAATGCCCCTCTGCCATGTACATTGGCCAAACCGGACAGTCTCTACGCAAAAGAATAAATGGACACAAATCTGACATCAGGAATCATAACATTCAAAAACCAGTAGGAGAACACTTCAACCTCTCTGGCCACTCAGTAACAGACTTAAAGGTGGCAATTTTGCAACAGAAAAGCTTTAAAAACAGACTCCACCGAGAAACTGCTGAACTTTAATATGCAAATTAGACACCATCAAGTTAGGCTTGACTAGAGACTGGGAATGGCTGAGCCATTACACACATTGAATCTATTTCCCCATGTTAAGTATTTTCACACCTCTTGTCAAACTGGCTATCTTGCTTATCACTACAAAAGTTTTTTCTCTTAATTAGCCTCTTAGAGTTGATAGGACACCTCCCACGTTTTCATGTTCTCTGTATGTGTATATATATCTCCATTCTATGCATCCGATGAAGTGGGCTGTAGCCCACGAAAGCTTATGCTCAAATAAATTTGTTAGTCTCTAAGGTGCCACAAGTACTCCTGTTCTTTTTGCGGATACAGACTAACACGGCTGCTACTCTGTTATCAACTGTTGCAAATAGGTGAAAAGAAAGGTAGTAGAGCGAGGTCTCAGACAGGAGAGGATAGATCAACTTCCAGCATGTTGTTAGTGCAACAAGCAAGGTATTCTTGTGGACCTTTCATGGGAGGGAGTTCCAAGGCACAGGTCTGCAGCTGAAAGAGACTTGCCCCAAACTTAACGACTGAGAGCAGACGTTGCTGTGCTAGGAAATAGTGTTGAGAAGACTCTGTACCAAGTCCGTAGAGTTAGAGGTGGTAAGTTGTGCATCTGTGTAGTGAGGAGCTTTATATGATTAGAATATTAACATCACTAGAACTGCTGAACAATGGAGATTGCTATCTTCCTTTTCTTTTCCAGCTCTGTTGGAAGGAGCCCCACAGCTAAACATGGTTGGACTCTTTCAAAGGATAGTTGCTAACGAAGGAATCCTAGGACTTTATAGAGGCATAGGCCCAAACTTCATGAAAGTGCTTCCGGCTGTCAGCATCAGCTATGTGGTTTATGAAAAAATGAAGCAAAATTTGGGAATAGCATGAAAAGAAGGAAAAAGCTGATAAGCCTCTAGCCTTCTCAGGAATATTCAAACCAAAAGGATTTCTCAAATAACTGGTTTGTTCTTGTTTATAATTGGAGAACAGATCACTGTGCAAAGAAGCTGTGGTTTTGTTTTTTCCCCCCAAGCTGGAAGGAACTGCCTTAGTTTCTAACCTCCAACCCCAAACTGCTATTAATATACTATGGATTTTAAAAATAAAAAAACACAGCATCTTTAAATCAGCTACACGTTAAGACTATCAGGAAACCACCTACGGTTTAGCTCTTCGCTTTAATTTTTTTGTAATTACTGCTCTCTTAAATATGCATTTGACTGGGTGAGGCCACATTTGGGAGAAGTGTATACTGCATTGGTATTAAAACTCATAGATTTGTCACACCATCTTATACTCAAGCAATTCACAACTGTCCTTTTGCACTTACCATCTGTAAAGGCATATTGCTTTTTTGATAAACTGTTAAAATAAGTCCTGGGAAAACATTGTCTTAGAAGCAGGTAAGAATAGAACACCACATTAAACTTTGTCTCCTGATAGCTTTTCTTTCAGGATGACAAAATGTTTGGCTTTTATTCCTCTGCTTTTCCTCTAAAGAAATGAAAGTGCAAGGGGATGTTGTTCTATGGCATCAGAATACCTCAAGCTGAGTTAAATTCTATGTTTTTATGGTACAGTCACAATGACCTTCATAGCTCATTTCACTGGGCTGCTTTCCTCTTAATTTATAAATGCTGGCAGCATTAGCCAAGACTGCCTTGGTTCTCGATGCAAGTTTTATAGGATCTTAATAGTTAGCACCAGAAAAGAACTACTGGATCACTAAACTCCCTGCAAACGCAGGTTACAGTTCCAGGATAAAGGAAATATCTAATATGAAATTGATGCTGGCTGTATCAATTGGAGTGTACCAAAACAAGCAAGTTAGTAAAGATCACAGGGCTGATTATTGGGAGGCTTTTGAATGATTTTTCTCAATGGGGTTTGGAATGCTGTCCTCTTCTTCCTAGAGTCTGAGGACTCATTTGTTTCCCATTCAGAATGGTTGCAGTTCAACAGCATCCTTCTAGTTGATAATATTGGAGGGGGGAGTTGCTGTTGAACAATGTGAGGCACTTTCTCCCCCCACCTTCCGAACCTGAAGGTCTGAGAGCACTGGCTCAGGGAGTCAGACTGGGACCAGAAAATGAGATGATGTTGCTGAGTGACTAGGCAGAACACCACAATCAGACCATTAAAGTGGCCCTAGGTTTTTATATTAATGAGGAAAAATACAAACAAAGCACTCAAAGAGCCCAAGAACTCATTTTTGATAAGCTATTATTTCACAGTTTCTCCCATATATGGGATGGATATTTTAATGTACAGACACTTTGTAAATGGCTTCCCCACTAAGGTATATTTCAGCTGCTTGCTGGCCTCAACACTGGCACAAAATAACTGGTTTTGTAGTGTTAATTTGCACTAATTCCATGTGGACGGACAGAACAGATAGAATTTGGCCTTTTATGTAAGACACACACACAGTGTAACCATTTTTCATTCTTGATCTTCTAAATCCTGAGAGTTAATCTGGTGATATTATAAAATGGCAGCTTTTTCTGGCTTTACCTTTATTTAACCTACCGTCTAGTTTATGCACTTCTTTTAAAAGCCAGAGTCTATTGCTCTACAGAAGGTATTGTGGTGCTTATGTACAATGTCTTTATGATCTGATTGTCCATGTTCTTTTGTCTTTGCCAATCTCTTTGTACCTGCATATAATTCATGGGATCCAGTTTTGTTTCTCAATTATCCCTTTGATTGTAACAGATATATTCTTTATGCAATGCAAGGATGACCTATGCAGCGCCTCTTGTGTAGCAGACTCAGTCCATTTTGTTAATATTGTATAAGTGTCATTATGAGTGTTCAGTTGTGGTGGGGACATTTTCAACTGCCAAAGAACGTGAGACTATTTGAGTTTTAACTTTTCACCATGTGCCTCTAATGGGCTGTGTTCAAATTATGTATTCTTAGTCTGTGTACTGAAAAAAGTTGATCACTTTTATAGATCTGTAAAACTACCAGTTTATAATAAATGTTTGTTTCCTAATCTGTCTGGGATGTATTATGTTTTTCATGGTTTGGAAAACAGATGTTCAAAAGTGACAATTCCCTTAACTCCAGTACTGTGTGCTTTAATGTCAAATGAAAGACAAAGCAGCTCTAGCCAAAAATTAGTACTGAAATCAGTGTACCCTGTACCCATTACAATGGTATTTGAACACCTATTTTAGCATTTAAAGGCTGTGTCCTGGCTACACTACAGAATCAACTGTCAGAGGTCCCAAATGAAGTATTAACACTGTTCTATCTTGCAGTGTAGATGGGAACAAGCAAAGTCTCCAAAGTCTTGATCCTTAGCACAGTTCAAGGGACACTGTAAAACCATGATTTGGTATGGTGTACACGGCAAGATGGAAGAGCATTTTACCTGTCCAAGAACAGACATGTTTGTAAGAGTGACTTAACATAGCTGAAGCTTGTTGTATACTTAGTGCTTGTCCGTCTTTAATTTAAAGCTAGCTTAGAAAGCGAAGGATCAGTCTATACAACCTTTTCAGAACAACTGGCTTCATTTCCGCTGTACACTTAATGGTTTGTTTGCCCAGCTAAGCATGGAGCGAATGGCCAGCATAAAGAATTCCTTTTGATGTTGCAGTCTTTCACATCACTCTTCTCCTTCTAACGGTTGAAATTCTACGGGAAGAAGCCTCCCAAAATTTGAATGTCACTCAATATCCTAAAGTACTGTGCATCATATATAACTAAACAGAGATTCTGTACAATTACCCTCTTAACCTGGTGAGTTAAGGGCTGTGTATGATTCCTGACAGAACAAACATGTCTGCTATTCAGCTCTTTATTCAGAGAAGGCAAGAATGTGCATGCGCAGAACTGTTATTGGAAAGACTTAGCCCTAAATATAGAAAAGGCAAAAAAAAAGGATCTAGTGCCACCTGCCTTCTGATGTGTTTGGAGGTAATGGCAAGAAACTTACAGCACAGTTTCTGTACTGAGACGGTCCTGCTAGCTATTGTGAAATTGGATATTAATTGAGAAGGTAGTTGTATGTAGGGATGTGTATTGGAAGATGTATAAATCATGTTGTCTGAGTCAGTATAAAATGTTGTGTGTGTGTGTGTATATATATATATATGTGTATATATATATATATATATATATATATATATATATATATATGTGTGTGTGTGTATATATGTGTATATAAAACTAGTACTAAAACATTGCTTTTCTTTAAATCTGCTACCCTGAGAGGCTGAGTTCTACAGTCTTCTCACTGGTATCTGGTCCTGATCAGATATTCTCAGATATACCACAGCTATCATAATTAAGAAAACACGACTGCCTCTGATGATTGGTTTTGAGATAGCAGTGATCCACAATGCAAACAGTGCCATATTAGGTTAAAAAAAAAAAAACACATTAAGAATATTAAGATAGGCAATGAGGATGTGGAAGAGAGAAGACTGGGATGGCAGGATGAAAGTGACAGGAGAGAAGTGTCTGCACCCATTAGAGGGAAACATTTGGACCAGCATCTCCCATTAAAACCATCTGGCACTAGCAGAGAAGCAGAACACTGACTATAAATCAAGAACCATTTCTTCATACCTGCTCCATAACTTTCAATGTACTCCACACCACTGATGATGGCACAGTTGTCAGTGGGCCTTTATTAAAGGAAAGTACGATCCAAAAACATAACAGAGTTCAGTCTTGAAATTATTAGTGTTGTAGTTGTTGCACACACCTTTCTCCTTCCCACTCCTCAAATGATCTGTGGCTTGAACAAAACTTTTGTTAAACTCTGCAGCCCATGAAAATGTGTTTTTCTCCTTCCTATATCTATTTACATCATCATTTGCTAAATATGCTACATGTCTGATACTGCTTCACTTTGCAGTTTCAAGACATTTTGGTGCAAGGTAGTTAGATTAACTTAGTGAAATGTCTATAACTCATACAAACAATATCCATAGGGCCAAAGTGTGGAATTAACATTTTTCATCTATAGATCTCAAAGGGTAAATATAACTATTCTCATCTTACACATGGAGAAATTGAGGGACAGCTAGGGTAAGTGATTTATTCAGTCACACAGCAAATCAACAGCAAGGCCAGGAATAGAATCCTTGATTCCTTGTCTACTGCCCTACCTGCTGGACCTTGTAGTCACAGCCTTGGGCTTCTGAGACACACAGTGCTTGTAATAGTTGCAGCATGCTCACCCAGCCTGGCTGGTCGTCTGTAGGAAGGCTCATGCACACATCTATTCCCTACTTCCTTTGTTAAAGCTAGTGATTACAGCAGACCCAGCCCTATGTGTTTCTGAGCCAAAGGATTCCCATTGTGCCCTGCCCCTTCAAGTGGGAGGAGAGATGGGAGCCACACAAGGGAGGGAAGAGAAAGGATCTCTGCATCCTTGCCCCCTCAAGCACCCGTGCAGAGTCCAGCCATTACTCTGTACCCCTGCTGCACCATTAAACTGACATTGAAGGAGCAGCTCAGTGATCAAAAGGTGTCTGTACAGCTTTTCTGAGCCAGCCAGTTAGCACAGCTGCAATAGGAGTGTTGGCCAGCCAGTCACTCCTTAGAAAACAACAGAGGGTCCTGTGGCACCTTTAAGACTAACAGTCTTAAAGGTGCCACTGGACCCTTTGTTGCTTTTTACAGATTCAGACTAACACGGCTACCCCTCTGATACTTAACTCCTTAGAGTACATCTGTCCACATTGCTTGCCTCAGAGCTGTCTCTCCAAAATGGTGCCTCCAAAACTGCTGCAGCCTAGCCCTGGGTTCTTTGAGCCTATTGATTCATATAGCCCTGCTAATGTGAAGTGTAGTATATCACTGAGCACGATGCAGTGAAACAAAAACTTGCCAATTACACCTCTACCCCAATATAACATGACCCGATACAACACGAATTCTGATATAACACGGTAAAGCAGTGCTCCGGGGGAGCGGGGCTGCGCACTCCGGTGGATCAAAGCAAGTTTGATATAGCGCGGTAAGATTTTTTGGCTCCCAAGGACAGCGTTATATCAAGGTAGAGGTGTATTTTCTTTTCTACAGAATGAGCAGCACACACTATTCCAATGGTGAGGTAAGATGTGGCTTTTCAATGGGCTTCTGACTTGGTCACCCATGAGCAGTGAGGTATTTATCTCTATGCCTGACATTAACTGAATATCATGCAAGAGCTTGAGCCCCTTCATTGTGATGCCTGTTTTTACTCACCGTTTCGTTTAAAACTCTTGGGTTGGTGGCAGTTGCATGCAGCAGAACCCACTTGCACAGTCCATCTTTAATCGGCTTAGTTAGAAGTTTAGCCTGGAGGTGGATCCCAATGAACAGCTTTTGTGCTGAGGTATGCAAACCCCACACTAGGTAACACAGGATTAATGAGCTGTCATAGCCTCAATCTGCTGCACCACACCTGTGAGAAATGTTAGGCCTGGAGGGAGAATTTTAAAACAGGAAATCACTGCATAATTAGTAGCAGACCAGAGGAGAGTAATCTCCTAGTGCTCAGCTCCTAGAGAAGGGTTAGATGAAGGCTGGAGCTTTGCAAATGGCTGCTGCCTGGCAGCCGCTGGCCCCTCCCAAAAGGGAGGGATAGCCTGACTCTGAACCACTATTGTTACAGACTAGCTCAAGCCTGATTGGGCCTACTGCTTACCAGAGGCTCTCTGAGGAAATAGTCCTACCATGTCTGTGTGACAATTCATTGGTAGCCCAGAAGGGGTGGACTATCCTAGACCCAGGTAAAGTGTTTAGTCTCTCACCACTTGACCTGTGTGGTAGACTGCCTGACTATTGCCAACCGGAGGCCAGGTGAGTGTAAAGGCCCTGTCCTGCCCTCCCCGCCTGCAAAGTGCCCTGAGAGAGGAGCACAGCACAGTGAAAGGAGGCTGCTGTTCAGAAATGATTGTTAGGAATACCAATGTGAGCAGACCGTTGAGGAAGACCTATCAGAAAGGTAATCTGAATAAGATACTGTCCACACTGAATGGGAGTCAGGGATGGCTGATTATGTATTCATAGTCCTTTCCCCATAGTTTCATTTGATTCAGAACTATCCAATTGTGCACATTGTTAGCCAATGTAAATTGTAGGCTCCTATTAATATTAGGGCTTGTCTACACAGAGGAATTGACCATCAGAGCTATAACCAACACCCACACACCCCATGCTGGTCAGTTTCCTCATCGTGACAAGTCCTTGTCTTATCCTCCCTTCCTACTATTTCTTACACTCATTTACCGTGTCTTGTTTAAGATTATAAACTCTTCAAGGCATGGATCTTCCTATGTGTTTGTACAGCACCTACCACCCTGATCAGGTGGTACGTGCTGTACAATAGGGCCCTGATCAGACTGGATGATACCACAATACAAACAAATTAACTGATTAAGCCTTTGCTCAGGAATAAAAAAAAACCTTCCGCGGGTTTATTTTTTCACTGTACAATGAAAAACTAACCTCATTGAAATAGCTCTGTAAAAATGAGCAAAGATAGGTAGATAAGATAAAGGATCAGCGTTTCTCTACCCTTAATATTCAAAATACCATCAGGGATATTTTATGGAAAAGTTGAGGCAGCTATGATCCCAAGTCCTGCTAGAAAATGCATAACAACCACTGCCAAGCATTGCATAATACTATGAAATTTAGATCTAAACAGTATATAAGAAAACGGTAGACTGTAAGAACCCCAATTCTGTGATATGCATCCGAAGAAGTGGGTTGTAGCCCACGAAAGCTTATGCTCTAATAAATTTGTTAGTCTCTAAGGTGCCACAAGTACTCCTGTTCTTTTTGAGGATACAGGCTAACACGGCTGCTACTCCGAAACCAATTCTGTGAGACGCTGAACTCTGAGAGCTGAGGGAACTCAGCACCTTGCAAGAATGGGCCCTGAACCAGGAATTGAAGAACAAGACTTGCAGTGATATTGCATATGGACAGTTCTAGCTAAGCTCTAACACCTTACGTTGTCTTGTAAGATGCAGAAAATTTGGATACCATCAATGTAAATATTCTCTACATCCCTAGCAAATGAATAGCAGACACATAATGATAGTTAGCAGGGTGCCAGATATCTGAAGCTACATGCCTTTGCAAGCGTACATTGTCATCCAAAGGCAGGCTCCCCATTACATTTCATCCCTTCTTCCTGACCTCTTCCTTTAACACTTCAATGCTTTTTTAGTGAGCTTTGCAAGGTAATGCAGAAATTCATCTACCCTTCTCTCCTATGGGCTGTGTGCGCCAGTGTTATACAGACACAGCTTCTGCAAGCGACAATAGATGCAGACAAGTGTCCTCTATGTGGTAGCATATGACTATGCTATCCAAACCCTATGAAACCAAGGCAAGAATGTTTTAGACCCACTGCAATATTATGTGATATAGCATATCCACCACCATACTAAGTTATGTGTGTAGGAAATGAGAAATAATCTAAGGATGGAGGGCAACACTTTATTACAGCTAAATGGCCAGCACTTTTATCTGAGCTGGAGCCATTACTATCCATTAAAGAAAGCTCTCTAGTTACAGTACCTGACCTACCTTTCAGCTCCTGTCAGTACACCTCCATCTAAGGCACAGGAGTACTAAATAAAAAAAGGTTAACTACAGTGTTTTTTATTTCCAATAACTCATTTAAAACAGCCTAACTCTGTATACATGGTAAGTCCCTAACCCTTTCTTCGAGTTTAAATTGCATAATTTACATGTATCTAGGCTTTAAACACAGCAGTGCCATCTATTGGTACACTGCAGTATAGGTGTAAAGAAGTGAACTGCTCACAGCTTTCCAGGTGTCCCCTGCCAAATGTGTAATGTATTGTACAGAGTTCAGATAGCTGAGCGGCTCTACAATGGGAAAGAAGCTGGCAGGTCTCTACCATGAGTGGAAAATGCCAGCAGCAGCAGCATGGGCAACTTTCACCTTTGTTCAAATAAAGGGACTCTAGTTTGTAGCTGCACAGCCACAGACCTGCTTGGGTCCTATGTGTAGTGATCCCAGGTGGCACTGGATTCCAGCTGCAAGACAGGCAGCTGACTTGTATGAGTTCTTGGGGGGAAAAAACTCTTCCTCTAACTGAAAAGGTTATGCAGTGACCAATAGTGGGGTCACACACTCTGTAGCTTCTGTCAGCTAAGCTCACTGAACACACCAGAGGTTTCTTGCATTCCTTCATTTCCCTCCCTCCCCTCAGGGCTGTTCTAGGGACCAGCAAACCAAGCACATGCTTGGGGTGGCACAATTCCAGGGGCAGCATTCCGGCAGTTCGCTCTCGGAGTTGTTGTTTTTGTTTTGTTTTTTGTTGTTGCTTGGAACAGCAAAAAAACTAGAGACGGCCCTGCTATCCCTGTGTGCCATCCTCCCAACCCCCTGTTTCAAGGGTTCCCTACAACTCCCCCTTATCTCCCCTGTGCCATGGGTTGTGTGCCCTCATTTACTAGGGTTCCCCATTCTTTCCCATAGCTAGTGCTCTGTGTATCTCCCATTCAGGGGTCTCCCATGACTTGGGCTGTGTTCACACTCCCATTTGCACTACCATTATTTTTAATCTGGTATTCAGGGTGTTAACCTGTTAAATTCTACAGGGAGGATAAGCAGAGATGACATGAGGTACTGTTGTAATGCAAGATGTTAATATGGCACCTATATATAGCTCTTAAAGAAGGCTCTCAAGTTACAGTACCTGACCTATCTTTCAGCTCTTGTCAGTACACCTCAATCTAAGGCACAGGAGTACTAAATAAAAAAAGTTAACTACAATATTTTTTATTTCCAATAACTCATTTAAAACAGCCAATCACTGTATACATGGTAAGTCCCTGTAACCCTTTCTCAGAATTTAAATTGCATAATATACATGTATCTAGACTTTAAACACAGCAGTGCCATCTATTGGTGCACCACAATACTGTAGTAAAGAAAATGAACTGCTCACAACTTTCCAGGTGTCCTCTTGCAAATATGTAATGTAATGGCACCTATAACTATATAGTCTGAGCTATAGAAAATGGCAGAGCTGGTTGAAGCTGTACTAAACAGATGGTAGAAGATCTATGTGTCCCCCCTTCCCTCCCTTGGTTTTCCAGTTTCCCCCAAATTTAACATGGTTCAGGCCATTGATCCTTAGAACATACCCTAAACTTTAGTGTTCAAAAGTTGTTACATATTTAAAGATGCTATCAAATTAAGACCTTTGCAAACTCAGCCAATGTGAGGAATATTCATTCCACGCAGCCCCTGACTGGCTTACGGTGGGGGCCAGAAGGGGCCAATTAACTTTATAGGCTGCACCTGAAGGGGAGTCAGAGCTTGATAAGAATTAATTACAGCTGAAGCCAGTTGGGGTAGGATTATAAAACTGGAAAGTGAGGCTATAAGGTGGCTGTAGTGAAGGGGCTGTAGCTTTTCATGACAGGCAAATAGAATCAGGGGGGGGGAAATAAATCCTGGGATACTGGCCTGGTCTAGGTCTGGCAAGGGTGAAATAGCCCCAGGGAGCAGAAAAGGATCTGGTAGTAAACCCAGAGACAGGCCATGAAGGAGGTTGGGGGCAGAAAGGAGCCCAGGAAAACATAGACTGAGATGGAGTCATAGTGGCCTTGGCTGGAACCCAGAATTGTTGGGTGGGGGCCTTTTGGTTCCCCTCCCAGCTGTGGGGAAGTGGCACAAGATCTAGAGGCGGAGTGAAAGACAATCTGAAATGGCATCTGGCCAGCTTGTCTGGTGAGGACTTTGATACTGTGGAAGTGGGGGTGAGAACTGTGTAGTGAGCTAGAGGGCTGAGTCTCAAAGAGGAAGTACTTCAGTCACAGAGACACACACACACACAGCATGAGCAACTGACAACAGGAGTTGCCATATAGGGCAACATCTGCTTCCTGGGCCTAGACACAAAGAGGTGCAACTGTAAAGGGCTCCATTCACCACAGCCAATAATAGGGATGTTCAACTTTTTTAAAAATAAGATTGTGCGAAATGATAGATCCATAATTAAATATAGGGACATAGGCCTATAAATGTTATAACAACTATCTTGAATGTATTTTTGGAGAATTCTAGATAAGGTACTTGTATGTCACACTGTGACAAGTATTGATTTTAGTACCAGATGGTCAAGGTGAGGACGGAAGGTTTAACCTTCCTCCCTCCCCCCCAAAAGGCAGTTCAATAAAGTGATTGCGTACTATGTTACTATAAGTCTATTGAGTAAGATCTCTTATGAAAATTTGTAAAGTGCTGAACTTAATAGTCATGATGAGATGTACAGGGTGTGTATGTTTTAATTGTAACTCTGGTGTGACTTCAGCATCACCTCACAACAAGTGGTGAAGCAATCAGCCAGAAAAGGGCTACCTCCCCAATGAGAGGAGATCACTGTTTGTTTGTTTTTCCTTTCTTCCTTGGGCTGAACAATGGCTAGGTGCTTGAAGCCAATAAGGAATCATCAAAACAAATGGGAACAGCTTGAAACTGAAAAGAAAACAGCAGTCTTCAAAAACTAAAGAGAGAAGGGAGTTTTCCTTTTGATCACTACAGATATTCCAAGTGGGGAAAACTCCCCCCAAACATACCTGTAACCCTTTAAAATGGAAGAGGTTTGACCTGAAGGGCACCCAGAACTAGGGGGACAGTCTCAAGGTGGGAGGTTGTCAGTGATCAATGGAACACTCATATAGCTAGGGGGTATACTGGGAAACTGGTTAAAGACAATAAGTTTCCCTTTCTTAGAAAAGGGATTTTATCTAATATGAAAGTGTAAAGCCTGAAGTTGTCTTTGTTGGTTTGTTTTTCTTTTAAAAATGGTGGCACCTTAAAGACTAACAGATTTATTTGGGCATTAGCTTTCGTGGGTAAAAAAACCCCACTTCTTCAGCTGCGTGGAGTGTAAATTACAGATACAGCCATAAATATACTGGCACTTGAAGAGAAGGGAGTTGCCTTACAAGTAGAGAACCAGTGTTGACAAGGCCACTTCAGTCAGGGTGAATGTGGTCCACTCCCAATAATTGATGAGGTGGTGTCATACCAAGAGAGGGAAAATGGCTTTTGTAGTGAGCCAGCCACTCCCAGTCCCTATTCAAGCCCAAATTGATGGTGTTACAATTGCAAATGAATTGTAGTTCTGCAGTTTCTCTCTGAAGTCTGCTTTTGAAGGTTTTTGTTGTTGTTGTTGTTGTTGAAGTTTTAAATCTGTTATCGAATGTCCAGGGAGATTGAAGTGTTCTCCTATTGGTTTTGTATGTTACCATTCCTGATGTCTGATTTGTGTCCATTTATTCCTTTATTGTTTTTCTTTGTAACTTTGTTTGCTCTTCTTTACCATTTCATCTTTGAATCTGTAGTTTTTCTTTTAAACTCTTTATTTTCATTCCAAGGAAATCTGTGCTGTGCAGACTCTCTGGAGTGTGTATGCCAAAGTGAGCTGATAACTGGTGGGGGAGGGGGACTGATAAACCAGAGGGGAATGATTCTAGTGTCTAGTAATGAAGAACTCAGGGAGGATGTTTTTGGGGGAGAGTTGGGTCTGGAGGGGTTGTTGGTATCACCCTGCAAAGAGTAACTAGGCTGGTGAGAACCAGGGTAAGACCTTCTGCATGTGGGCAGGCAGCTGATGTCAAGGAATTTGGGGGCCTCTGTGCTGTGAACCATAGCTGCAAAGTTACAGGGCAGGTGGTGACAGACCCCCTTACTGGTTTGGGTGGACCCCAAAACATCACACCCATATTATCATGTATCTGTGCACCTTATAATTTTAATGTAGTTATCCTCACAACAGCCCTGTGAGGTAAGGAAGTGTGATTAGCCCCACTTTACAGCTGGGGAATTGAGGCACAAAGGAATTAAGGGCCAGATTTTTAAACGTATTTAAGCACCTAAAGAAGCAGATGGGTGCCTAATGAGGCTTTCAAAAGCACCCAGGTGCATCACTTCATTTCAACTGAAAATTCCCCTAGTCACCTACCTTCATCTTTAGGTGCCTAGGGAGGAGATGACAATCTTCACACAGGCTGCCCGGTTACAAGCGGAAGCATAGCGAATGTCATATAGACAACTGAACATCTTTAAAGGATCTCCTGGCCAGAAAAACAATGGCAATAACAGCCCATGTCAGGGCCAAACTTTCCTTCAAATAGGCTGATTGCTGTGAATTATGTAGCTCAGCATTGAGGGACTATCTAAAGCAAAGTGTGAATACATCGCAACTATCCTGCAGACTTAAAACATTGATGTTCTTGGACTAGAAGAAATGTCTGGAGAGTGAAAGCCACCAGTCAAAGGATATGTCCTCATATCTGCAAGCCATCACCCCAAATATGGACTCATGACACATGTAAAACATGACCCTAAGGATCCTGTCCTGGCCACCAAACCATCCTGCATGCAATCACTTACGTGGTGGCACCAAGGGCATGTATCTAGCTATCCCAGAAGCATTAGCATGGCTTTCAAATTTCAAGATTCAGTTATATTCTCAGCCTGTTGTTTTTCAAATGCTATATGAAAAGGTGCCTAAATACCTTTAAAAATCTGGCCCTAAGTCATTTATGAGCTTGTGAAAATTGTACTCGTAATATTTAAACTCTATATTTTTATCATGTTATCTTAGCTCTGTTCCCACTTGTTTTCCTGGCTAGATGGTTTATATACATCCATGTAGCAGTATTGTTGCAAATGGTCATTGGAATGCATGTAGACAAATGCTAGAATTCACTTCTGTGGAACTCAACACGACAAAGAAGAGTCATAGTCCTTTCTCATGTCTACTTATTATGGCACTCCTGTTACTGAACCACACTCAGTGGCTGTTCCTGGCTCAGGGGGCAGAGTTAAGTCCAATTTATGTTGTCTTTGTGATATCCATTTCACAGGGATGGGGAAAAGTGAAGATCTACCCCTCATTGGGGACATTGCAGTCTGTATATACTATGTGTGCTGCCCAACCCCAAAACACCAGCATACCCCTATACTCTGTATGTTACCCCCAATGACCAGTAACTGACGCTTGAAATTTTCTGTATCGTTTATTTTTTAAATATTCTGAGGGTGCTCCATGTGTCATATTTTGCTATCCTGAGACCAGTGGATGGAGAAAGATGTAACTCAGCAAGTTCTGACAGGGCGACTCGCCTCTGTCAGAATTTGCTACCTCTGTCTCTGAACAAGAGGAGGTATATTTTGATGGAGTAGCAAATATGATATGCCCCCAGTAACAGATTTTGCTGCAGATAGAAACTGCTTTCTGTCAGAACTTGCTGAGACTACAGCAAACGATAAGAAAAGAAGGGAAAACAGTGAAAGCATTTGATCTATAAAGTATTAAGTAAGGCTTTTATTTTAACATTCCTTGTCTCCTTTAGCTGGTGAGAGGTTTTTTAGAAGTGTGTGTGGGTGGGGAGACCCCAAACCTTATTTGATAGGTCTTTAGATGGTGGTAACTGCCCTTCTTTGGGGAAAGAAGTTAGCTGAGATGGATTGGATCTGTTGTTGTTAAAATCTGATTTCACTTCTTAAAAGGAAAAACAAGACCAATACATACAAGAGAGGAAAGAAGACTAGCAAAGATATAAAATACAGCTTCTGGCTCTGGTGTTGACTCCCACTTGAAACCTCACTGCTGGAAAACAGAAGCTTAGCATCAGGGCCGGCCCACAACATTTTGGCACCTGAGGCGGGGAGCTCAAATGACACCCCCATGGCCCCTCGCTTGGGCCAAAACTTTGAAAGTTCTCAATTCTGCCTTCTTCCTGTTCTTCTCTCACGGTATTGCTCTGCTACCTACCCCAATAAAGGAGAACTAACAACTTAAAATGCTGTGTTAAAAAAATTTTAGGTAACACTTACATTTGCTGTTCAGGTGTTTGAAAGTTAACTTTTCTTGTCTGCATAGTAAACACTGGCATTTTTATCTGTTTGAATAATCAAAGTGGTGCTTTCCGTGCCTTCTTGGTTGCAAAGATTTGACTGCTTCCTGCTGCAGGTCTACAGTCTGGGCCAGTTCATGCTCATTGAGATGGTTGCAAGGCCGACCAGCCTCTCCTGTGTCATTGTGGAGCATAGATGTGGTGTGTGTGGTTTTTTTTGGTTTTTTTTTGTTCAACTTGGAGAAGCTGTGTTCTCCACTGGCAACTGTTACAGGAAGTGTTAGAAGTATGCGCAGAACAATAAAAGCATTTGGAAAGAGGGTGGTCATCTTATTTGCGCACATATATTCCAGGACACCCTTTGGAGTTGATCCTGCTGAAATGTATCTTGAAAGGGCTTTCAGTTCATCACCTAAATCACTTGCATCAATATCATGCATGTCATCATATGTCAACACTATCTCTAGTGCCCTGCATTGCTGGTGTAGGTCTTCAGGTATAGTAAGGCATTTTGGAATATCATACAACATTCAAACATACTGCTGTGTTCCTTGAGCTGTGTGAAACGTCTTTCAACTGACTGTATTGCATAATCTAGCACCTGGTTCAAGAATTCAACTTTGAATTGTTGTTTGGAGTCTCTTATGGGATTATCCCGTGCCTCGTAATCAAAATGTCGTCTTCAGTGACTCTTGAATTCTTGAATGGGTGGGGAAATAGCTTCAGTGTGAAGTTCCTCTGCCAACTTCTGTGCACTCTTCAGAATGTTTTGAAATCCCTCATCTGACTGGTAAGACTGTAGGTATGACTTTGTTTTGTCCAGTTGTTCCATTGCTCCAGATATATTAAGGTCAACACCTTGGAGTCTCTTGCTTACAACATTTATTTCAAACAGTATGTCATGTCACAACACTAAGCCACACAGAAATTTGAAGTTATGTATGTTTCTGGTGATTCCATTTCCTTCTGCCACTATTCTCCCACAAACAGTTCCGTTCCTGTCATAGCATTATCCTCCATAATGACAACTATGGCACCATCTATCTTCCCAATTTGGTGTTTGATAGGCTTTATCGCCTCCACGCGACTTTCCCATCGTGTGACATTCAGTGGTTTCAGTGTCAGAGAGGATGTTCCCAGATGTTGCTTCAAAACTTTCCATTGATGAGTTGATGCAGAGAAAAATACATAGCTGCTTTGAATTACATTAAAAAATTCAGCAGCCTCACTAGAAGCTGATGCTGCATCACTGACAAGTTCAATGAATGAGAACTGCATGGGACAAAAAAAGCTCCAGGGTTTAACTCTGGGATCCGTGTCAGCACTCTTCTGTTTTTTCCTCTCCTGTTAGCACCGTTATCGTTGGCCTGACCTCTCACGTCAGCTATTGCAATTCCCGTAACTTCCAGCTTTTTAAGAAACTACAGGAGCTGGTATGACAAATGTGCATCATCAATGTCAATAAATTCTAGAAAATGTTCTGTTAGTCACCATTGCAGGGACATTTTCACTAGGTTCGGTTGTTACAAAACGCACCATTGAAGTCATTTGTTCCATATGGCTGATGTCAGGTGTGCAGTCCAGAATAACAGAGTAATATCTTGCTGACTTCAGATCTGCCACAATCGTCTGTTTCACTTTTGATGCCAATAACTGTATGATCTCATTTTGAATAGTTTTTCCAAGATAGTGGTGTGTGTACATTTTTTGGGTGGTGATTCTTCTTAGATGCTCCTGGAGTACAGCATCAAACTCAGCCATCAGCTCCACAATTTTAAGGAAGTTTCCATTGTTTGGCACATACAGCTGATCTGAAGTGCCACGCAGTGTTAGTTTTTGAGTAGCAAGCATTCTCACAATGGCAATGAACCTTTTCAGAACATTTTGCCAGTAAAGAGAGACTGATGCAATCTTCTCTTGATGCTGATCATCTATGGTGGCCTTTAACCTTAGTCTCATCTCAAGCTCTTTCCACTTATGGAATGCTCTCTGGTGATTTGCTACCTTCTCATGGCATGCCTCATTTCTAGCCAGATTTTTCCAGTCCTTTGTTCCTGTAGAACCCAAGGTGGCTGGAACATTAGACTGGAAGAGTTTGCAACACAAACAGTATGCAGCATTCTGGGTTTTTGAGTACATAGCCATGGCCTCTCCACTTTGTCACCATTGGGGATTTCACGCCAGTAACTTGTTGGATGGAAACTTCTATTTTCATTGTCTTTGGGGAATATGAAGTTTTTTCACTTGCTGTGGCCCACACAGTACAAGGAAGTCCCTCAGGCTACTGCTCAAGTGGGTCCACAGTACTGGATCATCTAGACTTGAGGAACTAAACTCAGCAGCAGCTGTTTCTTGCGCCTCCACCAAACTCCTCTGATCTATGCTTTTCTTCAGGAATGTGCATGGTTATATCCATTTGAGATGGAGATAAGAATGCTGCAGTAGTTGCCAGGTCACCTGCACTCTAACTGGAAGATCAGGCATCTCCTCACCACTCACATCTTCACTGGGGCCAGAAGGCTCACCGTGAACATTTGTGTCTTTGTATCTCAGGAGAGCGCCTTCTGTTGACTGTCTGTTCTCCTCAAGTGGGTTCAGGGAAGCAGCAGGAAACAGGAAACTGGTGTTAATCAGTCCAAGCTCCTGGGGGTGCTAGAGAGGTATACAAGAGGCTCCTCCTCTCTCTCCCTGCAGCTCCTGCTGCTTTCTGTTATTCCCTCTCACCTTTTCTCCTGCCTGTCTGTTATGTCTCTTGTGCCCTCCTCCTTCCAGCAAAGCACTCCACCATCTCTGTGCATCTAGAGCAGAGAGAATACATATGCACTAGCAGCAGACACAATTTTCTACACTCTGGGTCCTAGTGGTGCTCCCCCACAGTCTGGCACCTGAGGTTCGCCTCATAGTAAGCATGCTGTCTTATCAGCCAGTCTGAGACCAGGCAAACTAGTGCAGTGTTGTGCTGTTTAAGGCATTGCTTTTAGCTGAAACTTTGGTTACAGGCTTACAGCAGTGCTTCAAAATATACAGTCTTGGCCAGCTAAGCCAGACTTCTATTAGATGAGGAGTGGCGGGGGGAAGCGGGATAGGAAAGAGAAGAAATAAGGTGGGAAAGAAAAAGGACAGGCAGGAGGACTGTGTTACACACTGGTGGGGTTGGAATTTAGCCAGAGTTGTGGAGGTGGTGGTATCATTTGGGTCTGTCTCTCTGGTCCAGCCTGGTCAGGATATCTTTTGTGATCAGGATGACAAAAGCATAAGAGAATTATGTTGGATTTTGGAGTCCCAGGTGATGGTGGCTTCTTACAGCAGTTGTTGGCAGACAGCTGCTTTTTCTGATAATTTCTCCCCCTCCCCAAATTTGTAGTATTTAAGAACCCTAAAGGGGAGTGTAGGGCAAAACAGTCCATCTTCTCATTATTTTGTCCAGCAATAGGCCTCATTTCCAACACACAAATTTTGGTTCATTGATATTTTTTTAGGGGTGTGTGTGCTCACTTTCCATGTTTACAAAGCATCATCTCAACACAGTTTTTAAATTATATTAGTAGGCCTTTTTTGTTTTAATCTAAACAAAAAGGCCTAATATAATTGAAGGACTTTGTTCAGAGCATGCCTGGTAAGTGTATGTGTGTATTTAAAAAAAAAAAAATGTGTGGGACTGAATTAGTTTAGTCTGTCTCCCTTTTCTACCTTTGCCCATCAGCATTTATTATTATAGATTATTGTGACACTTTATAAGCTATTATACACCTTCTACAGTTGAACTCATAATTTGGGTAAATTTGTAGACCCAATTATCAAACATAATGCATTCTGATTCCAAGCTGCCTGCAGATGGATCAACTGTGGCGCACACAGCTCGTACCTGATAGCTGGCTCATAAATATTTCATGTTGCATTAGCCAGCCACGGTTTGGGAAGGGATCAGATACCAGTGCAGCACAGCATTTCTCCTCAGGGAGCTTCTGCTATACTTCAGCTTTCTTCTTCTTGACTATAAATCACACTCTGGTACTGTCCATCTCTGTATCCCCTTTGTTATGTTAAAGCTGACATAACTTCATGTTCAATGCCCCTACTGGAACATCTGCCTTTTAGTTTATGATTTGACCAATAGGTTTTAGTCAAATTCACTATATTAAGGAAGAAGAGAGAATAAAGGGGAGATTTATTTAATCAATATTACTTGTTTTGGGAGTTTTTTGGAGTGGGTACCTAATACCTACACCTTGCTTTACATATAGTTTGGACAATGCTCCAGTGCCACTAATCATTGTCACAGGGCGATACCTTTATTAGGCGAGAGTATAACCCAGTAGCTAGGGCATTAGACTGGGAGTCCAGGAGATGTGGGTTCTTATTTCAGCTCTGACAGTGACCTTGTCAAGTCACTTCACTTCTCTGTGCCTCTGTTTTCCCCTCATAAACTCGGTCCCTGCCTCAACTAGATTACAATGTAAACAGACAAGACCATCTAACACTGTGTTTGATCAGTACCTAGTAGAATGAGGCCCTGATCTTGGGTGGAGACTTTTGGTGCTACTAGAATACAAATAATAAATAATATTCTGATGCTTCCTTAACTCACTAATCTTGGCTGTCTCTCACAAACCCCTCCAAGTGCTGTTGCCACTCAGTAAAACTGTATCTGGAGCCCCTTGACCAACTAGATTGCATCTTTCAGAGTAGCAGCCGTGTTAGTCTGTATCCGCAAAAAGAACAGGAGTACTTGTGGCACCTTGGAGACTAACACATTTATTTGAGCATAAGCTTTCGTGGGCTACAGCCCACTTCTTCGGATGCACAGCTATTTGTTAGTCTCTAAGGTGCCACAAGTACTCCTGTTAGATTGCATGGATGCTCCCAGAGCCACTCTGGAATCACACAGAGAAAGGCATCAGTTAAATCGCCCCCCCACTCCAGCCTTATACCACAGGGAATATATTGTCTTGCACTCCTCAAGACCCTTTTTTGAGCAATGGAAGCTTATTAATTGGTTCACCACATCATCAATGGAAAGTGGACACGCACTAGCCTTTGTAACCTGAGCAGATTTACCAAGCACTTCAGTCAAACTCACTGGTAAGGATAAACATTACAGTAAGTTTATTAATTAGAAAAGAGACTTTAAATGATAGGCAAAAGTCAGTAGTTACCAAAGGAAAATAAAAGATAAGCGTGCAGTCTAAATTCTCAACCTTATTAGACTATGCAATATCTGGACTAAGCAGTTTTCCTCTCCCCACTGGATACTGCAGGTTGGTTACAGTCTTTCATACACTGGCTCTCCCTGTTAGCCTGGGGCCGTCTCCTCAGTTCCAGCATTCTTGTTGCCTTCAGTGTAGGTGTGGGAAGACAGGACCAACCATGGGGCCTCTATCCTCTATTTTATATCATCATTCCACGTGCTTGGAGAACACCAGTCCAGGCCTGTCTGGTGGGCATTGCTGACTCTCCAGGCAAGGTTGAGAAATTCCCCTAGTGTGACCTTGTGCAAGTGAGTTTTTGAGATGTAACTCTCTTGCTGGACAATGACTATTGATGGTTGTTCGGCACCTGCCTGGGCATTGGTTACCTTCCTTGTTGTCTCTGGGGAGCTAATATTTGGGTGATTCCCCAACCCACAGCATATTTTAGTGACAACCATATAACACAATCTCATAACTTCATATGTACTAATGATATACATATTTAGATAGAACAATGGCTTCCAGAAAATCATAACCTTTCCCATGATACCTTATGTCATGCTTTATATGAAATATCAGTTATATTTAAATGATGAATATGGGGATTATGGGGTGCTCCCCTGAGGTATAGAATGTCACAACATTATGATCTGGTGGGATAGGTGCTAAAGGTATAGATTATGGCTGCATTAGAGAGTTTACAGCAGTGCAGCTGCACCACTGTAAGATCTCTCCTGTAGCAGCTTTAAGCTGACAGAGAGCTCTTCTGTTGCTTTAATTACTCCAGCCCCAGCGAGCAGCAGCAGCTATAGTGCTGTCCACACTGGTGCTTAGGTCGGTGTAACTTGTGTCACTCAGCAGTGGTTTATTCACACTCCAGAGTGACACAAATTGTGCTGACATAGGCTGTAGTGTAGACCTAGACTGTACCTAGAGAAAGGAATTTGACTTCCTGTTTGGTTGGCAATTTTAGCACTGCCTCTTTGTTTAATTCACTGGCAGTGCTCCTTACAATATGACAGCAAACCAACCCTAATCCCCAATATGGAGCATATCAGACTGCTGAGAACGGGAGTTACAAACCTTACTTGCAGAGAAAAAGTGTTCAGCATCCAGAGAAAGGAGAGGAAGGATGTAATGTTCTAATGATATGTAAATTTAGCTTCTCTGTCTAACAGGGGCCTTGGTTTTAGAACTCAAGATGGGGTGCAGAATTTAGCATGCACATGTAAGCAGAGTCAGGATGAGCTGTACCCTGACATCTGGTGGTGAATTATGGCAAGTGTGGAAAAGAACTTCAGGGGCTGATTTTGTTTGCATAGGCACACCCACCCCGCCTTTGGCAGCTGTGGGATCCCCAGTTTCTCTGTTATTGGGGCAGGAGGAATAAAGTGTTATTACCCTGATTATGTGAATCAAGGACAATGAAACAGTTTTATGACAGAGGGTCTCACCATCACCTAAGTAGCACTTGCTAGACAAGGGGCATGGGTTCCAAAACTCAGTGAATTGAGAGAGGTTAGGGACAGGTATGTGTACCTGATGGTATGGGCCCCTTTTGAGGGCTTGGAACATCAATTGCACCACCTTCTCTCTCCACTATTGAATAGCAGAGCTAATTTTGATTCCCTTAGGAGTCTAGCTAAAGGGTACTGAGCTGAATTCACTTTGGGCCAATGGTGCACCAGCACTGGGGCTCCCCAACTAGAAGCTGAAATCACTAAAAGAGCTAAAATTACTGAGCTGAGATCACTGAGTGCTGTGTTAACTAGTGGTGGAGTCTGAAGATATATTGTTAAGCGGCTGGCAGAGTGGAGCAGTTTGCAGGATGGTTGGAGCGGAACTCTGAGCGGAGCTGAGCAGTTGGTGGGGACAGCTGGAGCTGTTCATGGGATGGCTGGTGGAGTGGAGCTGCTGGCAGTGCGGAGTAGTTTGCGGGGACAGCTAGAGTGGCTCATGGGACGGCTGGAGGAGCGGAGCGGCTGGTAGAGCGGAGCCGTTTGTGGTGAAGGCTGCAGCGGAACTCCACGGAGAGGTGGGGCAGTCGGCCTTGGACCATGTAAGGTGCCCCTTAATACCCTGTGTGCCCCCCCCCCCCCTTTTCACCCAGGCTTGTGGGGGGGGGGGGACTCTGCAGATAAACTTTTGAACTCTGGGGCGGCATTGACCAGGGACAGAGACTTTTGGGTTGTTGGACTTGGGGGTGATTGGACTTAAGACCCTGAGGGGAAAAGGACACTGCCAAACTTACGTGGAGGTGGGTCTTTTGCTCGTGGTTTGTGTTATGAATCCGGTTTGTGGTGTTTCCCCAACATAATGCCGCATTGTTTCCCTCCTTTATTAAAAGGCTTTTGCTACACTCAGACTCCGTGCTTGCGAGAGGGGAAGTATTGCCTCCTAGAGGCTCCCGGGGGGTGGTATGTAATTGTCCCAGGACACTGGGTGGGGGCTCGAGCCGGTTTTGCATTGCGTTATTGAAACGGAACCCCTAGGTACTGAACCCGGCCCTTGTTGCTGCTAACTCAGAGGGGCAGAAGGGTTACACACAGAACAGGCAGGAAGGGAATAAGGGAATTGCAACTTCACCTCGCCTTAGGGTGACCAGATGTCCCGATTTTATAGGGACAGTCCTGATTTTTGGGTCTTTTTCTTATATAGGCTCCTATTACCCCCCACCCCTGTCCTGATTTTACACATTTGCTGTCTGGTCACCCTACCTCACCTTCCCCCCCATTCACACAAAACATGTTGTCATGTATTTATACTGCAGTTGTAAAAACGAAAGTAGATATTCCATTATTTCCTTTTTCCCTGCCAGTTGCAAAAAGCCAGCTAGATGGAGATGATAGTAGAGCTGTTTTCTGTTTAGAATGCCTTAAATAGTGCTGCTACCAAAACACTTGTGAAGGTTTCCCCTTCCTCTTTCACACCCTGGAATTATCACCAGAGATAATAGGTGAAATTCTGGGCCCTACCTGGCTCCTGGGAAGGGTGTAGTTAACTCCTACTCAAGTTTCCCAATTCTCTTACTGGTACTCATGAGAAGGCCTGTGAAACTGTCTGGTTGTGGGAGGGAGGGGAAAGAGTGCTTTGGGGTGGTAGAGGCCTAAACTCCAGGACTGGGATGAATTTAAAGCTAGGGAATGTTCTATTTTTTAGTAGCATTTAAAAATTATAATTTTAAGTGCCAGCAATGTGCTAATATGCAGGTTGTGTTAGATATCCTGGTTAGTTGAATTACCTTATTTTCTTGTAAACAGTCCTATACCCCTCAAGAATGTCTCTTGGATGAAGAGACCTTGCTGACAAAGACATGAAAGGTGAGTGATAAGAGAATGAGCCTTGATGCAAATTTGGAGTAACAATGTTTAGCTCTTATATCAGTTTTTCATCTAGGGATCTCAAAGTGCTTCAGAAAGCAAGTATCATCATCTGGGATTAAACCAGGCAGATTCCCAAAGGGAATCCCTGCTGTGTAGGGAATCTCTGCAAGTATAGCTGCCTTCTACACCAGCTCTCGTCTGTATTTCTGGTGTAAGAGGTGAGTTGGGGGCATGGTGGAGCTGAGCTACACTTTGTCTGATCTTCCACTGCTAGAAGGTCCAAGAAAGGAAGTTAGAATAGCCCTTCTGCTCTACCTTCTTGCACAGCCAAGTGGCCAAGGATCAGGGACCCATAAATGGGTCTCTGTGGTGGCCACTCTAGACATCTGATCCGCATTCTGACATAGTGAAGAATCAGGACCACAAGATGTAGGGCAGAGGAGTGTTGGGCCCTATATATTGTGGTGTTTGGGCTCTGTCCATAGAGGGGAAATGGCTTTTTACTGTCACAAAAGTGCATTCAGCTGTTTGTTTTCTGGTTCTTGTTCTTAGGGACCAAAACTACCCCCCCCAAAATCAGCCTACAGTTAACTACTTTGTCCAGTAGGTGGCACACCTTTCTCAAACTAGACACAATCAACTCAGGATTAAATAAGGACTGGGAATGGCTGAGCCATTACAAACATTGAATCTATCTCCCCTTGTAAGTATTCTCACACTTCTTATCAAACTGTCTGTACTGGGCTTTCTTGATTATCACTTCAAAAGTTTTTTTTCTCTTACTTAATTGGCCTCTCAGAGTTGGTAAGACAACTCCCACCTGTTTATGCTCTCTGTATGTGTGTATATATATCTCCTCAATATATGTTCCATTCTATATGCATCCGAAGAAGTGGGCCTGTAGTCCACGAAAGCTTATGCTCTAATAAATTTGTTAGTCTCTAAGGTGCCACAAGTACTCCTGTTCTCCTTCCACACCTTTCTCAGTGCTGAGAGGTGTTTTGCACTGCAGACTATTGCCAAAACAGATACTCTTTGGCGCTGATACTCAGACCTCAGTGGTTCAGGGCCAAATTAGTGATCAACACTACCCAAAAGAGCCACAGTAGTGTGAATTCATTGTTTCATTTACTATAGTACCATATATTCATATTTAAACAGCATAACGGGAAATCTTGGTAATGCTATTATTTTCATAGCAAAAACTATTGTTTTATAAACTACAGTTGGTTAATAACCTAATAAAAGCATCCTGATTGGGTAATAACTTAGATTGGTTAAGAATTACAGCAGTGTTTTAATATCAAGTGCTGCAAAGAGCCACAGGAGACACTTTAAAGAGCTGCTTGTGAGCCTCAGTTTGAGTATCACTGCTCTCTAGTCTTGGAGAGTATTTTGTTAAAGTTCTTAATGTCTGTTCCCCATGAGTTGGAAAAAACACTGCACCTTTGAGGCAGGATATAAATACTCTCCGCCTTCCATAATTATGTGGAGAGGGGTGCAACCCAGTTATTTTGCCTGATGGAATAAAAGCCTAGCTGGGCCCCCATCTCTGCCCGTTTTACTGGCTAGACGGCCAGTGGGAAGTCGCACCTTTTTTTGTCTACAACATCTGACTAGGAAAGCCCAGCTAACATTTTCACCTCAGCTCTTGCTCTTTACGCCTCTTCTTCCTCTCTCCCTTCCTCTCAATTTTAATAACAGGTTCTTTCAGTGTTTGTATCTATCATTTGCTTTTCTTCATCTTCGTCCCTTTTTCTGCTGTCATGTCTGACAGGCTAATTTAGGGCCTGATCATTCAACCCTTTCTTCATGTAAATAGTACGTGCTCACATAAGGAATCCCGTTTAAACTATATTATGGCTGCAATGAGACAGCACCTCTTGTGCTATGTACAGAATAGGACACCCCAGTAACAGATGGTCAGCAAATTGAAGGGACCTCAAGGGAGGGATCCAAAAATGGCTAAGGGGTTTAGGAAGAAAGTTTCAAAATTAATAAAATGTATCCTGGCTATACAACAGCCAGCTCTGGAGTATATGAAGGGTGTAAACACCAAGATGAAGGAGGAAAAGTGAACACGGTACCAGTAGTGGGAGTTGGCTAGGGGGAAATGGGATCAAAGTGAGCAAATGAAATTTTAGGCTGAAAATCAGTAAGTATTTCACTACCAGGGAAAGTCTCCCAAAAGATTCTCATTGCTTGGGATGCTATTTAAAGATGGAATTAATTCAGACCCATTAGGACATGCGATACAATACAATCCTGCACTGCCTGTGTGTTGACCAGAGTTGAACTAAGAGATCTCTTGCCTTTGTCTATGACTACTGTTTTTCTCCATCATACAGAATTATTGTTGTATCTTCCCTTGAATCTATACCATTCTCCTCCTAAATTCTTGAGAATTGGTGAGTCAGAGCTTAAACACTGACAAGGCACATCTTGTTAAAACAAATAAGAGGGATACGAAATGTCCACACTCCAAATCTAAAGAGCCCCATGTGTTCAACTTCATGTCCAACCCACATACGTTCTGATAAGAATGTCCAGAGAATAATTTGATTTCAGTCATGTTTAAGTATTAATATATCAAAAAGATGATGTAAGTAACTTCTTTTAGAGAACTAAAAGTCAGAATTTCTCAAGCTTTCCCATTGTGGTGTTTAAAAGAAGCCAGCTGATTTATTTCTAAGACTATGATCCCAAATGGCAAAAGTTCTGGAAGATCTGGAATTTTAAAAAGTCTGACTACTAACAGTTGTCTCTAAGGGGATTTATACCATTCAAAGACATCCAGGGCTGGAGTTTGTCATAAAAGAAACAGTAGGAAACCGATGCTCTGGTGCCACCTTAATCTTCAGGAACTGTTGCTCACTGGAAGTATTTGAAACTTGTAATTACAGGCTTTTTTAACTTTCAAGTCTATCTCATTAGTATTTGAAGTTTAAATACTCGGTGGGTTTGTAATGGAATGGATCTGTTGAGAATGGACCTTATACTTTGAAAAAGAGAGATTCTGCTTTCAAAGGCTTTCTACAAATGACATTCTTAAATTTTTTTTGAAAGGTGCTTTTTGGAGGTGAACCTATTATCAATATTAGGATTTTTCAGTAATCTGGCCTGTTGGAATATCTGGGCTTCAGTCTGAGTTCTCAGGCTTTAGACTTACCCAAAGTTATTTTGTCTGATGGCTCTTCAGTAGCTTATGTGAAATCGGTTTCATGGCAGTCCAATTCCTAAAGGTCAGGAGACTGCATCACAAACCATCATCACAATGAGTACTAACTAGCAGCTTGCTGACAGCCTTAACGGAAGACTGAGGTTGGAATGGGTATGGAACATGAGCTACTCTCTTGCCTTTATAAGTGCTCTCTCCAGGTGTGAATTGAGGCATGTGAGTAGGGTGGTTTGAGGATGCTTGTGGTGCTTTATTTGTACTGGGAATAGAGAACTTCAGTCTCTCAATCTGCCTTTCACAAAATTTGCATGAGAACTTCTGTGTCAAGATGAGACCCACAGCTAAACAAGTAGAAGTAGGGGAGGCTTTGGGTCACTGTGGGATGGAAATAGAAGAAAGCAAACACAAGAATATCAGCAAAAAGAATGAGGGGTACTTGTGGCACCTTAAAGACTCACAAATTTATTTGGGCATAAGCTTTCATGGGCTAAAACCCACTTCATCAGATACATGCAGTAGAAAATACAGTAGGAAGATGTGTATATACACAGAGAACATGAAAAATGGGGGTTGCCATACCAACTCTAACGAGACTAATCAATTAAGGTGGGATATTATCAGCAGAGAAAAAAAACTTCTGTAGTGATTATCAGGATGGCCCATATCAAACAGTTGACAAGAAGGTGTGAGTAACAGTAGGGGAAAAATTAGCATGGGGAAATAGTTTTTAGTTTGTAATGACCCATCCACTCCCATTCTTTATTCAAGCCTAATTTAATGGTGTCCAGTTTGCAAATTAATTCCAGTTCTTCAGTTTCTCATTGGAGTCTGTTTTTGAAGTTTTTGTTGTTGAAGAATTGCGACTTTTAGGTGTGTAACTGAGTGTCCAGCGAGGTTGAAGTGTTCTCCGACTGGTTTTTGAATGTTATAATTCTTGATGTCTGATTTGTGTCTATTTATTCTTTTGCGTAGAGACTGTCCGGTTTGGCCAATGTACATGGCAGAGGGTCATTGCTGGCACATGGTGGCATATATCACATTAGTAGATGTGCAGGTGAATGAGCCCCTGATGATGTGGCTGATGTGATTAGGTCCTGTGGTGATGTCCCTTGAATAGATATGTGGACAGAGTTGGCAATGGGCTTTGTTGCAAGGATAGGTTCCTGGGTTAGTGTTTTTGCTGTGTGGTTGCTAGTGAATGTTTGCTTCAGGTTGGGGGGCTGTCTGTAAGCGAGGACTGGCCTGTCTCCCAAGATCTGTGAGGTGAGGATTCGTCCTTCAGTGTAGGTTGTAGATCCTTGATGATGTGCTGGAGTGGTTTTAGTTCGGGGCTGAAGGTGACGGCTAGTAGCGTTCTGTTACTTTCTTTGTTGGGCCGGTCCTGTTGTAGGTGACTTCTGGGTATTCTGCTGGCTCTGTCAGTCTGTTTCTTCACTTCAGCAGGTGGGTATTGTAGGTTTAAGAATGCTTGATAGAGATATTGGAGGTGTTTGCCTCTGTCTGAGGGATTGGAGCAAATGGGGTTGTATCTTAGAGCTTGGCTGTAGACAATGGATCATATGATGTAGTCTGGATGAAAGCTGGAGGCATCTAGGTAAGTATAGCAATCAGTAGGTTTCCGGTATAGGGTGGTGGTTATGTGACCATCGATTATTAGCACTGTAGTGTCCAGGAAGTGGATCTCTTGTGTGGACTGGTCCAGCCTGAGGTTGATGGTGGGATGAAAATTGTTGAAATCATGGTGGAATTCCTCAAGGGCTTCTTTTCCATGGGTCCAGATGATGAAGATATCAGTGTAGCGCAAGTAGAGTAGGGCATTAGGGGACAAGAGCTGAGGAAGCGTTGTTCTAAGTTAGCCATAAAAATGTTGGCATACTGTGAGGCCATGCGAGTACCCATAGCAGTGCTGCTGACTTGAAGGTATACATTCTCCCCAAATGTGAAATAGTTGTAGGTGATGACAAAGTTCAGCCACCAGGTTTGCCATGACATTATCGGGGATACTGTTCCTGATGGCTTGTAGTCCATCTTTGTGTGGAATGTTGGTGTAGAGAGCTTCTACATCCATAGTGGCCAGGATGGTGTTTTCTGGAAGATCACCAATGGATTATAGTTTCCTCAGGAAGTCAGTGGTGTCTCAAAGATAGCTAGGAGTGCTTGTAGCGTAGGGGCTGAGGAGAGAGTCTACATAGCCAGACAATCCTGCTGTCAGGGTGCCAATGCCTGAAATGATGGGGCAACCAGGATTTCCAGGTTTATGGATCTTGGGTAGCAGATAGAATACCCCTGGTCAGGGATCTAGGGGTGTGTCTGTGCAGATTTGTTGCTGTGCTTTTTCAGGGAGTTTCTTGAGCAGATGGTGTAGTTTTCTTTTGGTAACCCTCAGTAGGATCGGAGGGTAATGGCCAGTAGAATGTGGTGTTAGACAGCTGCCTAGGAGCCTCTCATTCATATTCTGACCTATTCATGATGATGACAGCACCTCCTTTGTCAGCCTTTTTTATTATGATGTCAGACTCTCTTCATCATCTGGACCCATGGAAAAGAAGCCCTTGAGGAATTCCACCATGATTTCAACAATTTCCATCCCACCATCAACAAAAACAGACTCCAACGAGAAACTGCAGAACTGGAATTAATTTGCAAACTGGATACCATTAAATTAGGCTTGAATAAAGACTGGGAGTGAATGGGTCATTACACAAACTAAAAACTATTTCCCCATGCTAATTTTCCCCCTGCTGTTACTCACACCTTCTTGTCAATTGTTTGATATGGGCCATCCTGATAATCACTAAAGTTTTTTTTCTCCTGCTGATAATAGCCCACCTTAATTGATTAGTCTTGTTAGAGTTGGTATGGCAACCCCCATTTTTTCATGTTCTCTGTGTGTGTATATATATCTTCCTACAGTATTTTCCACTGCATGTATCTGATGAAGCGGGTTTTAGCCCACAAAAGCTTATGCCCAAATAAATTTATTAATCTCTAAGGTGCCACAAGTACTCCTCTTTCTTTTTTGCTGATACAGACTAACACGTCTACCACTCTGACAACAATATCAGGATTCCAAACCCCCTCATATATTTTCCTCTTAGATGCACATAGAAAAATACACTGTATAAAGTGTTAAAATAATGCTTGATCTTGCCTTCATAAATAGAACCAACCATGTAAAACTCTTCCTGATCTAAGGCTGTAGCACAGCTTAGAAACATGAGCCCAAGTCTCCTCTCACACCAATGTAAATCAGTATTATCTCCAATGGGAGCATCTCACTCTCTCTCCTCAAAGCTCTCTTGCTCCTCAGATCTCCTTGGCCAGCCCACTGTCCCTGCACTCATGTTCCTCCTGAGGCTCTATTATGTTGGACAATTGGTCAGGAGCTTTCTTTGGGTGTGTCTCCCTTGCTTGTCATGCTCCATGTCTCCTTTGGGTTTATCTTCAGATGGGGAGAGGAGATAGCCTGCTGCAATGAACCAGTCTCTCTCAGTGCTTAATTTGTGCTAGGGCTGAGCTCCGGCAACTCTAGACTTGGCAGTTTATAGCACCTCTCTAGTTGCTGCATCAGTTATGAAAGTTTAAAAAAAAAATTGCTTGAGCCCTGGCACCTAATTGCTTGAGTCTCAGTACCTCTTTCATTACAAATTAAGCATTGGTCTCAAGAAGCCCCTGTTGGGAGGATAGAAGTGCATGGATTGTTTCTTAAACTCTGCTCACTGCTGGGACCTCTGGTTGGGGGAGCTGTGAGGAGTTGGCACTACCTTAGGACTTTACAGTTGTCACTATCCAGCATCTTCTGGGCACATGGAACAGAAGGGCTAAAATTTAAATCCTCTTGCTCCAAAGGCAGAGAGGCCTACCTCTTGGGCAAAAGAGAATTTCTCTAGGGGTATAGAGTCTATGATATACAACAGAATAGTTCTGATTTCTTTCAGTAATCATAATCTTAAATGTAAGTAATGTTAGAAGTATTAATAAAGATCAGTGGTGTAAACATACACTAATCAGATCATTACAATATATTTGAGAATGTTTTGTTAAGATGACACACTTCTTGTTGTTTATTTTACACGCAGAACACTCTTGATTTGCTGAGGATTACTGGAATCTATTTTTTTTTGTATACATTTGCTGAAGTAGTGCTATTTAACTGCATGACTGACATCTGAGCATAGCCATGCTGGGAAGATTTTTATTAAATTCACTTAAGATATAAAATATTAAAATGAATAAAACTGACAAAAGCTGGGAAATGTCCAGGATAAACTCCGTCCTTAGCTCATGTTGCTGTGCCATAGTCTTGTAACATATGTAGTATCTTCCTCAGTTCTGAGGCCACTGATAAAGGATCTTAACAGCTGTAGTAAAAGTTCAAAGAAGGGCTATAGAATGAATTTCCTGCTTTTTGTCCGCCTTATATTTGCTTCCTATATAGTTTGGTGTGTAACTTCCTTTAAAAATTTATTCATTTTAAAATAAAGAGAAAACAAACATCTATCAGAATGTAAGAGTTGAAATGTGACTGAAGCTGCCTTTTAGCTGGAAACTTAATTAGATAATTTCTAAAGACAAGTATTAAAGAGTTTATAAAATGTGCATTCATCCATCTCCTGTTGATCTCGAGTGGCTTGTTTTCTAATTATGTATCTAGTGTCTTGTGATTTAAACCAAAAAGACCATTTTGATTTGTATTATTTTGTAACAAACTTCAGTGAATTTTTAAAAAGATTTCAGGCATACAGCACTTAAAAATTCTGTTTCGTATAATGAAATCTCTATATGTTTATGCCTTATGGTTATCTTTACTGTATTCTTGCATCATACTTCCGGAGGAAAAGAGAGGGAGACTAGTGTCTGGGTGACCACCTCTGAATGGGACACTAGTTAAAGGTCATCAACAAGTGAATAAGCCTTTGCACAGCAGAACAATGGGGTGGCTGCAACCTAAGTAAAACCAGTTTTTCATATTTGGACTCCTGGAGGGTGGTAATAGACAGCAGACCACCTGATAGGGAATTTTGCCCATGTGAGGGAGGCTTTGAGGCTGGCCAGGAGGGTCATATGACAGAGGGGATTGGAAATTATAACAAGACCAGGTCTCCACTAAATAGCAATCTCTTACCAACCAGAAGAAGACTGAGCCAGAGGAGTGAGGGCTAGGAGAGGGGAACTGGAGACCTTTGGGAGTTGTCACTGCTTTCAGAGAACTCTTGAGTTGTGAGGAAATTAAGACAGGGAATTATGTTTCTTATTTTGCCTGAATTTGTAGATCTCTTGTGCTGTCTAAAGCAAAGAGAGATTTCTAAATCAATCACTTTTTAAAGTCTGCATCTTATTTGCTTCAACTATCACATGTTCCTGAAGGGTTAAATTATAAATCAAACTACCCACAAGGCTGGAGCTCTGGGGAGAGTGTGCTTAAGCTACTGGGGAGTCTTGAGCGGGGTTCAGCACTGGTCTTGGACTAGGGCAGCTGGATGCAGGGTCCCACATCCAGGGTACTGAAGCAATACTGGACAGTTCAAGGAGAGAGCCTTGAGGCCAGCGGAAGAGACAATGGCAGGAGCCTACCCAGACCAATGAATACAATGTATGGATCTAATCACATCAGCCTGGGGAAGCTCAGCCAGGTCTGTGACTGTACCACTGGAAACTTGAAGGCACCTAAGCTTCAGTCCTATTGAGAAGAATGGGAGGAGGTAGCCATTTTGAATAAGGGTAATATAAGAGAACGGAAGACAAGAGTAAGAGTGATCATGAAATCAGGAGCAGCTTTAAACCTCCTTCCCCTCTCCCTCCCCCCCCCGATATCACAAGGCTTGGAATAATAACATAACTGGCAACTCAGTAGCTACATGTTTTGTAAAATTGACCAAGTCTGCTGACAGTGTGCATTGCCACAAGTCTTTCATGAAGTCCACACTTTATCTAGTCCTCATGAAATGGCTGTGACTTTATTGTACATATTTAACAGCAGCTGTTCTAAATGGAATACTTCAGTCATTTAAAATGTCTCAAACTACTCTATACCGCTACCTCCAGAAAAACCTTGTTACCCCTTTTGATCTGGGCAATTAGCCAAAAGTCAGGGTCTTGTGGGTTGTTTCCATTAAGAGAAGACACTAATGATGGAGTCAGTATTTGCTTGATGCAATCTTGTTTACAAGAGCATACATAAAGCCCTGTTTCCCTGAATATAGCAGGAGACTGATCCTTTGCTCACCGTGCCAAGTCTCTTTCCAGCTCACAATCTACCCAAAAGTTTCTCAAGTTTTTCTTGGTGTCATGTCCTTCTCTGGCTGTCTGTGGCTTTCTTCTGCATTATTTGTGTCTTTCTGTGGTGATTCTCATTTTTTCTCTCTTTCATTCACGCACACTTGCACGCACACACACACACACATATATATATACACACACACACACACAACTGCAAACAAATGCAGGGGTGGGAGATTGAGTGGATATTAGATGTCTGGGAAAACCCTTGGGTCACATGGCCCAGCCCCTATTCCAGCCTTACATGTAACCTGTGCTGGGCTGGAGGCGCTTATTGGTTCAGTTATCTGCTCTATATTGGAGCTCAATCACTTTTTGCATTTATCTTGAATGAAGGGTGTCTGTTACACCCGCCAGATTTAACAAGGTTTCACTGAAATTTCAGCACAAGGAATAATAATGTTAGTCTTATTTCTATTTTAGGAATTTATATGGCCTCCACTACCACAGTGTCTGAACACCTCAGAATCTTAAACGTATTTATCCTCACAACAGGGTATATCTACACTGCAGCTGGGACCATGCTTTCCAGAGCACGTAGAGCAGTTGCATGCTAGCTCTGTATGAGCTAACACACTAAAAATAGCCGAACTGCAGGTAGCATAGGCTAGCCCACCAAATACATACCTAGGGATCCCCAGCAGGTTTGTACTCGGAGCTAGCCCAAGCCGCTACCCCTGGCTACACTATTTTAGTGCACTAGCTCAAGCAGAGCTAGCATGTGTCTGTCTACCCTATGCTGGGAAGCATGCTCCCAGATGGAGTGTAGACATACCCTGTGAGTAGGAAAGTGCTGCTATCCCCATTTTACAGATGGGGAAACTGAGGCACAGAGACTGAAAACTTGCCCAAGATCATGCAGTAAGTCTGTGGCAAAGCAGAGAATTGAACCCATATCTCCTGTATGCCCAGCTAGTGCCTTAACCACTGGACCATGCTTCTTTCCTTTAGCATTTTAGTTTACAAACCAATGCTGTTCAGACTGACTCGCATCGGGGGAAGGAGGTCTGTATGGTTTCTGCACTATAATTATTTTTTGTATATGAAAAATGTCTGAATTTTCCCTTAGAAAATGCAGTTTTCAATGACTGAGAATTTAAATTAAAACACCAGGAAATTCTCAGTCAGCAGCCAATGTTTCAATACATTCAGGCATGCTCCCTCTACAGAACAGAGAACCACTCCCTACCCATTACCATACCATGACTTTTTTTTAACTGAGGGATTTTTTAAAAAATTTTGCTCAACTAAATATAAATTAGGGGATTTTTCTCTTTTGTTTCTGTTTATGATTATTTGGTTTCAGGTTTCTGGTTTCCCAAGGTTGTGATGGGCAGGCATGTGGGTGTGAGGAGGAGGGGAGAGACGAGAGCTGTGAACCAAAGCTCTAACTCCCATCATGTACGCACATTAATTTCCACTTTGAGTCTTTATTCATGAATAATCTTCACTTGAGGGAAAATATCATACTTAACAGAACCCAGTCTAAAGCTAGCTGGAAAGTTTCTCAAATAATAAAATGAATGAGGTTGCTGAGCTAAATGTTTCCCTAAAGACTGTATTAATGAGCATGCTGCTTATTTTGGATAATTCTCCTTTCATTTAATGGCAAATGTCAAAGATTAAACAAACCACTACTGTATATGTTAAATTCATACACACTTGTGCCCTTGTAGAAAGTATAACCACCTGGTCGAATGATCAGATGGGCTGAGAGGGGCTGAGCACAGAATTGCTAATGAGAAGGAGTTTAGGTACTGGCAAAAAAAACTTACAAGATTTGCTCCTGGCTTCAGTCTCTGGGTGGTGCTTCCAAAAATTAAAGGACCACCATCAAGTTTAAAATCCTATTGTTTAAAAAAATTGCTATCCTATGTTGCTAATAATACCTTGGGTTATTAATTTGAAAGAATTTTAAAAATCTACGTTGGTTTTCAAGACTTTTTGTTTACTGTTGGTGTGTCTGTGAGCTTGGACAATGGGAAGCAGCTGGTTTCTTTCACTTTTATTTACCATCACTTTTTGGTTCTCACACGCCCAGTGTTGTGATGTTTGGGATGCAAATGCTGCAGGAGAAAGTTCAAATCCAAACAAAACTGTTTTAATTAAATGAATAAATGTTATGAAAACATTTCTATTAATAGCACATTTGAGGTTTTTGGAGGGGGTGATGAAAGGCATTAGTTTTTTAAAAAAACTACATTTGGGGCCAAACTTCCTGACAATGCCTCTTAAATTTTCCCATTTTGATGCAATAGGAGAATGCAAAGCTATTTAAATGCCTTCTTTATCCAGCATCTTCTAAATAGTACCTTCTATCTCTTTTGTTGCAGTGCTGAAATTTGAGGATCCCTGACTTGAATAGCCCAAGACCTATTTGGGGACCTACTTAGATCATGGAGAATTACTCCTTTTAATGCGACGTAACATAGTATTGGCTTCCTTTCACTTATCTAGACTGCAGAAATGGGACAGTCCCTTATGGTGCCATGTTCTGCCTGCTGAGAGACAGATCCATGCAAGATTGGAGCAGGGCTGAATTGCAATTGGGCTTGGCAGCACTTCCACTACAGATGGTGTTTTTGTATGGAGTTAGAACTCTGCTATATGAATCCTCCAAGCTGGCAAATCAATACTATAGCTCACAGTTCTTAGAGCATGTTGCTTTCTCTGCCTTAGCTGTTATGGACACTCTTGTTTGAATTGGTAGATCTCAAATGGATGACTTCAAAACATGAGTTCTGATTAGGGCTGTCAAGCGATTAAAAAAATTAATAGTGATTAATCGCACTGCTAACCAATAACAGAAATCCAAAAATATTTAAATAAATGGCAGTTTTCTACATTTTCAAATATATTGATTTAATAGAATATCAGGGTTGGAATGGACCTCAGGAGTTCATCTAGTCCAACCCCCTGCTCAAAGCAGGACCAATCCCCAACTTAGGCCTGGTCTACACTGGGGGGAGGAGGATCGATCTAAGTTATGCAACTTCAGCTACATGAATAACATAGCTGAAGCCGACGTACTTAGATCGACTTACTGTGGTGTCTTCACCGCAGTGAGCTGACAGCTACCATTCCCCCGTCGACTCTGCCTGCGCCTCTCATGGCGGTGGAGTACAGGAGTCGACAGGAGAGCACTTGGGTTGATTTTATCACGTCTAGACTAGATGCGATAAGTCGACCCCCGCTGGATCAATCGCTACCCGTCAATCTGGCGGGTAGTGTAGATATACCCTAAATCATCTCAGCCAGAGCTTTGTCAAGCCGGGCCTTAAAAACCTCTAAGGAAGGAGATTCCACCACCTCCCTAGGTAACCCATTCCAGTGCTTCACCACCTTCCTAGTGAAAAAGTTTTTCCTAATGTAAGCAGAGTCAGGATGAGCTCTACCCTGACATCTGGTGGTGAGTGTGAAGAACTTCAGGGGCTGATCTTGTTTGAATAGGCACACCCACCCCACCTAGCATGAGCCCACAGCAGCCCAAAATGGTCATGTTGGCTGCTGTGGAATCTCCAGTTTCTCTGTTATTGGGGCAGGAGGAATAAAGTGGTGTTACCCTGATTATGTGAATAAAGGACAATGAAACTATTTTATGACAGAGGGTCTTACCATCAACTAAGTAGCACTCGCTAGACAAGGGACATGGGTTCCAAAACCCAGTGGATTGAGAGAGGCTGGGGGCAAATATTTGTACCTGGTGGTGTGGGCCCCTTTTGTGAGCCTGAAACACCAATTGCACCTCCTCCTCCTCTCTCCACTGTTGAATGTCAGAGCTAATTTTGATTCCATTAGGAGTCTAGTTACAGGCTGCTGAGCTGAATTCACTTTGGGCTAATGGTGCACCAGCACTAGGGCTCCCCTACTACAAGCTGAAATCACTAAAGAGCTAAAGTTACTAAGAGCTGAGATCACTGAGTGCTGTGTTAACTAGTGGGGGAGCCTGAAGCTATATTGCTAAGCAGCTGGCGGAGCAGAGCGGAGCAGTTTGCGGGACGGCTGGTGGAGTGGAGCGGCTGGCAGAGCAGAGCAGTTTGTGGGATGGTTGGAGTGGCCCACGGAACGGCAAGCGGAGTGGAGCTGAGCAGTTTGCGGGGACGGCTGGAGCGGCTCACGGGACAGCTGGTGGAGTGGAGTGGCTCGTGGTGAAGGCTGCAGCATAACCCCACGGAGAGGCGGGATAGTCAGCCTCGGACCACGTAAGGTGCCCCTTAACACCCCGCCTGCCTCCCACTTCCCCCCCATTTCCACTCAGGCTGAGGGGCGGGGGTAAAACTCTCTAGAACTCTGGGGCTGCACTGACCAAGGACAGAGACTTTTGGGTTGTTGGACTTTTGGGACTTTGGGTGAGTCTTGGTTGCTGGACTCAAGAACCAAAGGGAAAGGACACAGCCCAATTTGCTGGGGTGGGTCTTTGCTGATGGTCTGGTCTATGAACTCTAGTTGTGGTGTTTTCCCAGTTTAATGCTAATGTCATTTACCTAATGTTATTAAACATTTTCTGCTACACCAAGACTCTGTGCTTGCGAGAGGGGAAGTATTGCCTCTTTGAGGCGCCCAGGGGTGTGTGTAAGATTTTCCAGGTCACTGGGTGGGGGCTTGAGCTGGTTTTGCGTTACGTTGTTGGGAGGGGACCCCTATGTACTGAACCCGGCCGTTGCTGCTATCAACTCGGCCTGGCAGAAGGGTTACACTAATATCCAACCTAAACCTCCCCCACTGCAACTTGAGACCATTACTCCTTGTTCTGTCATCTGCTACCACTGAGAACAGTCTAGATCCAAACTCTTTGGAACCCCCTTTCAGGTAGTTGAAAGCAGCTATCAAATCCCGCCTCAGTCTTCTCTTGTGCAGACTAAATAATCGCAGTTCCCTCAGCCTCTCCTCATAGGTCATGTGCCCCAGCCCCCTAATAATTTTTGTTGCGCTCCGCTGGACTCTTTCCAATTTTTCCACATCCTTCTTGTAGTGTGGGGCCCAAAACTGGACACAGTACTCCAGATGAGGCCTCACCAATGTCGAATAGAGGGGAATGATTACATCCCTTGATCTGCTGGCAATGCCCCTCCCTATTCAGCCCAAAATGCCGTTAGCCTTCTTGGCAACAACGGCACACTGTTGACTCATATTCAGCTTCTTGTCCACTGTAGCCCCTAGATCCTTTTCTGCAGAACTGCTTAGCCACTTGGTCTCTAGGCTGTAGCAGTGCATGGGATTCTTCCATCCTAAGTGCAGGACTCTGCACTTGTCCTTGTTGAACCGCATCAGATTTCTTTGGGCCCAATCCTCTAATTTGTCTAGGTCCCTCTGTATCCTATCTCTACCCTCCAGCGTATCTACCACTCCTCCCAGTTTAGTGTCATCTGCAAACTTGCTGAGGGTGCAATCCATGCCATCCTCCAGATCATTAATGAAGATGGTGAACAAAACCAGCCACAGGACTGACCTGTGGGGCACTCTGCTTGATACCGGCAGCCAACTAGACATGGAGCCATTGATCACTACCCTTTGAGCCAAACAATGTAGCAGCTTTCTATCCACCTTATAGTCCATTCATCCAGCCCATACTTCTTTAACTTGCTGGCAAGAATATTGGAGACCGTATCAAAAGCTTTGCTAAAGTCAAGGAATAACATGTCCATTGCTTTCCCCTCATCCACAGAGCCAGTTATATCATCATAGAAGGCAATTAGGTTAGTCAGGCATGACTTGCCCTTGGTGAATCCATGCTGACTGTTCCTGATCACTTTCCTCTCCTCTAAGTGCTTCAGAATTGATTCCTTGAGGACCTGATCCATGATTTTTCAAGGGATTGAGGTGAGGCTGACTGGCCTGTAGTTCCTCGGATCCTTCTTCTTCCCTTTTTTAAAGATGGGCACTACATTAGTTTTTTTCCAGTCATCCAGGACCTCCCCGGATTGCCATGAGTTTCCAAAGATAATGGTCAATGGCGTTGCAATCACATCCGCCAATTCCTTTAGCACCCTCACATGCAGTGCATCTGGCTCCATGGACTTGTGCTCGTCCAGCTTTTCTAAATAGTCCTGACCCACTTCTTTCTCCACAGAGGGCTGGTCACCATCTCTCCGTGCTGTGCTGCCCAGTGCAGTAGTCTGGGAGCTGACCTTGTTTGTGAAGACAGAGGCAAAAAAAGCATTGAGTATATTAGCTTTTTCCACAGCCTCTGTCACTAGGTTGCCTCCTTCATTCAGTAAGAGGCCCCCACTTTCCTTGACTTTCTTGTTGCTAACATACCTGAAGAAACCCTTCTTGTTACTCTTAACATCCCTTGCTAGCTGCAACTCCAAGTGTGATTTGGCCTTCCTGATTTCACTCCTGCATGAGTAATATTTTTATACTTCTCCCTGGTAATTTGTCCAATCTTCCACTTCTTGTAAGCTTTTTTGTGTTAAGATCAGCAAGGATTTCACTGTTAAGCCAAGCTAGTCACCTGCCATATTTACTATTCTTTCTAAGCATCGGGATGGTTTGTTCCTGCAACCTCAATAAGGATTCTTTAAAATACAGCCAGCTCTCCTGGACTCCTTTCCCCCTCATGTTATTCTCCCAGGGGATTCTGCCCATCAGTTCCCTGAGGGAGTCAAAGTCTGCTTTTCTGAAGTCCAGAGTCCGTATTCTGCTGCTCTCCTTTTTTCCTTGTGTCAGGATCCTGAACTCGACCATCTCATGGTCACTGCCTCCCAGGTTCCCATCCACTTTTGCTTCCCCTACTAATTCTTCCCTGTTTATGAGCAGCAGGTCAAGAAGCTTAGTTGGTTCCTCCAGCACGTGCACCAGGAAATTGTCCCCTACACTTTCCAAAAACTTCCTGGATTATCTGTGCACCGCTGTATTGCTCTCCCAGCAGATATCAGGGTGATTGAAGTCTCCCATGAGAACCAGGGCCTGTGATCTAGTAACTTCTGTTAGTTGCCCAAAGAAAGCCTCGTCCACCTCATCCCCCTGGTCTGGTGGTCTATAGCAGACTCCCACCACGACATCACCCTTGTTGCTCACATTTCTAAAAACTTAATCCAGAGACTTTCAGGTTTTTCTACAGTTTCATACCGGAACTCTGAGCAGTCATACTGCTCTCTTATATACAATGCCACTCCCCCACCTTTTCTGCCCTGCCTGTCCTTCCTGAACAATTTATATCCATCCATGACAGTACTCCAGTCACGTGAGTTATCCCACCAAGTCTCTGTTATTCCAATCACATTATAATTCCCTGACTGTGCCAGGACTTCCAGTTCTCCCTGCTTGTTTCCCAGGCTTCTTGCATTTGTGTATAGGCACTTAAGATAACTCGCTGATTATCCTGCTTTCTCAGTATGAGGCAGGAGTCCTCCCCTCTTGTGCTCTCTTGCTTGTGCTTCCTCTCGGTATCCCACTTCTCCACTTACCTCAGGGCTTTGGTCTCCTTCCCCCAGTGAACCTAGTTTAAAGCCCTCCTCACTAGGTTAGTCAGCCTGCTTGCGAAGATGTTCTTCCCTCTCTTAGTTAGGTGGAGCCCATCTCTGCCTAGCACTCCTCCTTCTTGGAACACCATCCCATGGTCAAAGAATCCAAAGCCTTCTCTCCGACACCACCTGCGTAGCCATTCGTTGACTTCCACGATTCGACGGTCTCTACCCGGGCATTTTCCTTCCACACGGAGGATGGATGAAAACACCACTTGCACCTCAAACTCCTTTATCCTTCCTCCCAGAGCCACATAGTCTGCAGTGATCTGCTCAAGGTCATTCTTGGCAATATAATTGGTGTCAACATGGAGGAGCAGGGAGTGGTAGCTATCTGAGGGCTTGATGAGTCTCAGGCGCTCCATCACATCGTGAATCCTAGCTCCTGGCAAGCAGCACACTTCTCGGTTTTCCCAGTCGGGATGGCAGATAGATGATTCAGTCCCACTGAGGGAGGGAGTCCCCAACCACCACCACCGGCCTCCTTCTCTTGGGAGCGGTGGTTGTAGAACCCCCATCCCTAGGACAGTGCATCTCATACCTTCCAATCGGTGGAGTCTCCTTCTGTTCACTTCCCTCAGATGTATCATCTAGTCCACTCTTCGCATTAGTACCTGTGGAGAGAACATGAAAATGGTTGCTCACCTGTATCTGCATTGCTGGTACATGGACGCTCCTCTTTCTTCTCCTGGAGGTCACATGCTGCCAAATTTCTTCACCGTCCTTCTGTCCCCGCCTGCTCCGATTCTTCAGAATGTTGGGCCCGTAGAAGCATATCCTCGCATCTGTCCAGGAAATCTTCATTTTCTCTTATGCAATGCAGGGTTGATACTTGTTTCTCCAGACCTTGAACCTTCTCTTCCAATATGGAGACCAGCTTGCACTTTGTACAGACAAAGTCACTTCTGTCCTGTGGAAGAAAGACAAACATGGTACAGCCTGTGCAGGTCACAACAGCTTATCGCTCACCATCCATATTACCTTCCTTCTAAGAGCTTCCTCAGCAGTTGCAGTAAATACTCAGAGAAGCCTGCAAGATGAATGCCACAGTGGGCTCTCCCCAGGTGAACTACCAGTCAAACTCCCTCTCATAGTCTTGCCGCTCAGCTAGTTCGCAGCTGACTGACTTTTTATAACAGTAAGGCCCACTCAAGGCCCACCTGGAGCAAAGCAGTTCCAATTCACTCTTTTCAAACAATCAAGCACTCAAATTTGAGCAAGTGGCACTGCAATCCCATGAGCCAATGAAATGAATGGAGTCATAATTAAAATTCCTGCAGTAGCGGTGCTAAAAATAAACTGGATAGATTCTAAAGGGATTGTGGTGAATGGAATAACTGTAATGAAAAGTCCTGCAAAATATGAAGGAATGTGATGTTTCAGCTAGAATACCTTAGAACTCCTTTCTAGTCCTATCAAGGAAGCTATAGTATAAAACCTGTATTTGCTGTAGATCTAATCCATTTACAGAGAACTCAACTATGGAGACACTGAGGGTATGTCTACACTACGAGAGTAGTTCGATTGTACTTAAATCGAATATGTGGAATCGATATTACAAAGTCGAACGTGTGTATCCACACTAAGGACAGTAATTCGACTTTGTGAGTCCACACTAACGGGGCAAGCGTCGACATTGGAAGCAGTGCACTGTGGGCAGCTATCCCACAGTTCCCGCAGTCCCCGCTGCCCATTGGAATTCTGGGTCGAGCCCCCAATGCCTGCTGGGGAAAAAAATGTGTCGAGGATGGTTTTGGGTAACTGTCGTCATCCAACTGTCACTCCCGCCCTCCCTCCCTGAAAGCGCCGGCGGGCAATCAGTTCGCGCACTTTTCTGCTGAGTGACATCGCGGACGCCACAGCACTGCGAGCATGGAGCCCGCTGCAACCATCGCTGCAGTTATGGCCGTTGTCAACACCTCGCACCTTATCAGCCACCTTTTCCAGAGGCAGATGTTGAGAAATCGGGCAAGGAGGCTACGGCAGCACGATGAGGACATGAAGTCTGAGAGTGGCACAGACCTGTCACAAAGCACGGGACCCCGCGCCGTGGACATCATGGTGGCAATGGGTCATGTTGATGCCGTGGAACGGTGATTCTGGGCACGTGAAACAAGCACTGACTGGTGGGACCGCATAGTGCTGCAAGTCTGGGATGAATCCCAGTGGCTGAGAAACTTTCGCATGCGGAAGGGAACTTTCCTTGAACTTTGTGAGTTGCTGTCCCCTGCCCTGAAGCGCAAGGACACCCTGATGCGCGCAGCCCTGACTGTCCAGAAGCGAGTGGCCATAGCCCTCTGGAAACTTGCAACGCCAGACAGCTACCGGTCAGTCGCGAACCACTTTGGCGTGGGCAAATCTACCGTGGGGGTTGTTGTGATGCAAGTAGCCAAGGCAATCGTTGATGTACTGCTGTCAAAGGTAGTGACCCTGGGAAACGTGGAGGTGATCATAGATGGCTTGCAGCGATGGGATTCCCAAACTGCGGTGGGGCCATAGATGGAACTCACATCCCTATCCTGGGACCGGACCACCAGGCCAGCCAGTACATTAATCGAAAGGGCTACTTTTCCATGGTGCTGCAAGCACTGGTGGACCACAGGGGACATTTTACCAACATCTACGTTGGATGGCCGGGCAAGGTTCATGACGCTCGTGTTTTCAGGAACTCTGGTCTGTTTAGATGGCTGCAGGAGGGTACTTACTTCCCGGACCACAAAATAACTGTTGGGGATGTCGAGATGCCTATAGTGATCCTCGGGGACCCAGCCTACCCGCTAATGCCCTGGCTCATGAAGCCCTATACAGGCACCCTGGACAGCGAAAAGGAACTCTTCAACTACCATCTGAGCAAGTGCAGAATGGTGGTGGAGTGTACTTTTGGACGTCTCAAGGGGAGATGGAGAAGCTTATTGACTCGCTCCGATCTCAGCGAAACCAATATCCCCATTGTTATTGCAGCTTGCTGTGTGCTCCACAATCTCTGTGAGAGCAAGGGGGAAACCTTTATGGCGGGGTGGGAGGTTGAGGCAAATTGCCTGGCTGATGATTACGCCCAGCCAGACAGCCGTGCGATTAGAAGAGCCCAGCGGGACGCACTGTGCATCCGGGAGGCTTTGAAAGCTAGGTTCCTGAATGAGCAGGGTAACCTGTGACAATTTTGTTGGTTTACAGAGAAGCTGAACCTGCCCCCGTTTCTTTACCCAGTGACTGTTCACAATCCTCTCCAGTTTCATACCCCGTTCACCCCCTTCCAACCCACATTTAAAAATAAAATCACTGAAAATTTGTTAATGAACAACATTTTATTTATTACTATTTTCGCGGGAAAGTGTTGAAACTGGGACGCAGACTGTGGTGGGGAGCAGGTGTAGTGTACTCATGCAAAGGACGCTTCTAAACTCGAGGAATGCCAGGCTCCTGCTTCTACAGTGGTCCGCACTGGCGGACTGATTGTTTGAATGGAGCCTGCCACCCCTCCTGTTCGGGACTCTGTGTGTGGGGGCTATGTGACTTTGTGGCAGGGGGAGGACGGTTACAGATTCCCTGCTGCGTGGCTCTGTGATCCAGGATAAGGACCGCTGCATAAGATCTGTAACCGCCCTCCCACCGCCAAAAAATCTCATAGCCCCCCGCCCCCAACAGACAATGAAAACCACCTCCCAGACTGACCAGGGTGCCTAGTGACTGCACTGTGTGTGTGACCTGCTGCTGAACCTGCCCCTGTGTCTGTACCAACCACCTTTCCCCCCCTTAAAACAGACTGTCATCTAAAAAAAAACATGATGGAAACAGCAATTAACAGAAACGTATTTTTTATTAGCAAATGGACAGTTAGGGGATGAAACTGGGATGGGGGATTGGGTGATGCGGGAAGGAAAGGACTTATCAAATTTTGGGGAATGACAGCCTCCTACCACTTGAGCAGTCTGCAGGGGTAGAGTGACAGTTTTCACGGGCTATGCAGCCCCTCCTTCTTGGTACTTTCGGTGAGGGGGGTATGGGACTTTGTGGCGGGGGACGGTGGTTACACATAGACTGCAGCTGTGTCCTCCTGCCTCCGGTCCTGCAGAACATCCACAAGGCGCCGGAGCATGTCCGTTTGCTCCCTCATTAGTCCAAGCAGTGTTTGAGTCGCCTGCTGGTCTTCCTGCCCCCACCTCTCCTCCCGTTCGCTGTGTGCTCGCTGGTATTGGGACATGTTCTCCCTCCACTGACTCTGCAGGGTTGCCTCGGCTCGGGAGCAGCCCATAAGTTCTGAGAACATGTCGTCCCGTGTCCTTTTACGTCTACGCCTAATCTGCGACAGCCTCTGGGAGTCTGATGACAGGGTAGGTCGGGAGACAGCCACAGCTGTGGGATGGGAAAAAGGGAGTGAATTCCTCAGAAAGATAAATTTTTGGGTGAACAAAGAAAATAGTCTTTCTCTGTGAAAAAGACCATTCACAGCAACTATCACATGCGCACTCAGGACAAGGTCGAATTTTCGGCCTTCGCATTCAGTCCCTGGGGTCCTGCAGTGCAGATCACAGAATCGGAACAGCACAGCAGAATTTGGGTAGCGGGCTGACATGGTAAGCCGTAGACTTGTGGCAGCTTAAAACTTTTTAATAATAGCACTGCCCTACTTTCACGTTCAAAGCAATGCTCCTAGCGTTGGCCAGTTCCTGCTGCCAGCAATCCGGCAAGCATGAACTCTGCCCCGTCCCACCCCCTCGCGGCTGTCCCCGGGAAAGATCCCTCTATGCTGCCCCTCTCCCGCCTCCACCGCATGGCTGTAAACCGGCGGTTACAGTTCTGTAAAGGAACAGGGAAGCAGTCCCAATACTAACATTGCCCTAATTCAAAGCAGGTGACCATGAGCGACATCACTCTGATGCGTATTTCTGACAGCGAGAAAGAACGCATGCTTCGGGAAAGCCTCCAAAGACCAGGGCCGTATGCCGCCATGCTGTGCAAGGCAATGATACTGGAGTACTTGATGGTAGCCTGGGGCGGAAACGTTTCATACTACGGAGGACACAACAAGGCCACTCTCCCAAGGAACCTCATGCAAAGGCTTTCCAATTACCTCCAGGAGAGCTTCATGGAGATGTCCCATGAGGATTTCTGCTCTATCCCCGGATATATTGACCGAATTTTACTGTAGCTGCACTGGCAAGGGCTAAACAGTACAGCGCCTAGGGCAAACCAATCAAGATTTACCGGACATAGTTAGATTTTTTTTGCAGCAGTTGCACTGCCAAAGACTAGAACTTTAAGTGCCTAGGACAATCTAATCATGAAAAAGCCACAGTTAATATTAATATTCTTTTATAAATAAATGTTTACATGTTTAAACCACTTACCGGCTGATCCTTCCCCTGATTCTGGGTCCGGGTTAACGCCTGGGGACGGTTGGTACGGGATCTCTGTGAGGGTGATGAAGAGATCCTGGCTGTCTGGGAAATCAGCATTGTAAGCGCTGTCGACTGCCTCGTCCTCCTCATCTCCTTCCTCTTCTTCCCCGTCCACTACCATCTCAGAGGAAGCGGGCGTGGACAATATCCCATCCTCAGAGTCCACGGTCAGTGGTGGGGTAGTGGTGGCGGCCGCACCTAGGATGGAATGCAGTGCCTCGTAGAAACGGCATGGCTGCGGCTGGGATCCGGAGCGTCCGTTTGCCTCTTTGGTCTTCTGGTAGCCTTGTCTCAGCTCCTTGATTTTCACGCGGCACTGCGTTGCATCCCGGCTGTATCCTCTCTCTGTCATAGCTTTGGAGATCTTCTCGTAGATCTTTGCATTCCGTCTTTTCGATCGCAGCTCCGAAAGCACGGACTCATCGCCCCACACAGCGATCAGATCCAAGACTTCCCGATCAGTCCATGCCGGGGCCCTCTTTCTATTCTGAGATTGCATGGCCATCTCTGCTGGAGAGCTCTGCATCGTTGCCAGTGCTGCTGAGCTCGCCACGATGTCAAAACAGGAAATGAGATTCAAACTGCCCAGACAGGAAAAGGAATTCAAATTTTCCCGGGGCTTTTCCTGAGGGCTGGTCAGAGCATCTGAGCTCTGACTGCTGTCCAGAGCGTCAATAGAGTGGTGCACTGTGGGATAGCTCCCGGAGCTATTAGCGTCGATTTCCATCCACACCTACCCTAATTCGACATGGCCATGTCGAATTTAGCGCTACTCCCCTCGTTGGGGAGGAGTACAGAAGTCGAATTTAGGAGACCTCTATGTTGAACTAAATAGCTTTGTTGTGTGGACGGGTGCAGAGTTAATTCGATTTAGCGCTGCTAAATTCGACATAACCTGCTAGTGTAGACCAGGCCTAAGAAACTCCATTGTAGTACATAGATTGCAGTGACATAAAATCCTGCAATTCACTGGAGTGACATAACTTATTCCTTAAAAAGGAGCAATTTTTAGATCTAACAACTCTGGTGGTAGTTTGAAGAGGGAGGAGAAAAGAAGGGCAGATCCATGCAACATTATTATTATTTTATTTTTATTTTATTATTTTAAAAAAGCTTGTTTTGAGTAATGGAGCTGTAATTACATCTGTAGGCTCGGGTGATCCCATAAACCACTCAAATTTTGTTCTTTTGAATTGACATGAGCAGAAACTCTCAATGTAATTACAGGTTTGTAATTTGCAGTTGCCTGTTGTTTGAGTATGGAGTTTTCTTTAATATCTAAATCAAAGAAACTTACCTACTTGTTATCCCAAACCTGTCTCCCTTCCTGATGGGTCCAATGGTAGCTCTCAAGGACCGATAGTACCTGGGGCGACCTGAGGGAGCCTGGGTCAGAACACAGAGGGGAGGAGCGAGATAGCCTTTATAACAGCTACTATGCCAACCATGAGGAAGCCATTTGTAGGCACTATTACCACAGACCCAGCATGCTTCACCATAACTAGCCTTTCCATTGTTACCTTGTAGGTTCCGTAGGGTGGCTTGTGGGGAAAGGGCAAAAAATGCAGTGCCGGTTTGCCAACCGGTGGCATTTAGTACAGGAACAGTGAGACTTATACCAGGACCAATATAAAATCTACATGTACTAATGCCGGCAAACCAGGTATGATTACTTGTACTGGCTTGCTGAAAACATATGAGACCAGTGGGTGGAGAGTGTAAACGAATGGGCTGGGGTTTCCGAATGCTATTATAGTGGGAATTCCAAGAGCCATTGTGTAGGCCATAAGGAGCTTCCGCAGTACAGTTAGATTGCAAACTTAAATTGTCAGAGGTGCTGCTGCTGGTAACCATCCACCTTTGACAAAAGTCTGACCAATTTTGGGGAACTACTCTCCAGGGCAATCCAGCCAAATGGTGGGGAGTCTGGGCACATATCCAACAGTTGAAGAGATTGAACTCATGGGCAAAGGCAATTTTCAGGGCCTCATAGGTATTGGTAGCCATGTCTGCAGGGATGGCTCCCCATCCTGCATGCGATATGGGTGAAACAGTAAGTAACAGAAGGAATGTGACAAAAAGGAATGTTATGAGAGACCCTAAACCTGAACCCATATTGTAATTACAACAAACCAAATGCCCAGAAGATAAGAATTATTAACACCAAAAAATCAAAAAATAAAAGGACCAGGACCATAGGCTAGGTCGGCCTTCTGTGAATAGATAGAACCAATGCTCAGGGTTTTCGCGGGGAGTGTGCTGTGGCTGTTCAAAGAGATTACCAGGCATTCCCAGCTACCCTTACCGTCTTTTGAATAACAGCTTAAGTCCCAAATCGTCGCTGGCAGTCTTTTCTGCAGGCTGGACAGTCCACTGTTCAGGAGTGGGTACTGCTTTCAGTCGAGAGTGATGAATCCAGTTCTTGTGTCCTTCGACCTTTGCTGCCGTGTGGGAGACCAGCAGGATGGTGTGGGGTCCCTTCCACTTCTCTTGGAGAGGCTTGTCCTTCCAGGTCTGAACGAGAATGGAGTCACCTGGCTGCAAGGAGTGGACAGGGGCATCCAGCAGAAGAGGCTGTGAATCTTTGGTGTATCTGTGAAGAGAAGAAAGAACAGCAGACAGAGAGCACATGTACTGAGACAAGAAACCACACTCCATTTCCCACTCTCCTGCCAGAACCGGTGTACCGTTCAGAGGCCATGCCCTTCCAAACATAATTTCGAAGGGACTAAGCCCTAACCTGCCCTTGGGGAGAGCACGAATGCGGAATAACACAAGGGGCAAAGCATCAGGCCACCTAAGAAAGGCCTCCTGACAGACCTTTGAGAGGTGTTGCTTGAGTGTCTGATTTGTGCATTCCGCTACTCCACTGGCTTGTGGTCGCCATGGTATGTGGAGTTTCCAGGGGATTTGCAAGGCACTTGATATCTTTTAAACAACTCGAGATGTGAAGTGTGTTCCGTTATCAGATTACATCCACTGGGGGAGTCCAAAGCGAGGAATGATCTTGACAAACTTAAGAGCCACTGTTTTGGCAGTGTTGTTACGACATGGGAAGGCTTCGGGCCATCCGCTGAATCGATCCACCAAGACGAGGAGGTACCTGTACCCTTGGGTCTGGGGAAACTCAGTAAAGTCTATTTGCCACACCAATCCTGGGCCTGGGGTAGGTTCCAGGGTGGCTGGTAACACTGCTACTCCTGGTCGAGGGTTATTCTTTTGGCAGATTAAACATTCAGCTTGTACCTGGGATGCTAGGGGTTTAAGTCCAGAGGTTAGAAAATATTTATTCATAAGCTGGGTAAGAGCCTCTCTGCCTGCATGGGTGGTTTGATGCAGTTTCTGCAACACTGGTTGGATCAGGCCCTTGGGCAGGAGGATTTTTCCCTCTGTGGAATAAAGCCATCCCTCCTTTTCCTGGAGACTGAGCCTGTCAGCCAGGTTTCTGTCATCATGGGAGTACTGAGGAGCGGCAAGCTCACCTACTGATGGGATGAGGGCATGCATTTGGGCATTCTCCTCAGTTGGTGATTTCAGGGTAGCAGCGCGCTTGGCTTCCCTGTCTGCTCTGGCATTGCCCTTAGTTACATCTTGATCTTCCTTTTGATGGGCTCTGCAGTGCACCACTGCTACTGCTGAGGGGAGTTGTACCGCTTCTAACAGCCGGTGAATTTGAGACCTATGCTTAACCGGGGAGCCTTGGGCTGTTAGCATCCCTCTTTGCTTCCACAGACCAGCGTGAGCATGCAATACCCCCAAAGCATATTTCGAGTCAGTAAAGGTATTAACCTGTTTGTCTTTTCCCAGCTCGAGTGCACGAGTCAGGGCCACTAGTTCAGCAAGCTGGGCAGATGTCCCAGCAGGTAAACTCTCAGCTTCCACGGTATCATGAAGGGTCACAATAACATAACCCGCCCTCCTTTGCCCATCCACAACGGCACTACTGCCATCGGTATACCATTCCAAGTCAGCATTTGGGAGTAGTTGATCTTTTAAATCTGAGCGGCTGGAGTATTGGGCATCTATGATTTCCAGACAGTCATGTTCCTGCTTTTCTGTTTCTGGTAGCAGGGTAGCTGGATTGAGGGAGGGACAGGTTTGCAGGGTAACTTCAGGGTTCTCTAACAGTTTCGCTTGGTACCGAGCAACCCGAGCCTGTGTGAGCCAGAGCCCATCCTTAATGTCCAGCAGGGCTTGGACCATCTGGGGAATATACACTTGCACAGTTCCTCCCAGTGTCAGTTTTTCAGCTTCCCCAAGCACTAGGGCAGTGGCTGCAACCGCCCTCAAGCATACTGGCCACCCCTTTGCAACTTGATCCAGTTGTTTAGAGAAATATGCCACAGGATGTTTCCAGGTGCCTAATAACTGAGCAAGCACTCCCAGGGCTACCCCTTTTCTTTCATGCACATACAGTTGGAATGGCTTAGAGAGATCCGGCAGACCCAGGGCTGGGGCTTCCATCAACTTCCTTTTCAAGATTTTAAATGCCCTGTCTGCTTCTGGGGACCAGTGAAAGGGGTCATGATCCGTTTCCTTAACACATTCATACAGAGGTTTAGCCCGCAGCCCATACTGTGGGATCCATATTCTGCAAAAGCCTGCCATGCCCAGAAATGCCCTGAGCCGTTTACAGTTGCTTGGGATAGGAACTTGGCAGATAGCCTCCTTCCTTTCATTTGAGAGCTGCCTCTCTCTCTCTGCCTTATGTGAAATCCCAGATACTGTTCTTCTGAGAGAGCAATTTGAGCCTTGCTCTGAGCTACCCGGTATCCTCGGAGTCCAACAAAATTCAGGAGGCTCACAGTATCAGGTGGGTAGCCGTGTTAGTCTGAATCTGTAAAAAGCAACAGAGGGTCCTGTGGCACCTTTAAGACTAACAGAAGTAGTGGGAGCATAAGCTTTCGTGGGTAAGAACCTCACTTCTTCAGATGCAAGGAGGCTCACGGTGGCTTTGAGACAAGGGATCAGACCCACAGCAGCAATTAGCAAGTCATCTACATATTGCAGGAGGAGGACTCTATCTGAATTATTCCACTCCTCCAAGTCTCTGGCCAGAGCCTGGCCGAACAGAGTGGGGGAATTTTTAAATCCCTGGGCCAATACCGTCCAGCAAAGCTGCTTTTTAACCCTTCTGTTGTCCTCCCACTCGAAGGAGAATATCTCCTGAGATTGGGTGTCGACTGGAATCATGAAAAAAGCGTCTTTTAAATCTAGGACCGAGAAATGGGTATACTGCCCCCCTTTTCTTGGTTGTCAGCCAAGTCTTAGCTGTGAACAATGTACTTGGATGGGGCCAGCATGACTGAGCTTGCTAGCTATATTTTCCAGTTAACTCGTTCTGTTCTTTTTCCTTCTCCCTTTCTTGGCTTCTTTTAACCTACAAAGGAACCTTCCACTCTTCACTCATACACCTTTTCCCAACAATGAACACATACACATTGCCATTATACACCCTTCCAGTAAAATAACTTCTATACAGAGCTTTGAAGCAACAAACCAGGACGAGCACACCCACTTTTGAGGATTCCACTCAGTACAACCTCTGGTGTCCAATAGCTTTCCTTTTTAAATCTTAAATGCCTTCTCTGTGCCTCCTCCTTAGCCTTAGCTATAACCTGGTTCTGCTCCACCTCAGACAACAAGGTTCTCATAAGTATATTGCAATCATCCCAGTCAGGCTTATGGCTTGCTAGACACCCTTCAAAGATTGAAATAAACTTGCTTGGTTTCATTGAGAATTCCCCTGCTTCTGCCTTAAAGGCAGCTAGGTGCACTGGGTTAAAAGGAACATGAGAATAGACTGGCACAATCTGGGCTGCACGATCCTGTGTTCCTGGACGGGCTACCACATTCTCAATAATCAACGGATACAATCCCACTGAGGGGGTACTCTCTGGAGCCTGTGGGGGTGTTGGAGCCGAAGGGGATACCGATTCTGCCATTACAACTGTGGAAGGGTTCTGGGGATTAGCAGCAGGTACTACCGAGTTTGTCGGCGTCAAATGGCACTTGTGCAAAATATCAGGCCTATTTCTTAACATCATAAACGTATACGCATAGAGGTGTTCATTCCATTTACCAGTTTGCTGACAAAACAAAAGTAACTGAAGGATTGTGTTGTAATTAAGTGATCCTTCTGGTGGCCACCTTTCCTGGCACTCTAGCTGGTATTGAGGCCAGTCAACTGTACAGAACCTTTTCAATTTACTTCTAAGCATCGAATCTGACCCAAACACGTCCCAATTTTGCTAGAATGCATTCTAAGGGCGTACACTGTGCCCCGCCGGCTGTACTCTGTCCCTGCCCCATACTCTAGGGAGACACTGGGCGTCCCCGGGTAAAAACAGGTAAAGTCCCCACTGGACTCTTTCTACCTTATCCAAGGGTCCGGTTCCTCACCGTCGCCCACAACTGCTTCTCCACTGTCCGAGCGCGTTGCACCGTTGTGCCCTCCGGGGTCGATCACACCACGTCTCTGCCGAGGCCCCAGATGAAGTCACTGGTGCGCTCTGGGCATTGGTCGTCGCCATAATCTGTTGGCCTCCAGGAGGGATCCGGGCAAGGCTAAATTTCAGCCTCGAGCCCCATGTTGGGCGCCAAAACTGTTGCCGGCCCAGAGGGCCTGAGGGGGCAACAGGGTTCGTTGCCCGGTGTGCATTGCATCAATAGACACACCAGGGTAGAGAAGCAAACCAAATTTATTCAAGAGCTCTGAATAGGCACTAGGAGACCAGTCTCAAATCAAGTGCAGCAAATACAACCAAGTTTCCCATTTTGTATTCCAAGCTGTGTACAAGTCTTTGTTCTGTTCCCCCCCATACTCCTCCCTTCCCGACAGCAGTTACAGCGGGCAGTACATTGTGGCGTGTTAGAAAAGTTCTCGTCCGCATGGTTATCTTTGGCCTTGCAAGCTCTACATAGTAGGTCTCTCCCTCCCCTTTTCCCCCTCGTTATCACTACTGCTTCTGCTAGTGTGAGCGAAACTGCAGTTGTCTGCTAAAAAAGCTGACCGTTACATATTCTGCTTCAGCATTTAGGCTGTTAGCATGGAGGCTGGTTAAAGTTCACAAGACGGAATTACTGTGGCTCACTTAGACCCAGAGCAGGGGGGTTTCATCGGCACTTATGGCCTTCCACCCCCCCTGAGTTACCTGGTAGCTATGCCTAGTGACGCCAACAGTGGGGTATTGGCTACTTGCCAGACACAGAAGAAACAAGATGGCTGCCTGGTAACCCTTAAAGAAGAAAGCGGCATCTGATCTATGGGCATCAGGTCACTGGCTTCTCAAAGTCAATGAGGGTAGGATGGACAGCTTCCCAGGACCTCTGAGGAAGGCTCCAAGTGGAGAACATAGCAGGGTGGGAGCCAGGACTTGAGCATGAGCTCATGTCTGTGAAAATGTTACATACCTAACTACTTGTTTGAGGGCTTATTGATTTTTGGTTGAGTTCTGGGTTCTGCCTGAACCCTTTACATAACACTAATGTGCCATCACTTTTATTGTACCTAACTTTCTTTGGATATTGACCATGGTGAAACATACAGAGAGGTGTTTTATTTTATTTTTTTTTAAACAAAATGTCCAACTGGTGTGGTATGATATTGGCAGATGCCCTTAAACTGAGTAACTTTACTTACATTCCAGCAGTGTTCTCAGACCAATAATACTGAGAAAGAGACAGTGCCAAGTACACATGGTAACATCAGAATATGCTCAAACAAATATCTTGCTTCTGTTTAAGAACTGCACTCAAAAGCCATAACAATATTATTTAGGCGTCAGACTGGTTGGATATGGAAATTTTGTGTGTGTGAGAAAATTTGCCCCTTCTTTTTCTTAGAAAAATGTTGAAACTCAAAATGTTCTGACCAGCTTTATATAGGTGTTTAACCCTAACCTTTTATTTCAAAGTCAGTAATGGGAGAAAAAGAGGAAAGTGTCTTAAATTCTATCTGTTTGGGGGTTTCTTTTGGATCCAGCATGTTGTGAATAGAAATAGTATAGTTCTTCTTTTGGCTTCAGGAGCTGTTGTCAAAGAAAATGAGACACTCCTGTTGGCACTGTACTGTATCTGCAGAGCTTCTGTGCCCAATACACTGTGAACTGAACTGTTACAGTTCTTCCAACGGGTACTGTAACGGCTCCTTCAGGGGTCGGCAACGTTTGGCACATGGCTCGCCCTGTCTGATTTAACATGAGATAAAAGTAACTATAGATGATATATCTGAGTCATATAAATGATACAAAAATAGGAATTACTATAGAGGATCAAATGTATGGTCTGTCTAGTCCAGGGTTCTGCCTCCAATGTTGGCCAGAAGTTTCAATGCAAAGTGTGAAATTCACAAATGAATAGTTATGCAATAACATGCTTGTAAAGGAAGTCCCTCCCCCACATCCCAAGTGGTTAGTGGCTGGATGATATCCTTAAGCACGAGTGATGATGTTTCTTATGGATTTTTATCCTCGCTAGTGTATCTGCATATTATATATTTTACATCGTTTATTTAATAGCAAAACAAAAATCTTGAAGTTACGGTTAATATTGCTAAGTGAAATCTGAGACCAGATGTACCATTAAACACACATCTCTGAGTAAAATAATCAAACGACCCTCCCTCACCCAACAACTCCTCCAGACAGATATTCAAGTCTACGGAAATAACTTTAATTGCTGTGTCATTAAAACTTTAATAACTAAGTAGCTGACAGAGCCCCAGTTCATAATGACAAAGATTCAGTATTAGAATTTTAAAATGCCATTTTAATGAAAACAGCCCTGTACAGGAGTGCGCAGAGCGTGGGTAAGTATAAGTAGTATATTTGTTGCATCCGCCCTGGTGGGAGATGGATGGTGCAGTCATTATTAACCCGGGCTGCTATCAGTCTGGTATGGACATGGTTGACTTGCTCAGCATATGGTGTGTCTTGGGCAAATTTCTAACCTGGCAGAGCCCATCCCTCTCCAGGCACTCCCCTTTTAGTCACCTCTTGCAACATGCAGGAGGAGCAATGGGCCTATTCTGTCCCCGAACCCACAGAGGAAAATGTAGTTTTATAGAATATAAAACCCAATTGGTTTGCCACATGGGTGTGGAATTGCCTGTCCAGTAAAACCATTAGATTAATAATGCCAACTACTAGATAGCTGAGGTCTAATCCTGAAGGCGCTAAGTAGATCTGGGTGAAAAAGGTAATTCTGTTTCATGGAGGATTTTGAAATTTAGTTTCACTCTGATTCTGAACAAAAAAACAAACATTTTGAAATTCTCCACTTAAGGGAATGGAGCCCTGGCTCAGGGACAGTGTGACTGGTGGGCTGCCCCAGAGCCATGGACTTGGAAGATTGGGAGCCCCTAACTCCAAGGCAGTCTGGTGAATTGGCAGGAGAATAGGCAGGTTTCCATTGGACCTTGCCTAGCAGGCAGGCTTCTGCCAGTCCTCTGCCTGTGTTGTGACAGAACTTTGTCAAAATTGGACCACCTCCACAACACATTTAGATTTTGCAAATTTGACCCCAAAAAGGGTTTCGGCTGAATTTTTCCAACCAGCTCTAGTGCTGATTGCCTGCGGAACCCACAGAGGACCTGATCCAAAACTGATTGAAGTCAATGGAAGTCTTTCCATTGGCTTAGTTAGGCTTTGGATCAGGACCTGAAAACATAGGGCTTCTTGGGAGTTACTTGGCTATTCTCAAAATATGGCCCATAGTTATTAATAATGGTTGTAGTTTTATCAGGCCAAACAAAGTGCAGCTACTTTAGTTTCTCTTCTAGTCCAAATGGATGAGTGGGAAAGAGTTAATTTTATTTTCTTTGTCTATTTCATAATCATATTAATTTTTTAACTAGGGGCTGCACATATCTGTGGTATTAAATCCAGGGTCAGCCTTGATGCAACTGATGGAAATTGACATTTTCCATCTGTGACCTTAGCTTAATATTGGTTAAATACTTAGCATTTTGCAGTGCTTTATCTCCTCAAAACACTTTATAATTAACTAATTAATCTTAACAATATGTCCATGAGCTGGTTGCTAAAATGGACATGTTAATATTGACCAATGGGGAAACCCAGGTAGAAAGATTAAGTGATTTACCCATGGCTTTCCAGAGAGTTAGTGGCACAACTAGCAATAGAATTCAGGAGTTCCATGCTATAATATCCATGCTTATTCTAATTGACACTGTCTCAGTATGAGTTAAAGCCTCACACAATTATCCTGTTTAGCCTGCACAATTACTTTTGTGCCCTTTAAAAATTAATTTTATCCTGTATTTAGAACCACCCAGTTTCTAAATACAATTCTGAATCTTACTATAATGCCTGAGTGGGACTCTCCGAGTAACTACCAACCACCTTTAGGCTATGTCTACACTACCGCAGTAAGTCAACCTACGCTACGCAAAGTCGATGTACCGTAGGTCGAGTTACCGCAGGGTCTACACCGTGGGGGGCTGATGGGAGAAAATCTCCCATCGACTTACCTTACCCTTCTTGTCGGGGGTAGAGTACAGGGGTCGACTGGAGAGCAATCCAAAGACAATTTGGTGAGTCTTTACTAGACCCACTAAATCGACCGCCGGTGGATCGATCTCAGACTGTCAATCCCTGCCGTAGTGTAGACCTGCCCTTAGAGAACAATGTTTTTATTTCATAGTGTTACTCATTTAGATGCTGATCCAAAGCCAACGTACCAAAGACTGGTAAGGCCAGCTCTTATAGACAGTGGACCTAAATTCTCTTCTCATTCACACGTGTAAATTGTGAGTAACTTAATGGAAATTACATCAGTGTACATGAGACAAGAATCAAGACCAATATGTTTAAATACACCTCTACCTCGATATAACGCTGACTCGGGAGCCAAAAAATCTTACCATGTTATAGGTGAAACCGCGTTATATCGCACTTGCTTTGATCCGCCGGAGTGCGCAGCCCCGCACCTCTGGAGCACTGCTTTACCGCGTTATATCTGAATTCGTGTTATATCGGGTCGCATTATATCGGGGTAGAGGTGTACTGTGAATTAATCCAAGCAGTGAGAAAACTCTCACCCCCATGTGAGTACCTCCATGTACTGACAGCAATCTCCTCAACTGTTATGATTAGCTTGAAAGTCTCTGGTGCCAGGATCACAAATTTTATAAGTTTTATTTCCTGTTCTCTGAGAGAGAAGATTTTTCCACTATCCAATTAAATGCCCAAACATGTAATTTCTTCATGAGGCCTCTACATTCTGTACTCTGCCAGAGGGATCACCACCTGTTTTCTTAACTCCACCGCAAAAGCTCTTGGCAAGTTCCAACATTGGCCAAACTGACAAGCAATAAAAGAGTCTACTTAATGAAAGTATTACTTTTTAAATCTGATTTTCTCATTTAAAAGTGTACTAAATACAGATGCTCCGGAACGCCTTGCGTAACTCGAATTGTGCGTAAGTCGGAAACATATACTCGACCATTACGCAAAAAAAACCCAACCCCATTTCTAGCTTACGGAACTTTTTCCATAAGTGCGGATTTGCATAAGTCAGGTTTGTGTAAGCCGGGGACGTCTGTATCTTAAAATATACAAGAGAGAGTCAGTTCTGGCACATACTTATTTGCATATAGCCCCAGTTTTTAAATTTAAAACCCAGCAATACTATCTATGGTTACACTAACTAAGAAGTGAATTAATTCTTTACTTTTGCCATTAGTGAGTCTGTCACTGTTCCTAGTTATCTCAATTGTCTGAGTGATGGAGACATAATTCTAGTGAATACAATGAAGTCCACTTCTATTGGACCTTTATAGTGTGATATTGCTCAAAACTCACCTTTATCCTTATCCTTATGAAGACTCTACAGGGCCACTTCATCCATAAACCTGAGTGACGCTTGGCATGAGGATTGAGGTGAAGGCACAAAGGTGACACTGTAGTAGGCCTAGCCTGGGACATGTTGGAATTGCTTTGACCCTGGTGCAGGTTACAGCATAAACTTGGACTCCAGCAGCAATGGCCTATATAATCCATTCCAAAGCTGGAAATAGCAAGGACAGAGGAATTCCCAAACACATCCATTCCTTCCCTGATGTATCTGTTCTCCATGTCCCCTGAGGCAGAGGGTCCTGCAGGAGATAGTGTAGGCCTGACTATACCAGCTTTGTCCCTGCCAGAATTCCTTGGAAGTTGTTAGAGTGGTATTTTGTCTCCTTTATGTGATGGAGTCAATGCAAAAGGGCTGCAGTGGATCAGTAATTTTAGCCCTATGTACCTGATTGGGGTTAGTACCTTTTATAATCGCATCTGATCTGTTGTATACCTCCCCTTTGATTTGATAGACTTGCCTAAACTTTTGGTGTCTAGGGGTGTACATTCACAGCTGGAACATTCATTCATTTATTTTGTAATGAGGTTTTAAGGCAGTGATATTCATGCCTTGTCTTGCAATTGCATCACCATTAGCATTGGCTCAAATTGTATATGCCGAAATGTCAATAGCTGACAATCTGAAATGTGGACAAAGCAAGTCATGGGATGAAATGGTACCAGCCTGCATGGTTTATTCAGTTTTTGCCATAGCTCCGTGTCAGCTTATTCTGCTCCTTAGTTGGTCACCTACTGCCCTTTGGATTGCTCATTCTGGTCATTTTGCAATATGTGAGATGAGTGGGTCTGAATAAGGCACAGTATTTTGTCAGGGTATTTTCCCCATTTCACACTGGTTAATATTCTGAATCCAGCTGTCTGGTCTTCTTGTAGGTTTACCTTCCTTAGCTGTGTAGGATTGCTCTTGTCCTTTTTCCTAATGGCCTCCCATCTGATTCAGAATGAGAATAAAATATCCACACATTGCTTGTGCTAAATTTCTTCTGTGGGGTGGCTTTGGATTGACCCATGGCTTCTTTTGTTGGAACTTGAGATGCCTAAAGTTGAGATCCCTGCCAAGAAATGAGTGCAGGAGAGAGTGCTTTATATTCAGTGGCTCCTTCCTATTCTCAGAGGGAGGACTAGAAGGTTCAGTTTATTTAGCCTGTTTTGTGCCATAGCTGTACAGGTCCATTCACATAGGGAGAAACCTATGTAACCTATTGTTGCCCATAAACATACACCGCAGTGGGGCCCAGAAGGCTTAATGTTTACAAAGAAACCGTACCCATTTTGCTCAGTGCAGCAAAGTGAAAGCTCACGTGATACTCATCTCTTACTGTATAAATGGTAACATGCATTTTTATAATGACACTTAACACTGACATTTCCAAGGCTCCTGCTAGCATCCTGATGAAAAGTGAAATGATTTTTGCCTCCAGCAGTGTCAGCACCCAGCATATGGAAATTATATCAGTAAAAAAACAAAAAAAATCACCTCCTGATTCCCTACCAGCTTAACAGGAGAAGCCAAACTTTCCAATTCAAATACATATTTAATGTTCTGCAATCTAATTCTCTCTTGTGTGGTGTTAAGCTAGTATGAAAGCACAATGGGAGCAGCCTTTATGGTGCCTTACCATGGCGTCCATAGAGCTGGACTTACTCTCTCATTTGTAATATCATGTGTATCAGAGGGGTAGCCGTGTTATTCTGGATCTGTAAAAAGCAACAAAGAGTCCTGTAGCACCTTATAGACTAACAGATGTATTGGAGCATAAGCTTTCGTGGGTGAATGCCCACTTCATCAGACGCGTATTCACCTACGAAAGCTTATGCTCCAATACATCTGTTCGTCTATAAGGTGCCACAGGACTCTTTGTTGCTTTTTACCAATGAGAGAGTTGCCGCTAGCAGGAGCTTCGGAAACTCCAAGTTTAATGGAACACTATATTCTGAAAATCCCTTGAGAGCGTGTGGTGTTTTGGATTGGTATACTGCCAGCGGTTTCATCTTCACGTCTCCAGCAGCATTACCACCTAGAAGCAAGGTTAGGTGGTCTTTAGCTGCTTTAAATCCGGGCACTGTCTTCTCCTCTCAGGGAAATATAAGTCTGCTCAGGCATCCTCTTCCAGTATGGGCCTGTTTCATCGACATTGAAGACTTGTTTAGGGGAATAGCCACCTTCCTCAATTATTTTCTTGAGATAGTCGAGGAGTTTTTTAGCTGCTGCAGTATCAGCACTAGCCACCTCACCAGACATCTTGATGTTATGCATGTGGAAGCACCTCTTGAACCGATCAAACCATCCCTGACTTGCTGTGAAAGTCTCTGTCTGTGATCTTCACCTTGGTCTCTCTTCAAATTGTCATACAAACTTTTTGCCTTTAGCTTGTATCACTAGCTAACTTAGAGGTATGTTCTGCTGGTTTTGGTCCTCTATCCACCGTGAAAGAAGATACTCCATGTTTTCCAGCAAACTACTTCTTGATTGACTTATTGTAGTAGCACTAAGCGGTGTTACACACCGAGCACTAGCCCTGATCTTGTTGGCATTATTCCAAAATATTCTCACAGTAAGACCTAGAGCGATGCCAATGTCTACCGCATGCTCACCTGCATCAAAATGCCTTAAAATGTCAAATTTAGTACCCAAACTAATGGTTTTCCTGGTTTTCTTGCTGCTAGTGGTACTGCTACTGCTAGGCACTCCACTATCACTTGTTGGACGTTTTTGACTCATGATGCTGGGTGATACTCCTCTGGATGGTGCATGCATGTGCTCCTCTTCACTCCTTTCACCCTGGAGTGGCCAGGGTCATGCAGCATCAATCAACTATTGCAAGGGAAAAAATTTGGAAAACCCATGTGTAGTAGTTTTGGGCTGAGGTTCGGCCCTTAGCGGGGCTTTGGGGTATCCCCCCACCTTGCTCTGGTCCAGCGGCAGTCGGGGACTGCAGACCCACAGTTAGAGGCTCAGGCCTGTAAGCAGGGGCTGGGCCAAGAGGATTGAATGCAGGCCCTTAAGCAAGGGCTGAGGCAAAGTCTATAGCAGCCCAGGCCTTAAGTCAGGGTAGGGCAGTAATCAAATAGTCAAACAGAGGCCCAGGCCCTTAAGCAGGGGCTGGGTCAGTTTGTAGCAGCACTGGCCCTAGGTCAGGGCAGGGCAGCAAGCAAATAGTTAGTCAGAAACCCAGCCTCTCTAGGCCAGGGAAAAAGGGGGAGTCTGCCACCCAAGGAGTGGGTGGCAGGCGGGACGCAGGCCCACTCCACTGCGTCTCAGCCCGGGGCCCTAGCAGCGGCGGATACTCGCTGCTGTCAGTGGGGATCCTGTCCGCAACACACTGACGTCAGCTCTGGCAGTGCAGCAGCCAGACTGGGGTCGGCTGCCCCGGGCTACTTCCACACTCCCCCTCATATGGTACCTGGGCCGTCTTAGTGTCCTCGGTGCTCTCGACCAGCATCGGCTCCTCAGGGTACCAGGCGAAGGGCAGGCTCGGCTCCTCCTCGGGGTAGCTGGCACGGGGCAGGCTTGGCCAGTCCTCCTCAGGGTAGCGGGCGAGAGGTAGGCTCGGCTCCTCCTCGGGGTAGCTGGCATGGGGCAGGCTTGGCTCCTCCTCAGGGTAGCGGGTGAGGGGTAGGCTTCGCAGGCCTGGTAAGTCAGCAGGCCGGTCACGGCCTGCGGCTGTCTCCCAAGCGGGAGCTCAGCCAGAGACGTCTGCTCTCTCCACCGGCGTGGGTTCCACTGAACTCCGCAAGCGGGCTTTTATACTTCCGGGTCGGCACCGTGACCTCTGAGGGGCGGGCACTGGACCCAGTGGCTCCGCCCACGTCAGTATTAGAGGAGGTTTTTGCCCTCAGTGGGGCTGTGGGGTATCCCACTGCCTTGCTACACCATGTCATTCTCCATCGTAATCTGCTCCCCTACTGGAAGCCCTGTGAGTTTAGGCTAGGACTAGTATGGAGGTTCTTACTTTCACAGGAGCCCTGCTGGAGGAGCAAAGGCCTGTCTTCCAGGGTGCCCTGGAAAAGCTGGCCCTGATATATCTCCCCTAGTAATCATGCACTCAGCACCCGGGCAGCATTGCAGCCAATGTAGTAAGAGGAGGAAAATAACATTTGCTGCTGGGCTGTGCCCCTCCCTGCTGTGTGCATGCAGGGGCAGAGAGATGCAGCTGGCATTAAAATGAATGGCAAAGCTCCCATGGATTTCACAAACTTTCATGGGAGCAGGGCCAGGTTCTGTGCATCTCTATGCTGCTCTATGCTCTACCCCCTTGCTACAGCAAAGCAGGTGCTGGAACACTATTACTGTAACTTGCTTTGGGTGAGCTGCTGCCCCCTGTGTTCTTACCCCCCCTCCAGTGAAGGGTGGGGGGGATTGGATGGAACCAGGGCTTTGGAGCTGGCAAAAACCTGCGGCTCCACTGCTCCGGAGCTGCTCCGCGCTCCAGCTCCGGGCTCCGCTCCAAAGCCCTGGATGGAACATTGTTTATTCAGCCACAAGACAGCAAGGCAGGGCTGCTGCCGAGCACCCCCCCGCAGCTGCTTTGCAGGCGGCTTGTAGCCTCGCAAACGCTTGGCGTAGCGCCCTATTCCCGAGCAGGGCGGCGGCTGGGCCATATAGTTGCTCTTTTATAAAGTTGCTACTCTTCTGGAGAATCGTTATAAGGGAGCATTGCCTAACTTTAAATGAGCATGTTCTCTAATCGAGCAGGGACATAACATTGAAACAACGTTAACCGGGAGGACGTTAAGTGAGGAGTTACTGTATATTGGGAGTGGAGAAATTCTTATGATATATGATGGCATTCACCCAAAGCACCTTCTAGTCTGTAGTGTTTTGGACCATGACTGTATAATATGGTAGTGCTTTCTTTTACAAAAATAACACCTGAAGCTGAGCTAATAATTTTTAGTGTTGTTTATCATTTATTTTGCAGGAGCAGTTAGAGTCAACTGGGTTGGCGCACCATTGTGCTAGGCCCTATACAGACATAGGTTAAATGAGGCCTCTGTCCCAAAGAGCTAACAATCTAAAAGGCAACACATAACAAATAGATGATGCAAACAAGCAGGATGTCATGGAGTTCAGAAGACAGGATGAAAAAGAACACTTGGATTGTAACCTCTTTGAGACAAGGATTGTTTTTGTTGCATGTTTATACAGGGAGTATCTTTGTTGCATGTTTATCCGGCACACAAAAGATTCCTGGCTAATAACTGAGTCTCCTATGTGCTACAACAATACAAATAATGAAGATAGGATGTGCATAGTTTTTAGCTAATTGGGAGCAGTAATCACAACTTGCTACTTGCCTCCCCATTATCAGGTTGCAAAAATGTAATGAAAATGTCAGTAATAACAATTTTATTATACAAGGTTAGCCTCTTTTCCTGCTGCTGAAATTCTTCTGAAGCAATTTATACTTTTTATGTGTGTAAAATTAATGGACTATCATTGCTTTGTAAATGTATTGCTGAAATTATTCAGTCAAATTATTATTTTGCAATTTTTAAAAACTCTGATGGCAGACAGTTCTCTGAGTTGTCAGTATTTCCTATTTAAACTGTTAATTATGAGTAGGGCCCTACCAAATTCATGGTTCATTTTGGTCAATTTCACAGTCATAGGATTTAAAAAATCATAAATTTCATGATTTCAGCTATTTAAATCTCTGAAATTTCACAGTGTTGTAATTTTAGGGGTCTGACCCATAAAGGAGTTGTGTGTGGGGTGTGTGTGTCACACTGTTATTGTGGGGGGGGTGTCACGGTACTGCGACTCTTACTTCTGCGCTGCTGCTGGCGGTAGTGCTGCCTTCAGAGCTGGGCAGCTGGAGAGTATCAGCTGCTGTCCAGGAGCCCAGCTCTGAAGACACTTCTGCTGGCAGCGGCTCTTAGGATGGCATGGTATGCTGTTGTTATCCTTACTTCTGTGCTGCTGCTTGCATAGCTTGGCCGTCAGTCAGCAACCGCCATTCTCCAGCCGCCCAGCTCTGAAGGCAATAGCGCATATGTAAGGGTGGCATGGTACTGACACCCTTACTTCTGTGCTGCTGCTGGCGGGACACTGCCTTCAGAGCTGGGTGCGTGGCTAACAGCTGCTGCTTTCCAGCTGCCCAGATCTGAAGGCAGCATAGAAGTAAGGGTGGCAATACCGCGACACCCCCCCCCCTTAAAATAGCCTTGCGACCCCTGTAACTACCTTTTGGGTCAGGAACCCCAATTTGAGAAATGCTGGTCTCCCCTGTGAAGTTTGTATAATATAGGGTAAAAGCACACAAAAGACCAGATTTCATGGTTTGTGATGCATTTTTCATGGTCGTGAATTTGGTAGGACCCTAATTATGAGTGGCCAGAGAAGTCACATGGTATTGCTTCTGTTCTCTGTTCAGATAAGCATACAACCACTTCTTGTGTGAAGATTAGTATATGTAAATGTAAAAATCTTATACTATTTATGGTTATCAACTGATATTAAGCTAATCCTGGAAGGTAGGGAATGTTCATTTCTATTGGTATGGCAACGTTCAGCCTGGATGTTTGTTGATGTTTGCAAGCCAATAAAAAAAAAGTTCATAAATACTAAGAGTGGGAAGTAGACAAAAAGTAGTTTTCCCACTCTCCTACCTCCCATAACAGAGACCTCCAGATGTGCTAAGGAGATTCAGAATAGAGATAAACCTAATACAAAATTACTATAGAAAATACCTCCTAACCTTTTATGATCTGTGGGGTTTTTTGTTGTTGTTGTGCTCACTAGTAATGAAGAAACCTTGTAAATTCTGAGAGGTATAACTGTATAAATTACACAACAAACTTAATAAATCACTTGTAAAACTCTGTTCTTTTCTCTGGGCTGCTATAGTATGCCACTTCTGTCAGGCTCTTAACTCTCCTCTTCTCACACTCTAATTAAATTAGTTCTACAAGGAGGCTTTTTAAAGATAATACAAGGAAAAATAAGCCCACATTAATTATGTTCCTTACAGACAATCATACAAAATAGTAGTATTGACTTAACCAGATCATTACAACAAAGACATCTGGCTTTAACTGCATGGAAATAACATCCCAATAAAGGCCAGGTTTTCTGGTATTCAGCGCTCACAGTTGGGGCCAGATTTTCAGAAGAGCTCAGCACCCTTCATGTTGGAGTCTTAATGGGTGCTGATCTGTGGTGTCTAAATGGGAGCAGAACTCTTGAAAATGTGACTCCAGTTGTGAGTGATGAGCTCTTTTGAAAATCTGGCCCTAAATGTAACTGCAATGTACTGAGCACCTTTTGCCATTCAAGTTGAGGGTTGATTTCTGTGGGAGTTGATTAAGCCCTGACCTTTTCTTGCACTGACGAACAGGAACTGAAGGTCAAACCACTGTGCCGCTGTAGTGCTTCAGTGTAGGTACTGCCTATGCCAACAGAAGAGGTTCTCCTGTCGGCATAGGTAATCCACCTGCCCAAGAGATGTAGCTGTGCTGATGTAAGTTCCCAGTGCAGACCAGCCTGGGACTGCCTGTGGGGACTAAGAGTGCTTCCCTCACTCTGACATGAGGAAGTGGGTTGGGGGAGTATTTTCCTTTATTTTTAGACTTTACATCTCCCTTTATATCTGGTCTGCCCAGAGAATGACACAGGAGGTGAGTGAGGTGCCTGCTGTCACTCCGAAGAGGCGGAGGTGGCAGTAAGAAGTTAACCTTTGACAATCCAAAACAAATCTCCATCTCCAGTTGTTCTTCTTCTGCAGGCAAGTGCTAGTTCAAACAATTATCACCAGGCAATGCTTCAGTTTTTCCCGGTTACCAGTATGTTTTGAATAAACACAGATGAGGGGAAGTAGGAGCCACTATGTCAAAATACTTCCCTGCTCAATGCCTCAAGGAAAGACCTATTACATTGGTACAAATGCTTGACATACAGATCATAGTCAATGTTTGATCATCTGTCATTTTTCTTCCAAGAAAGCATGCTATCATTTGCCACTGTTTAAAATAACCCCAGCGGAAGTCAGGAATTAATCTTAACCTCAAACACATTGAGCCTTATATTTCCTGTCCTGCTACAGAATGTGCTATCTGGTTTCCTACACCTCATGTTTGCTAAGTTTAGTTCCTTGAAGCCAGCTGTTTAGAAGGAAGGGAAGTGAAAGAAAACAATGTTCTTCATGGATAAAGCATTTCACTGTCCATAGTTATCCTGCTTATTTTCCCCTCTCCCCGAATATCTTTTACCTTTTTTTTTTTTTTTAACAAAAATTACACAAAATAGTAATTTCCATGAGATTTTTCAGTACAGAAAACAGTTGAACTCTTTTCCTTTGTCCTATATTTAAATTCTGGTGTGATGTGTTGTAGGAAAAAAACTATTATTTAATTACTTTGTCATAATCATTTAGCAGTAACTAGTGTCACGCACTCAAGCCGTAGCTAATTTCAATATTGAACAGTTATGCATTAACATCATAGCAAATCCAATTCGATCACTCAAGACCTTCATCTTAGAAAGTAGACAAATTAGCAGGATACCAGACATGAATTTGAATTGCTTCAGTAGAAATGTTAAATACCGTAAAAGGTAGTCACATAAATAGTGCAGCCAACCCATTTTGCCTATACATCATCACATTTCTCAGCCCATATACTTTAGACAAAAAGTACTTTTCCTGAATAGGAAGTTTCTCTCTCAATCTCTTTTTTTTTTTGTGTGTGTGTGTGTTTGTTGCGAAGGATCTTTCTTGCTCTGTTCTGCCACTACAGGCAACAGAATTTCAATGTCATACTGTCCAAACTGAAAACTTGCTGGGAACCTTATTTTTCCTATATGGGCATTCAGCTGCCTCCTTTGTTTCACACCCATTTCTCATGACGATTCTTGGTGGACTAGTGCTGAATCTTCAAACCGTTTCAGTTGTTGGATTGCTCCTAGTACCCCACATCACAATCCAGACCTCCTTTGGGTATTTTGGACAGCTCAACCTTAACAGGTTGTTGGCTTTTCTTTTTGTTTTTTTTATTGTCTCCTGATACTATTGTGCAATGATCCATTTCTTCAGAAAGACACCTTATGGAGCTTGAGCTTGATTTTATTTTATTCTGTGTCCTCTCTTTCCATAGCATATTGGTTAAGCTCTTTCTGTCTACCACTTTTAAAATATATCTGACCTTTCAAACCATGAAAACCATTCAAAGGACAATTTCCTTTTAATGAAAAGGTTTTACAACATAATTAGATGCAGACAAGCTATATACAATCTTTTGACAGATGCAATAACTCAGCATAGGCATGAATTTCTGCACATCTATGTATGTTGAATGATCCTCTTCAAATCAGAAATTAAAGAACTTCTTATATGAGATGACAGTTAAAGTCATTACTAATGGTTCAAAAGGCTAAATGACTAATGATGGGACTTTGGGTGTTTTAGTTAGACTGAATTTATATTGTGAACTGCTATTTCCCTTTTAACCTTCCTAGAAGTAGTTGTAATGCCATTTGGGTTGCTCTGGTGTTTGCATAATATTGCATCCTTCCAGGATCCTGTTACTAATGGCAAACAACTGTTATACTCATTTGCTGTGCTTGAAATTCAGATCTGAATTGTACACTCAGAACTCATATCTATTAATGTTGGGGTGAATAAAAAAAATGCTTACCCATCCTTGTAAAAATATTTTAAAGAAGGTAGAATTCAGTGGAGGCTAGTGACATATGAAAGTGAGCTGGTGTATTCAAAGTTTACTGACACTATTGTGTAAAGATCATACTGTATCAATGTCAAGCTTAAAACAGTGTCAGAAAAGCCTATCCTGACATTTTGCTTTTCCATACACAGAAAGCAAACCATTATTTTCAGTCAGATTGATTGCTGCTTTACAGCCAAACAAGAAAGCACAGAAGTACAGTCTCTGGGAGAGAGCTCACAGCGTTTGTATCTCCTTTGTGATGGCTGCATTGAAGTGGGGACACAATGGATTCCTGCCTCTGTGGACTTTTGAGCTTTTAAGTTTTAAAAGTACAGTACGCAGAAAACCCAGGCCAAACTGCTACAGATCTAAATTAATCACATCTGCCTAATCTTAGGTATACCCACTAGGAGAATTAGTGACAGATGGTGGTTCAACTTCTACAAATATCCAGACACTGGTTAATAGAAAAGCCTGTTTAAAGTACATTTAAAAAGAATTAAATTAATTTGTAAAACAAATATAATTGTATATTGGAAATTTACAATCAAATGTCTCTTTTTCTCTCTTACCAAATAATGGGCCCAGTTCTCCTCTCATGTATACCCAGTTTACAATGGTGTAACTCCATAGACTTTAATGACATTACTCTTAAATTAAATCAGTATCAGAAAGAGGAGAATTGGGCCTTGTGTTTGTGTTTAAAAAAAGTTTTAATTACATGGAAGAACCCCCCCCCACACACACACACACAAACCCAACCATCCAAGACGAGTTTCATGCTCACTGATACATAAGCAGTATTTTATACTGTGGCTATAGCGTTTATGACAAGATGAAGGGAGAAGAGAATGGGCACAAAATCAATTAACTATGCTCTTGAATAGAAAAATTGTCCTAACATATGACTGTATTCAGATTAATTCCATGAAGGAAACAGGATTGTCTAATGTTTCTACTGTGTTGCTAGGGCTGGGAAACTGCAAAGAAGATGACAATATCTAATTCAGATCTGATTGTTCTACAGATGTACTGTAACAACTCTGCAGCCACTAAGGAGTCTGAGGCCATGTCTACACTCCTCACTAGCAGGGCTTGCATCAACGCACAAAGCACGGCACTGTGGGTAGCTATCCCACAGTGCTTGTAGCCAAGTGGAATTTTGGGTTGGGCTTGCATGCCTCATGCGACCAAAACATTTGTGCGGGTGGTTATGAGTACTTGCTTACTTATGGGTACTCCCATGATGCACTTGCCTGCCTCCCTCCCTCCCTGAAATCAACAGCAAAGAAACCAAGCCTTTTTCACTCTTTTTCCTAAGCCTGGTTTACCCTCACACAGACACATGATATGCTTGCCAAAGTGCCTTTATTTTCACGGGGCACTGCTGCATGTCCCTGGTGTAGCTCTTCTCCCCCATGCCCTGTGTAATTTTGGCATAGATGTTCGTGTTTCTTTTGCTGGATCGGAGCTCTGCCTGCACAGACTCTTCTCCCCACACAACAATAAGATCCACCACCTCCTGTGTACTCCATGCTGGAGTGTATTTGCAGCCTTGAGCATCCAGGATCAGCTGTGTGGCGAGCTCTCCATGCTGATCAAACAGGAAATGAAAATTCAGTGTTCCTGGGGCTTTAACAGGGCGATGGCTGTTTCCTATGTACCCGGCTGATGTGCCATGGAGTTGAAAGTGCTCTCCAGAGCAGTCACAGTGGAACATTTGAATTACACAACACAGTGTCTACACTATCCCCATGGCAACCCATGGATGTTCAGATCAAGTGCTATGCCTCTCATGGAAGTGGAGTACAGAAGTTGACTTTACAGGCCCTTTAGATCAGCGGAATGAACTCAGCAGTGTAGACACATACATTATTAAATTGACCTACTGCGGCTTATGTCGACCTAACTTTGTAATGTAGACGAGGCCTGAGATTGTGTCACTATTCTGCACCCCACAGCCACTCAGAACTTCATGGCTGCAGCAGGTAAAGAGCTCAGATCCTTTTGCACCAATAGCACAGGCTCTTGCCACTTGAGCTAAAGGAATATATCCATTACTTACTAGCAGTATAGTGCTTGTGGCACAGAGCTGAGTAATTCTGCTCCCATCCAGTAGTTGGAAACTCTTTACAACAGTAAATAAGAAAGATGGTAGGAACATATTTGCCACTTTCTTCCCATAACTAGTGGGCCAGGTTCTGCCACCTTACTCAAGATGAGTTGTACCTTACTTCTTGAGTAGTCTCCCTGATTTTAGTGTGACTCTACTTACAAAGTAAGGCAATACTCAAGATAGTTAAGGATGGCATAAATTGGGCCTAAGTAAGCAGCTTCAACAATATATAGCTTTAGGTCTAGCTGCTATGGTCTCAGCACTGATAGCATGCTCCCTCATGGAGGTAGCCTCGAAGAGCCTCCTTTTACCCTTGTAGAATCCCAAAGGTAATGTCCTGTAGATTTACTATAAAATCATGGATTTTGTCTATAATCGCATTACAGTAAGTGTCCACATTTCATATTTCTGATCTTCACTAATTGGAAAAAAGGATCCAGATGAGAAACTTAAATCAGTCCTATCTGTCCATCATGATTTAAACAAATGATGCTGCTGACATCAGAAAGTGTATTGCATTTGACAAGGGCATCTTTATCTACTTGGAAGTAGATAATTTAGACATTATGAAATATAAATTAAGTGAAGTCAACATTTCATAGTAGTGGCAGGGTCCTGGCTGATAGTCATAATGGACTGAAAAGATTATAAATGAATATAAAAAGAGTACAATTAAATTTTAATGTGCATAAATATATAGATTAGGTGAAGATTTCCAAAATGTTAACATCTATCAAATTCTTATATATTATTTAAACAGGTTTTAAAGTAGGAAATAAATTTTTAACTATTTTAAAAATACAATATTTATTACTAGGATAATTTTGGGTTTTTTAAATAGATGTGGTAGGGTTGAGGAACTGTACATGGAAAGCAGCAGGGGTTGGTGTTTAAATCATTGTCCTATACACCCAGATGCCCTAGCCCCCACAATCAGAATTGCAAAGGAAATCAGCCATCTAATACTTTGGATGCAAGCTACCTGGCAGCTAGACAAACCTGGAGCACAGGAGTTCCTTAAGAGAATGCTGATGTTGCAGTTAGCACCTGAATCCCAAGGGAGAAGGGGGATATAAATAATTGGCAGGGAAGGAGCTAGGGAATGAGAGCAATATAAAGAAGAGATAGAGAGTTGAATGCTTGAGGAAGCCAGATGAGTAGTGCAACAAGATGGCATGTTTCTTCCAGTTCATGTGTTAGTAGCTGCTAGAGCCCTGCGTAGAGCTCCTGAAGTTTAGCTGATTCATTGTGGCAAGCATAGTTTGTTATATCCCTTCTGGGATACAAGAGATGGAGTGGACATTCAGGAAGAGGGAACAGATCAGGCCCCAGGGAAAGCTTAGTCATCTTTACATGTAGGGAAAAGTGAAGGTGGAATGCAAAGACCCTTCGAACACTCCCTTTGCAGGGGTGGCAGGTTTGTATAATTTTTGGTGGTGCCCAGAACGGGTCCAAGTCCCGTCCCTCTCCCCCCCCCCACACCTGCCTAAGGCTCTGGGAGGGACTTTGAGTGTGGGAGGAGATTTGGGGTGCAGGTTCTGGGAAGAAGTCTGGGTGCAGACTCCGGGCTGGGGCAGGAGTTTGGGGTGTAGGAGGCAGTGCAGGCTCTGGGAGGGAGTTTGGGTGCAGGAGGGGGTTTGGGGTGTAGGGTCTGGGAGGGTTTGGGTGCGGGGTGGGGGCTCTGGTCTGGGACAGAGGGTTGGGTGTGGGAGGGAGTGCGGTGTGTGGGGCTGGGCCAGGGATGAGGAGTTTGGGGGGCAGCAGGCAGGCTGCCCCGGGGCTGGGGCAGGGGGCCAGAGAGGACTCCCTCTCCCCCACCCTCTTCCCACTGGGGGAGGAGGGACCCCTCCCCCCCCCAGCACGATACTCTCCCAGGCTCCCACAGGGTGCTGCTCAGGAGGTCCAGCCAGGATAAGCCTCCCCTCCTAGTGTCGCCGTGGAGTCGCCTGCCGGGAGGGGGTGCTGCCATGCACTTCCTCCGTCCACAGGTGCCTCAGCCTTGTAGCCAGCAGCAGCCGTCGAGGGAGTGCAGCATGGAACTGCAGGGGGCAGCTGCCCGGGGGAGGCACGTGTGGGCAGCAGACGGGGCCACGGGACGCGGGGGGTGGCACGCGGTGCAGTAGCTGGGGGAGAGACCCAGCCCCAAGCATTGGTGGAGCTGGGCCTCCCGGGCCCTGAATTTGCAGGCACCACGGGCCCATGCAACTTGCCCTTGTGCTGCCAATAAAAAGCATAGGGACAGTTGCAGTCATTACATTTGGATGAGTGCAGGGACTGCTCTCTCCCTCCAGTGCCTTCAGGTGCTCAATCTACCCTCAGATGGGTGGGGTGGGGAGAAGGGCATGTCCTTTCACCCTTCACACACCCCAGTTCATGGAGCTGTGCAAGTGCAGAGCATAATGCAAGCTGTACTAGCCTAATGGATGGTGCAGCCTATATTCATAGATTCATAGATTATAGGACTGGAAGGGACCTCGAGAGGTCATCGAGTCCAGTCCCCTGCCCGCATGGCAGGACCAAATACTGCCTAGACCATCCCTAATAGACATTTATCTAACCTACTCTTAAATATCTCCAGAGACGGAGATTCCACAACCTCCCTAGGCAATTTGTTCCAGTGTTTAACCACCCTGACAGTTAGGAACTTTTTCCTAATGTCCAACCTAGACCTCCCTTGCTGCAGTTTAAACCCATTGTTTCTGGTTCTATCCTTAGAGGCTAAGGTGAACAAGTTCTCTCCCTCCTCCTTATGACACCCTTTTAGATACCTGAAAACTGCTATCATGTCCCCTCTCAGTCTTCTCTTCTCCAAACTAAACAAACCCAGTTCTTTCAGCCTTCCTTCATAGGTCATGTTCTCAAGACCTTTAATCATTCTTGTTGCTCTTCTTTGGACCCTTTCCAATTTCTCCACATCTTTTTTAAAATGCGGCGCCCAGAACTGGACACAATACTCCAGCTGAGGCCTAACCAGAGCAGAGTAGAGCGGAAGAATGACTTCTCGTGTCTTGCTCACAACACACCTGTTAATGCATCCCAGAATCATGTTTGCTTTTTTTGCAACAGCATCACACTGTTGACTCATATTTAGCTTGTGGTCCACTATAACCCCTAGATCCCTTTCTGCCGTACTCCTTCCTAGACAGTCTTTTCCCATTCTGTATGTGTGAAATTGATTTTTCCTTCCTAAGTGGAGCACTTTGCATTTGTCTTTGTTAAACTTCATCCTGTTTAACTCAGACCATTTCTCCAATTTGTCCAGATCATTTTGAATTATGACCCTGTCCTCCAAAGTAGTTGCAATCCCTCCCAGTTTGGTATCATCCGCAAACTTAATAAGCGTACTTTCTATGCCAATATCTAAGTCGTTGATGAAGATATTGAACAGAGCCGGTCCCAAAACAGACCCCTGCGGTACCCCACTCATTCAAGTGCACTGCAAAACTTGGGGTAACACTGTACCTTTTGAGGCCCAATCTATCTTCCAGCCTAGACCCTCCTGGAGATGCACTCACCTAATGCAGGCCAGTGGTCAAGTAGTTCTCAGTTTGGGTGAGTTCAGAGAAGTATAGTATATGTTTACTATGTTGACAAAACCTGGTTTAGCTTTTAAGTAATAAGCAATTTTCTAAAATAAATGATAGAAAGGTTTCACTTTTTAAAATCTCTATTTTAATATGTTCTTTCAATAGACTTCAGAGAATAATGCAGATCTACTAGCTTGTGGAGTCATTGATTCCAACCATTGCTCTGACAATCATGGCAGCCTTAATCACCCACCAGCCTGCTTTTCCCTCAAGCACATGTTCTCCCCTGCCACCTGGTTGCACGGGAAAAAGTTCATGTCATAATTAATAAAGCCACCAGCTAAATCCTTTAAAAACTTTCTCTGCTGTTATGCCTGTTAACATGCTCCTGCCTGGCATTGGTTAAATAAGTGGTGAGCTGTGACTTCTGCTTTTCTGCTAACTCTGTGTTCATTTTATCATTGCGTCATCCACCCTATCTTAGCCCCACAGAGTTTATCTGTTTCATCCAGCTGGTATGGCCTGTCTGACATGCAGTGTGTGAGCTCTCTGGGGCAGTGGTAATCTCTTTACTTTTCTGTACAGTGCTTGGCACAATAGGGCCCTGATTTTTGATTGGGGTCTTAAGTGCTACTGCAAAAGAAATAATAAATAACTATCAAGATTTAAAAGGAAATTTTGAAGCTGTAATTGGTGGCACTGTAATTAGTGTTTCTGAACACACATTTCTGAAGAAAAATGAGGTTCTTAGAGTGGCATTGCTATAGGACAGAACAGTATTCCCAGCAAAAACATTGCTGTGTACATATATGATATATTTCTTTAGTATCTTGAGCAATAGATGACTAAGTATCATCTGACACTTCATCAAAAAATAGATGAATGTTTGTTTCCCTAAAACAAGGAAATGATGAAAATCATGTAACAGATTCTAAGTAACAACCCAAAATACCTCCCATTAAAATTAAAGGAAAGATTCCAATCAACTTCAGTGGGAGCAGGATCAAGCCCAGAATGATGAGAGAAAACAGACATTTGCTTGCGAAGTCCTCTAGAATGAAGACAGTGATGGCAGAGAATTCAGGATTTTTATTGTACATGTTGTCACAGTTCAGGGCAACTGTACCTATATTCCCCCCAATGGTCCACCAAGGGGATGTACATAAGGTTTCCGGTTCACAGCCATCAGCTCTTCTATGTGGATACCCGCGTCTCTTTCTCTCTCCTGACCAGAGATTTTCCAGGCTGCACAGTTCAGTGCTTATACTGTGATATTCCCAGCATACCAGATTGCCTAAAAGGCCAGTATCTGTGCTTTGCTTTTTCTGTAGAGGCTGTGCCTAGTATATTTCCCACAGTTATAAGTTATCACACAACTCATTATAAGCAAGCACATTTATTCTTAAGGTGAAAGCATTACATCATATTAAAAACAATAAAAGAATCTACATGCATACTGAAAAGCTTACCAGAGGTCACCCCAATTCCAACCTCAGGTTCTGGTAGGTATCAGTCCTTCAAAACCCACACCTGGCTTTTCCCCCTGGTTACAGGTTCATTGCTGTCTCTAATCAGAGCACAGGCTGGGTAGAGAAGGTGTTTCTTTATACTGCTTGGGTCTTTGATCTTGGCCTTCAGTAACAGGTAATTAGCAGACTAAGATCCTCTCCTCAGAGTATAGCTTCAACAGGCTTGGTTTTTGCATAACCAGAGTTGGGTAATTTGCATTAATCTCTCCCTAGGGAATCTCCAAGAAATCCAGTTGACACTTATTGTCCAAAAAGTGCATACTCATCTGGTAACTTTTCAATAGTCCTTTGAAGTCCCAGTTGTTACATCACTCACATCTCCCCCCTAGAGATATTACATACAACCCTAGCCCACAATAATATATAAACTTAATACAATAAAGTTTTTCAAGAATATTGCAGGAAATTGTCATATCTGTCACACATAATCTTCAATGTAAAGTGATAACATGGAGTTATCAAAACATTTCCTGCAGCCTATAAGACAACTCAGGAATTCTCTGAGGTTCAATTTACAAATTATTCAGTGTAGCCAATTGTACTCCCAGTTTAGAGTGAACATCATTCCAAACCAAAAACTTCTAAAATAAACTGATTTGATTTTAATGTGTTATCACTACTCATGATGGTCTAGAGCAATGTGATACAATATATAACAATGAAAAGAAGCCTTACCTCTCAGAAAGAAAACTGATTATTAATTCAGATAGTTTCCTTGTATTTACCAACAAAGGTCAGCAGTGTTTGTTGTTGGATTTATTGACATAAGAGAACAGCATACGAGGAACCAAAAGTTTGGTCTAGCAATCAGGTGTCTGGACAATGTTTTCTGAAAGATTGGGTAATTAGAGTCCTGCACAAACTTGAGTATAACCTGCAATGGCAGTAATCATATGGACCTGAATAACCTATGGGGTCTGACAAACTAATGGATGGCCTGCTATCTTTCTGTTTCTGAGGTAATTTTCATGACTCCAGGAAAAGACACTCAGACAGAAAGAGGAAGAGAAGCCTAGCTGTAAGCCAGGAGATACCATGAGAAGGCTAGTTCTTGTGGGATCTTCAGCCCATAAAGTCTATTGCTTCATGCAACATCAGCTGTTTTTTTGAGGTAGTTGGGCACTGAGGGAAGAATAGTAGTTTTGTGAAACTGGTTGTTGGTGACAATCGTTCTATTAATTAATTCAATTTTTCTGGGGAATAATCCCTACACTTATTTTAATAAACCCAGCAACCATTTATGGGAATTATCTGTAATTTAGTTGAATAAATTCTGGCTTTGGAAGAAAACTTCCAACCTTAGGAAGACAAACTCAGCTGTCAGAATATTAGAAGGAGCTAAAATTCAAAATGCAGCAAGGGCCATTCTTGGCAAAATGTTCAAACCTGGGTATTTAAAGTAATATGCCCACATCCACATATGGGCACATAAATAGAAGTGGCCTGGTTTTCAAAGACACTGAGACCCAGAAGCTCCCACTGACTTCAATACGAACTTTGGGCATGCAGCATTTCTGAAAGTCTGGCTATTTTTATTTGGGTGGCTAAATACTGATTTAGGAACTTGATGTAGGCACTGAGGTTTGAATATTTTTGCTGTTGATGACATCTATTGCTGTGTTGTGGCCAAATTCAGCCCTGATGTAAAGGGAAGGATTGGTGGGGATGCGGGGGTGGGGGGGTGGAGAGAAGGGCGGGGAAAGAACTCCACTGAAGTCAGGCTTTTGGTCTCTTACACCAGAGCTGAATGTGGCCAAGAGAAACATAGTGATTGGGCACTGCACGCACACTAATAATCTAATATCGTTTGGTGTTGGAGGCTCTGGAGAGTCCTGCGCACATTTGCATCATTCTAACAAACCAGATGTATATCTATTGCATTATCAAATGGAGAGGAAGGTTCTTTGTTATTGCCTGATCCGATATGTTTAAGCTTACTGGAGCACAGCATTTTATTTGTTGGAACAATTATAATTACTTCCGCAGAAAATAGCTCTCCATGACATGGCTGCTGACCACAATCCTGGTGGTAATTCTTTCTTACAGTCACCAGGGCATCACAAAGGCAGATTTGCTGAGGCCATTTGAGCATACAGTTCTTGATTTCAGCAGGCATATCTGAGCTAGGTCACCCATATTCTGCTGGTTAAAACTCATATTCTGTTGGCTAAAATAGAAGACTAGCCGTTGAGAAGTAGATTGTGGGTGTGCAATTATGGGAATAGGCATAAGTACACATTTTACACAGAGTTCAACAATTGCTTGGTGTGTTTCTGGTGCTAGTCTTTCCAAAGGTGGTAGAGAAGAAAGGATCACACCCACTGGCTAGTGGAACTGCCCAGGTAGAGAGGAGAAAAAAAAATTCAATCAAGCCACTTCAAGTGTGCAGCAATCACCGGGTTCTAAGCATGGGTGGCATGTTTGTAGAAATTTTGTCGGTGCCCAGAACCCGCCCCCCCCCCAAAACTCCTCCCCCACCTGCCTAAGGCTCTGAGAGGGAATTTGGGTGGGGGAGGAGGTCTGGGGTGCAGGCCCTGGGCTGGGGATTAGGGTGTGGGATGGGTGCAGGCTCTGGGATGGAGTTTGGGTGGGGGAGGGGGTTTGGAGGTGCAGGCCCTGGGCTGGGGATTAGGGTGCAGGAGGGGTGCGGGTTGCAGGCTCTGGGATGGAGTTTGGATGGGGGAGGGGATGTGGGGTGCAGGCTGTCGGATGGAGTTTGAGTGCTGGGTGCAGGCTCTGGGCTGGGGTGTAGACTCTGGGATGGAGTTTGGGTGTAGGCTTTGGGCTGAGGCAAGGGGTGGGGGTGCAGGAGGGAGTGAGGGGTCCAGGCTCTGGGAGGGAGTTTGGGTGCAGGCTCTGGGATGGGGCAGGGGGTGGGTGTGCAGGAGGGGGTGAGGGGTGCAGGCTCTGGGACGGAGTTTGAGTGGGGGCTCTGGGCTGGGGGTGGGGGCGTAGGAGGGGGTGAAGGGTACAGGTTCTGGGACGGAGTTTGGGTGGGGGCTCTGGGCTGGGGGTGGGGGCGTAGGAGGGGGTGAGGGATGCAGGCTCTGGGAGGGAGTTTGGGGGCAGGAGGGGGTGTGTGGGAAGGGGTGCATGCTCTGGGAGGGAGTTTGGGGATAGGATGGGGTGCAGGGGTGAGGGCTGTGGATGAGGGGTTTGGGGTGTGGGAGGGGGCTCAGGGCTAGGGCAGAGGGTTGGGATGTGGGGTGAGGGCTGTGGATGAGGGGTTCATGATGCAGGAGGGGGCTCAGGGCTGGGACAGAGGATTAGGGTGCGGGGGGATGAGGGCTCTGTCTGGGGCTGAGGTTGAGGGGTTTGGGGCATTGGAGAGGCTCAGGGCTAGGGCAGAAGGGCAGGGTAAAGGCAGCCTGCCCTGCCATGAGTGGATGGGGGGGCACTAGGACCCTGAGGCAGCAGTTGATGGCGGGAGCCAGCATTGCAGAGTCAGAGTGAGCTGCAGACTCCCGGGCCCGGGGGAAGTGAGCGGGGGCAGCAAGTGCGGGCTGGGGGACACTCGGGGGAGGCACGTGGGAGCAGCAGGTGGGGCTGAGGCAGAGACCCAGCCCCAAACATTGGTGGAGCCGGGCCCTGAATGTTGCTGGAGCCTGGGCACCACAAGTGTATATAACTCGCTGCCCCTGGTTCTAAGGGTATGGTTCCTAATATAGGCACATTGCTTGTTGGAGCTCCCAGCTAGGCAGTGCACTTCCACCCCCGCCTCTAAGATGAGGTATTGTGCCCACCTGTGGTGTTTAGATGTTGCTTGTAATTATTAGAACTGGGAGCACTGGCTGTTGGGAGTCTGAAAAGACAGGAAACAGGAAGGAGGGGGCAGGAGTTGAGGAGGCTGAGTGAGAACTACTGAGGGTACAGCAGCAGCTTGGTAAAGAGGTTTCCACTTTAAAAATAAAGTCCTGTTGAAGTTTGTTAGTACCTTGCCTGGTTACTATAACACCACCACAGTGGTTTCCAAGCACCTAAGAGTAGCTATACTATTAGAAGTGCAGTCTCTTGCTAAAATCTTTGCTCAGCATTTTCATAGATGTCCTGACAGTCTATCAGAGAACAAAATGTATGTCTTTTCCACTGCTTTTGACTCATATCAAATATGTGCTTTTACTCAAACTATACAGCAGTATAAAAACTTGCTGGTCGTGGAAGTTAGGAGGTCTGAGAATCTTCATTTTTAGTTAATACTGATGACACTCCCCTCCTCTGCACCACCGCCGCCCCCCACAGGGCGGCCAAATTGGTGGTGGGGGGGGAAAAGCGGCTGTGCTGAATGGGGATTGGGCGGAATGCCGCCCCGTAGAATCTGCCACCCCAAGCACAAGCTTGCTTGGCTAGTGCCTGGAGCCGGCCCTGCTGCCTGTTCAATCCCCCATCACAGCATGCAGAGTTTCCCCTTTTTGTGGCTCTCCCTTGTGTAGGCTGAAGAGGGAGTGTTTGGTCAGTTTGGCAGTGCTGTCTAGCTCCAACATTGTAGAGGGCTCTTTGCAGGATCAGGGATCTATGGCTGGGGAAGTAGAGAGAGAGGCTGTGGGCCTGCCGGTGGCTGGGCTGAGGGGGAAACACGTTTCTCTCCTCTCCCCACTATCCACACCCTACAGAACAGCTAATCAGCCTGAGGTATTTGGAATCTACATGCACTAAGGTGAGAACTTCTTACCTCTACCATTCCTAACACAGAAAAGATTTGCAGGGAACCCCTTTGAGGGGTTCCTCACAGAGATTCTATTCCTTTAAGAGTCAGTTATTTCCACAGAACTGGGCAATTCAAATTGAAAAGGGTGGAGGGGTGGGGGAGGGACTCCAAACTTGTCATTTGTTTAAAAACGAAAACCTCAAAAAGGTTTTGAATTTGGTTCATTTTGAATTGCTTTGATATTTTAGGCCAATTCTCACTTTATCTGAACCAGTTTGCCCACCAGTTTTCTGGTGGCAAAAAAAAAAAAAGAGCCAGAGAATACAGCATATTCCTTATGTGTAGTTTTCATTTAGAGATGCTTTGAGATCTCATTTAGAGATCTGAGTGTCTGCTAAATAGGATGTATGCCAACAATGTTGCACGAAAACATTGCTGATGACCTTATACCTATTAAATAATACAAATGCTGTTCCTGTTTGCCAAACAATATGACAGTGGGAATCACTGCTATGCACTGGGGAGGCATGAACTATAAATGTCTTTATCCTTTTTTAATTAGGCCATGTCTAATTAAAAAGGTGGCGTGCAATTACTAGCATTCATAAAATGTTTTCCAAGTCAGCATGACTCATGGGTGTGGATGGGGAAAGAGGGCACTTTAATCTACTACATGTATATATCCTTTTGCTGTGCATCTATTCCTTGTAATCACAAGCAGGTTTGTTTGAATTACTTATTGTGTATATGCATTTTTTGTTGTTTACTGTCCAACACAGCAGCTAGGCTGGTGTCATTTTACAAATAGCGTTGGTTAATAATGTTTGGATAGTCCATATATGGGAAATCTGATTTTGGGGTCAAATTTAGGATTCCCAAAGGGCAAATGAATTTGAGAGAGGGAGCAGGATTGAGAATGGAAGGGGAATTTAACAGTTCAAAATGACAGGGTAATTAAAGAACTGATGCTGAATTATTAAAGTCAATAGGAGTTTTTCCATTCAGTTAAATGGGAATAGGAACAGGCCCCAGAACTTCAAGGATCCCACTCAAATCAGCCCACCAATGACTGAGTCACTACTTTGAGAGACATGTGCAAGCCCTTCTTCCAGGGATATTACTGCATATGAAACATGGATCTGATGCTATTGTTGTCTGCCTTCTAGACAGTGAGGCCGTATGTAGAATTGTAGTAGGACCGGAAAGGTCCTCGACAGGGCCGGATTTCCAATTAGGCACAGTAGGCACATACCTAGGGGTGCCGGTGTTCTAGGGGCGCCTAAAAGTTAAAAGTGGATTAAAAGTTTCATTTTTACAGAAAACACAAAGGTCAGCTGTTGGAGGAGACGTGGGGCACTGATGATTTGCTGTGCCTAGCGGCACGTAAGATATAAATCCAGCCCTGGTCCTCAATAGCTATCTAGTCTAATCTCCTGCACTGAGGCAGGACTAAATATTATCTAGACCATCCCTGACAGGTCTTTGAGTAATCTGTTCTTAAAAACCTCCAGTGATGGAGATTTCACGATTTCATTAAGTAATTTGTTCCAGTGCTTAACTATCCTTATAGTTAGGAAGTTTTTCCTAATGTCTAACCTAAATCTTCCTTGCTGCAATTTAAGCCCATTACTTCTTCTCCTGTCTTGAATTGATAAGGAGAACAATTTATCACCCACCTCTTAATAATAGCCTTTTACGTACTTAGGCCTGGTCTACACTCGGGGTAGGGGAGAAATATTGATCTAAGTTATGCATCTTCAGCTACGTGAATAACGTAGCTGAAGTCGATGTACTTAGATCTACTTACCGCGGTGTCTTCACTGTGGTAAGTCGACAGCTGATGTTCCCCTGCTGATTCTGCCTGCGCCTCTCACTCCAGTGGAGTACTGAGTTGACGGGAGAGCGCTCGGTGGTCGATTTATCATGTCTATGCCTGTTGATCCAGCGGGTAATGTAGACAAGCCCTTGAAGACTGTTATCATGCCCCTCATCAGCCTTCTCTTCTCCAGACTAAACAAATCCATTTTTTTCAGTCTTTCCTCATAGGTCATGTTTCTGAGTAGACCTTTACTCAGTTTTGCTGCTCTCCTCTGAACTTTCTCCAATTTGTCCACATCTTTCCTGAAGTGTGGTGCCCAGAACTGGACACAATACTCCAGTTGAGCCTTATCACTGCTGAGTAGAGTGGAAAAATTAATGCTCGTGTCTTCCTTACAAAACTCCTGCTAATATATCCCAGAATGATGTTCACTTTTTTTGCAACAGTATTACATTGTTGACTCATATTTAGTTTGTGATCCACTCTAACCCCCATATCCTTTTCTGCAGTACTCCTTCTTAGGTGGTCATTTTCCATTTTGTACGTGTGCAACTGATTATTCTTTCCTAAGTGTAGTACTTTGCATTTATTCTTATTGAATTTTATCCTATTTATTTCAGACTGTTTCTCCAGTTTGTCAAGATCATTTTGAAATCTATTCTGGTCTTGCAAAGTGCTTGCAACTTCTCCTAACTTGGTATTGTCTGCAAACTTTATAAGTGTATTCTCTATGCTATTATCCAAATAATTTATAAAGATATTGAATAGAATTGGACCCAGGACAGATCCCTGCAGGATTGTCAGGAATTCAGCTGCCTCTGGGCTTGGTTGTCTAGCAACCCAATGAACTGGGCTGGGCCCAATAAACACACACTAAATGACTCTGCTCCTTGATTGCCATTTAAGCCTTGTAGCAACAGCACCACGGTGGCTGCTCAATGCATTCCATGCCAGCAATTGTGCCATACGTGCTTCATGTCCAGACCTTGCTCCACCCTTTGCCTGCTCACTCCTGCCTTAGTTCCTGCCTGCTTCTGAACTCCTGATTCTTAACTTCTGCTTCTGACCACTGGCTTGTCTCCCAACCATGCCTCTGATTCTGCTCCAACCACTACAGTGGGTTCTTGCTCTGACCACTAGGTCGCACTGCCTACACCTTGGTGTGTGACTGAGACCCCACTCAATATGCCATTCCATCTTGATTGTGAGATATCTATCCACAAAGCTTGTTACCCCAACAAAGAAGGATATTAGGTTGGTTTGACATGATTTGTTCTTGACATCCATGTTGACTCTTGCTTATCACATTATTATCTTCTAGGTACTTCCAAATCGATTGTTTGATTATTTGCTCCATTGTATTTCTGGGTACTGAAGTTAAGCTGACTGATCTATAATTCCCCACATCGTTCTTATTTCCCTTTTCATAAATAGGTACTATATTTGCCCTTTTCTAGTTTTCTGGGATCTCTCCTGTCTTCCACAAGCTCTCAAAGACAATCGCTAATGACTCAGATCCCTTTATCAAGTTCCTTAAGTATTCTAAAGGAGTACTTGTATTTTGTCAGGCTCTGCCAACGTGAAGACCTCTAACTTGTCCACGTAATTCTTAACTTGTTTTTTCCCTATTATTGTCTCTTATTCTACCTCATGTACATTGCTATTCAGTATGTTAGTTGTCCGATCACTGCTAACCCTTTAGGTGAAAACTGAAACAAAAAAGGCATTTAACACTTTGGCCATTGTTTTGTTTTTGGTTATTGCCTTTCCCTCCTCACTGAGTAATGAGCCTACTCTGTCCTTGGTCTTCCTCTTGCTTCTAATTTATTTGTAAAATGTTTTCTTGTTACCCTTTATGTCCCCAGTTAATTTCATTTCATTTTGTGCCTTGGCCTTTCTAATTTTGTCCCTACATGCTTGTGGTTTTTATTTATTTATTTATTTATTTAATATTCATCCTTTGTAATTTGACCTAGTTTCCACTTTTTTGTAGGACTTTTTCTTGAATCAGGGCATTGAAGATCAGCTGGTAAGCCAGATACTCCCTATCTCTATCTTTCCTGTGCAGTGGATAGTTTGTTTTTGAACCCCTAATTATGTCTCTTTAAAAAACTGCCATCTCTCCCTGCATGTCCTTCCTGAACAAGCTTTACCCTTCTATGCCAATATTCCAGTCATGTGAATTATCTCACCAAGTCTCTGTGATGCCAAACCACAGAACTGGGTTATTACTTATAATTTTACCATAATATTGCTCAGAGGTCCCTACTGAGGGGAACCTCTGTACTAAGGGTGTTGGTGTCACTAGGCATCACCCTAGGTAACTCGGGGGTGGGGTGGGGGTGGAAGACCACGAGAGTCGATGAAGCCCCACCGCTCTAGGCCAAAGTGAACCAAAGCCCCTCCATGTTAAACTTTACTAACCTCACAGGCCAGCAGCTGGAAAGCGGTAGTGATAAGGGGAACCTACATGCTTCTAGCTGAAGGACAAAATAACTTGCAGAAGGGAACATTGTGAACAAGCTACACAGCCACGGTCATTTAATGTAACTGCTACAGGGGGGGAGGTAGGGAAGGAAGAAAAGGATAAAAAGGGAAAAACTGCTTGTATCAGCGCACTTGATTTGAGACATGCTGGTCTCCTAGTGCCTATTCAGAGCTCTTGAATAAACTTTGTCTGCTTCTCCACCCTGGTGTGTTCATTGGCGCGAAGCACACCGGGCAACGAACCCCGCTGTTGCCCCCCTCGGGCCCTCTGTGCTGGCAACAAGGGTACCTCTATACTAAGTGTTATGCCTTTGGAGCCTACAATCTAAATGAACATGACAGACCAAGTGTGGGGAAAGGAAATATTTTTATTCTCATTTTATAGATTCACCCAGAGTCATAGAGGAAATCGTGGCAGAGCTAGGAATTGACACTATGCTGTTGACTCTTCAGTCGAGTCTTCCCCACAATCCCACTCTCTAGAGCTCTCTGTTGGAAATGCTTATTCTGGATATTAATACATACACATTATCCTCATATAAAACACAATGAAATGATGTATTAAAGTACAGTACAGACCTGTTTACGTGCAGATGTCGGGAGTCAAGCCGTCACGACCGTGTGTTAACAGGCCACGGGTTAAGAGGGCCATGCTGAAATATCTTAAGATATCTATATATACACATGTATAATTATCAAGGATTATATACGCATTCACAGCGTCCCAAATACTGCAGGCCTATTTGTTAACGGCGCTTTGCAAGAATATAAATTCAAATGTGTAATCTAATAAAAACATTATTATTACTACACAGGGGTGAAAGTAACTCAGGACACTTACCGGTACGGGCAGGGGCGGCTCTGGCCTCCGGAAGGGGCAGGGCTTCAGGAGGAAGGGGCGGGGCTAGGGGTCAGCACCCCCTAGCCAGCCCTTCCAGGCCGCCTGGTCTGTGCCACCCGGGGTTCCTGTGGCGATTTAAAGGGCCCAGGGCTCCAGATGCCGCTGCTGCGGTAGTGGTGTCCAGAGCCCCAGGCTCTTTTAAATCACCATCCCTGGGGCAGCTGCTCCCTTTGCCCTCCCCCTGGCCATCGACAGCCAAGGGGGGGCAAAAGTGGCAGGGACCTTAAAGTGCTGTAGGATCTTTTGCTGCGGCAGCACTTTAACATTGCTGCGCCGCCCCCACCCCCCATCGGCGGCCCAGCGCTGCCGTGGCAAAGGACTGTCCTGAAAGCGCTGCTGCAACAGCGCTTTAATGTCCCTGCCCTTTTTGCCTCCCCTGTCAGCAGCCCTGCCGGTAGGGTCCCTACCAGCAGGGCTGCCGAGCGGGGGGGAAGGGGCAGCAACGTTAAAGCGCTTTAAGGATGGTCCTTTGCTGCGGCAGCGCTTTGAGGATCCTTGCTGCGGCAGTGCTTTAATGTTGCTTCCCCTTCCCCCCTCCCCGTCAGCGGTAAAGACGTACAACACATTTCCGCTTTGCACTTCCTGTCGATTTCTATGTCAGTGAGTTAGTAAGCAAATCTGTAGCTCTACATAGCAAGTTCCTGTACCGCGTGTTAACGAGTCTCGCGTGTTAAATAGCAAGTTCCTGTACCGCGTGTTAACGAGTCTCGCGTGTTAAATAGGTAGCATTGGGAGGCATGGCGCTACCGCTCATTAAGCGGATCCGCGCGTAAACAGGTCTATACTGTAATTTAAAAACACTTGCTGAGATATGGAGGGTTGCTAAAAACTTGGAAAGCGAATTTTTGCCTGAGGTTTCCCCCTTCCCAACTACCTCCCAACTTGGGCTAAAGTACAAGGATCATGTGCATATTCCACAGATGATCCTTACATTATGCAAGAGTGTCCAGGGCCGGTGCAACCACTAGGCAAACTAGGCAGTGGCCTAAGGTGGCAAGTGGTTGGGGGCGCCTGGGGTTGTCCTCAGGCATAGGCAGCTGGGTAGGGCACCTGAAAATTTGGGGCACCACTGGGTCTTAGTGTCCACCCTACTGGTGTTCCTATCCCTGTTCTGACCCTTCCTGCAGGCTCTGAGTCTTCCTGGGAAAGGGATCTAGTAGTTGGAAGAGAAAAAGTCTCCAGCCTGCCAGACCTATTAGCACAACACTGAAACTGTTAAAGAGCCATTCAAGGGGTAATGAAGACATTTAACAGGCATTTGCCAACCCCCAGGTATCTACTGTCAGTTTCTGAACGTACTGACAAAAACAGTTGTGCATGACTGCGCCAGGAGCTGGGAATACTGGTACCACGCTTAAAGACCCCGGACCATACCATCGTCACCCGACCGCCAGAGCTATGCTGGAAAAGACCCTGAAGGACACCATCTGCTGCCACTATGCCGAGAACCTCAAGCGGAAGCCGGACCAAGGCAAGGTGTTCGAGGTGTCCAGCAAGTGGGACTCCAGCAACTACTTCCTCCCCAGGGGCAGCTTCACCAGGTTCCCTGACTGGCGGTTCATCCACAGGGCCCGACTCAACTGCGTTCCCCTCAACGGAACCATCCGACACAGCAACCAAGACAAGTGCTGCAGGAAGTGCGGCTATGCAAACGAGACCCTGTCCCACATCCTGTGTGGATGGAAACAGCACTCCGGAGCCTGGCGGACCGCCACAGTGCCATCCAGAACAGGCTGGTGAAAGCCATCCCACCGTCCCTGGGGAAGATCACCCTCGACTCCGCCATCCCCGGGACAGTCAGCAGACTGCGACCCGACATCGTCGTGACAGACACAGAAAAGAAGAAGGTCCTCATCGTAGACGTCACGGTGTCTTTTGAAAACTGGTCACTGGCCCTCCACGAAGCCCGAGCACGGAAGGTGTCAAAGTACACCCCGCTAGCTGAGACCTTGAGAGCCCAGGGCTATGAGATCCAAATACATGCCCTCATCGTGGGAGCCCTGGGCTTGTGAGATCCCCACAGCGAGCCGGTTCTGAGAGCGTGCAGAGTCGGTCGACGCTACGCCCGGCTCATGAGACAGCTCATGGTGTCCGACACCATCAGGTGATCCAGAGACATTTATATGGAACACATCACAGGACACCGTCAATACCACATTGAGTAACCGAGACCACCAACCAGGGAAATAACCCACTTCCTTCCCTGACGGACTAAGGGACTCACCTCACCCATGTACTTATCCACTACACCGATACTGACTTGGACTCCTTATTCATTCCATGGATGGCGTACCCGAGCCCACCTATCCACTGACACTTTAAAAACCCTTGCACCCCAATCTGGGTCTATGCCGGTTATGCAATATGTATATATCTTCTCATCCTTGCAAACGATATCTGTAACCCCCCATAACCCAAGCCTGACCCCAGATGTACAGTACCTTGCCTCTTAACTTGTGTATATTTCATTTTAAACATTCACTTTAATAAATTTTTTACTCAGAACATGTCAGTCTACAGGACCTAAAATTTGCTTTAAAAATATTTCATTAGTGAATTGGTGAAGATTATAAAATCACATCTCTAAAAAATCCTTGCATAGATTTTTAGATGCACAATCATCTTTAGCCTTAAATGCTTGGATCTTCAGACACATAAATTCTTCAAAAGACCACCCTTATCTAAAATACACATTTTAATTACTATAGTAAAAAAAACTTACTTCCAAAGTCTTCCTGTCCTTTCTGTCACCCCCTCTTGTGCCCCTCCCCCCCCCCATTGAAGGAAGCTGGACATAGAGTTTCCCTTTCTTTACTTCTGACTATCTGATGAACTAGTTTTAAGCAAAATCAGTACCTTAGTAAGATATAAAATCCTTTGTTATGCCTAAAATCTTTGCAAACATATTTTTTAAAGTTGGTGAAATTTCATAAACATGTGTATTGTTATGGAGATCACACACAGTAAATTAGTGTTCCCTTTTCCTAAAAGCAATGAGCATTGTTATGAACACACTAAACCTCTGTGACTGATTAATTTAAAATAATGTCTGTTTCAGTGAGTTAAATATGTAGTAATCTGGAATGATTACTTTATGAAGGCTTAAGAGTATATTTAAAATATAAAATCAGCTTAGAAATACTGATTAAGAAAATGTAAAACAGAGAAGATTATGTATTCCATAATATTTAATGTCGTATTCAGCAAGACAACTAACTCACCCTTACTACAAAGTTTTTGCAAATAAATGTCTAACAAACTTCAGGGCATATCAAAAAACCTGTGACTGACATTTTTTTATTCCCAATTTTAGTGCTTTTAATTAGGTACCTTCTGCATGTCCATTCTGCGTGAGGGAGAGGGAACAGGAGTCTCTGTGGGGAACTGTGACTCTCCGCCACTGTGAAGCGGGCTGGGTGTCTTGTTATTCTTTCTGCCTTGTCCCTCCGCCCCCGCCCGGCTGCAAGCTCAGGCTGCTGTCGGGCATAGGGGCACCAGTTTAATAATACTGCATAGGACCCCATAAATCCTAAGGATGGCCCTGGGGGTGCCAAAAAGCGGTGCCCGGGCCAGGGCTGGCTCCAGCATTTCTGCCGCTCCAAGCAAAAAAAAAAAAGCCACGATCGGCGGCGGCAGTTCAGTGGCAGGTCCTTCGCTCCTAGAGGGAGTGAGGGACCTGCCGCCCCCGAATTGCGGCAGATACTGCCCCTATCCCTTGGCCGCCCCAAGCACCTGCTTGTTAAGCTGGTGCCTGGAGCCGGCCCTGGCCCTGGCTCACCAGGGAGAAGCTGCCTTCTGGAGGCACCAGAGAGCAAGAGCATCGGTTTGCGGGGGCGGTGAGCCCCAGCCATGGAGGAGCTGGCGCGGCGCAGGGAGGCAGGAGCCATGCAAAGGTGGTGACACCGCTAGCGGGCAGCAGCCGCGCCCCCCGCCCCTCCTGCCCAGGCTGCGGCCTGGCGCCCGCCGTGGGGGCTCCTGCAGGCTGCAAAAGATGCATGCGGGCAGAGGCCCCCGTGTGCCCCCCGAGATCCCTCCTCGCCACGTTCGGGCTCTACGGCTCCCGGGAATGTGAGCCGCCGCCGGGGTGCAGGGCCTGAGCCTGTTCTGGGAGGGACAGCAGCAGCGGCGGCTCACGCTCCCAGGAGCGGCAGAGCCCGAATGTGGTGAGGGGGGAGCCAGGGGGACGCATTGGGGCCTCTGTCCACATGCATCTGCTGCAGTAGCCCCCAGGAGCCCCCAGAAGGCAGCTCCTCCCTGCTGAACTGCTGCAGTGGCCCAAGCCCGGCAAAGCCACTGAGTGGACTCGGGGCGGGGAGGGCTCACAGGGGGGGGCTGTGCACCCTCCAGGGGAGTTCAGAGGGCAGGAAGGGAGGAACCTGGTCTGGGGAGCAGCCCCTGGGCATGGCTGGCCCCTGGGGTCTATAAAGGCTTGTTGGGATTTGCCCCTCAATGAACCGATGTTACGGGGGGCAAGGTGGAAGTTTCGCCTAGGGCGCAAAATATCCTTGTACCGGCCCTGAGAGTGTCCTTTACTAGGTATACTCCTTACATGTTAATGCATTAAACTTGAGTGACACATCCATGTATGATCCTTGAACTATTTTTGTTGGCGTAGGACCAAAATATAAGGAAAAATAAATAAAGCTCCACTCTTCCCCCCCCCCCCCCAACATGTAATGTAGTGTAGTGATTAATATGAACAGAGCAACAGGGTATGTAACTGACTTTTGTCAATATTCCTTGTGCTCCTTTCATGTCACTTTACCTACTTGGTAGGGAAAGCAGAAGCTGAGCATGGAGTATGGCTGGCAGCTATCAGGGCTGAGCTTTGGAGTCATATTTTCCTGCAGTGAAAAACACTAGGTAAAGATCTAGTAACTAGATTAAGTTTGTGAATGCTTCATTGGCTGGCTTTGCAATTTTCTTCTGGCTAAGTGCCAGCTCTGAAATATTTTTGGGCCTTTGCCATGATGAAGCAACTGATGAGCTGTCTGGATTATGATTTCCTCCCATGTCCCAATTTCCTTTTGATTTGACTTTAGTTTTCAGGAATGTGCTCGTATCTATAGAATGTGAACAGAAGCTTCTGTAAACTCTGAGTTTGGCAACCAGTGTTATCCAGTGGCAACAGAAGAAGATTGAGGCCTTGTCTACATAGGGACAACCAGGGCTTGTCTACACTTGAAACGCTACAGCAGCACAGCTGCATCTCTGCAATTACACTGCTTCAGTGTTGACACTGATGTACCAATGGCAGGGGTTCTCCTGTCAGCATAGGTAATCCATCTCCCTGAGAGGTGGTAGCTAGGTTGATGGAAGAATTCTTCTGTCAACCTAGTGATGTTTATTCAATGATTTAGGTCCGCTTAAGTATGTTGCTCAGGGGTGGGTTTTTCACACCCCTGAGCAGTGTAGCTGGATCAAACTAATTTTCAAGTGTAGACAAATCTCTGGAAAGTTAATCCAAATTAACTACTAAAGTAGATTAGTTAAACAGCATTAGATCCCTGTGTGAACACTCTTATTCAGAATTAAAGTGGCCTTAATTCAGTTTAGCTTCATTCACTTTGCAAGTGAAGGAAACTAAACCAAATTAAGGCTACTTAAATTCTGAAGGAAAGTGTTCACATAAGGATTTAATGCAGTTCAACCAATCCACATCTTTAGTTAATCCAAATTAATTTTCCTGGATGTCCCTATGTAAACAAACTTTAGGAGGCAGGATACCTGGGTTCTGTTTCCAACTGCCTTTCACTCCTTATGTGATATTGCATTTACCATTTGTACCTCTCTGCACTTCAGTTTCCCCATTTATAAAATGGGGATAGCAATACCTACCCTTCATCGTATAGCACGTTGATATTCTTAGATAAAAATTAATATATTTGTGCAAACTGTTGTAATAGTGATGTCAAGTTTAAAATGGTAAAACCAGATGAATGCCAACAGCCATGTTCACTATTTTCTAATATATTTCAACAACGTGGCATTGAAAAACCCTCCTTCAGTACTCTGGTATATGAATCTATTTCACATCTGTGTTCAATTCAAGAATTAAAAGTAAGGCTTTTAACTGCTTTTGTGCACAGAGTGCTTGATTACAGGATCCCAGATATGTAATCATTTTCTGTTCCCGCCAAATAGCTGACAGCTGTGGCTCTGCTATCCTGTATGTATTCTATGTGGCTCACACCTCACATGATTAGAGGTAAACAAGTGCACAAATGTTTTGTAAAAAGTGTTTTAATACAAGATAATGCCTTGAAGTGTGTTAGGTACATTGTGCATTTACCCAAATAGAACTAGATACATGGAATTGCTTTAGATGGAACAGGGTTAAAAAATACATTAGGAAAAAGCAATGAAAAAATAACTTCATTTGAAGTGAAAATGCTCCTACAGCTGTAAAATGTATCATTGTTAATCATTCCCAGCAGCAAAGAGCAGTGTCAATTAAAAAAAGTATTTATACTTCACCGGCATGTATTGATTCTCACTTGCTGATCTGTGTATTTTATAAGATCTATATGTACAGTCCCACATGTAGTAGAAGATGGTCCCTACCGCAAACAGCTTAAATGAATGTTGATCTCAAGTGTAAAACTTACTTTTTCGATAGAAATTGTTGGTATACGTTAATTGCCCATTTCTTGTCTAATTGTTTTTCAGGCATTATATTTTGTTTGGTATCTAAAGATTAGAAAACAATTAGGGCTGTCAAAAGATTTTTTTAAAATTGCAATTAATTGTAAGATTAAAAAAATAGCCACAATTAATTGCAGTTTTAATTGAGCTGTTACACAACAATAGAATACCAATTTAAATTTATTATAAATATTTTGGATGCTTTTCTACTGTAGCACGGCAGGCACTCACCGCCGCACCGCCTCTTGCTGGTTACCTCGAGGATTAGCTCTTCCAGCTCCAGAGCACCTCCTGCTGGCTAGTGTCTCCCTACCGGTACCTGCTTCCTTTCAATCTCCACCACTGTACTTCAGGCCCCGCATCCCTCCTGGCCCACAGAGCCCCTTCTCTGGGGTACTGCCCCACAGCAATGCCCCCAGACTCAGGGGTCCTCCCCTTCCTGGGGAACCCCAATCCCACCTCACCTCAGTGACCCACTGCCATTTTTCATCTAGCTCCTTCCCTCAGGGGCAAACTGCAGTCTGAAATGGCCATTCATCATTGCCAAGGGGGTCAGACCTGCTGCCTCTTCCTTCCCTGGCTGCTTCCCCACAGCTCCAGTACCTCCTCAGGCCTTGGAAGCAAAGCCTCAGCCGGGGAGGTCACCAGGCTGGAGTTCCTCCTGCTCTTCCCAGCACTGTTCTGTCCAAGGTACCCCTTTCTGCTTGCAGGCAGCCAGTCCTTCCCTCTGAGCAACTGGCAGCCTTCTGGCCCTGCAGCCCTTTTATAGGTCCCAGCCTGGCCCTGATTGACTACCTCCCAGACTTCTCTGATTGGCTCTCAACCCCAGCCCTCTGCAAGGACTGGCTTTTAACCGCTTCTGAGCCGGAGCTCTTCTGCCCCGCTACAGCTACATTTTCAAGTATATTGATTTCAATTACAACACAGAATACAAAGTGTACAGTGCTCACTTTATATTATTTTTTATTACAAATATTTGCACTGTTAAAAAAAAAACAAATAGTATTTTTCAATTCACCTCATACAAGTACTGTAGTGCAATCTCTTTATCATGAAAGTGCAACTTACAAATGTCAAATTATTATAATTATTTTTTTTATATAACTGTACTCAAAAACAAAACAATGTAAAACTTTAGAGCCTATAAGTCAAAGAGTGAATGGGCACATGAATGTTTAGCATACCTGGCACATAAGTATCTTGCATCACTGGCTACAACAGTGCCATGCGAATGCCTGTTCTCATGTTTAGGTGACATTGTAAATAAGAAGTGGGCAGCATTATCTCCTGTAAATGTAAAAACTTGTTTGTCTTAGCAATTGGCTGAACAAGAAGAAGGACTGAGTGGACTTGTATGAGATGAATTGAAAAATCCGATTTCTTTTATCTTTTTACAGTGCACATATTTGTAATAAAAATAATATAAAGTGAGCACTGTATACTTTGTATTCTGTGTTGTAACTGAAATCAATATATTTGAAAATGTAGAAAAAAATCCAAAAATATTTATAATAAATTTAAATTGATATTCTATTATTGTTTAACAGAGTGATTAAATCTGTGATTAATCACAACCATTAAAAAAATCTCGTTAACTTGTTTTGTATTAATTGCATGTATTAACTGTGGTTAATTGACAGCCCTAAAAACAATAACTTATTTTGAATAACAAGGACTTGTGGTTAAAGTGATTTAAGTAAAACTGGGATTTACTGTATATATTCTTTGTTTTCTAAATATTGGGATGAATTTAGAGCATATGTTTGTATGACTGTATCACCAATTGATAAAATTTTAGAAGAGGTAAAACAGGATTAGAAGTACAGTAAACTAAAGTGAGTCTCATGCAAATGTTGCATTGCTGTACTTAAGGCTCTATTAACTATGCTGAGAGCTGAATGCAGTACATGTTACATTTTACATAACCAAGCAAATGCTTAGAGCAAAAAATTGTATTTCCACAGGTGGTTGTACTACTGATAAGTTACAGTTGACCAGTTTTCTGTTTTGTTACCACTCTCCATGCAAGGGCAGAGGTCACACTAACATTACATCCAGGTGGCAAATTTTTCTGTGTGTAAAAAGTGCCCAATTGACATTTGTACTGCAAAGAGATGACACATCTGTTACCACACTGGAAAGAGTTTCTGTACTAGCATCCACAATGCAATTTAGGCTTCAGAAATCTAACAACATATAAATAGCATAAAACTTGCTATATTAAATTCTGAACATTAATATGTTAATTTAAAATAATTCATTTAAACTCTTGCTTCCCTCCATACTGTCTGTGCTGAGTTCGTTGGGGTTTTACATGGAGAAATGCACCAATTTCTCATTGATATTTTGAATATTAAGTCTATTATTCTTCTGGGAAATAAAAGGAACTCTTTATAAGGGAGGTCCAGTCACAGAAATGATGTGAGTCCATGTGACAAGCCAGCGTATGCAGCAGCTGGTCAGACGGGGAAAGGAACTGAAAACTTAATTGTAAGGCTTAAGCATGTGAGTAGTTCCACTGAAGTCACTTGGTCCCAATGGGAGTTTAGTCATGTTTAAAGCTAAGTATATATATATGTGTTTGCAGTGTATGTCAGCTTCTTGAAACAAACACCTGTCTTGTACTTGTTCTGTGTAGCATCATGTACTTTTCAGGCATTGTGTAAATAATAGTAGAGTCCCCAGTCTTTAGGGGAATCAAGAGCTTCATGGCAATTATTTTTAAGCCAGCAGGAGTTTCAGTGGGGAAGAGAGAAAGTTGATAACTCGGGGGTCTGAGATTGTCAGCTGGAAAAAAAATCCCAAACCCTAAAGATATTAAACCTTCAGAGTTTGGCAAATACCAAACAACTCAGCATTCAGTGCAAGGATAGACTAATCTCCTTAAAGTTATTAATAATACTAGTTGCAATAGTAATAGTATTAGTAATGTTTGATAGACTATGTCAATGTGTATAATTCCTAATTAAAAGTCTGCTCTGAATAATTAAAAAGTCTGCTAGTAAACATATAATCAACATAGCGCTACTTTACTATTTGCTCATGACTCCAAGATATTTTAATGGATAACGTCTGTCTGTAAAAATGACTCATCACCTCTAAATCAGTTAGTGTCCGAGAAACATTGGAGTATCAAAAGCCTTTTGAAAACAGCATGTTTTTATGCCCTCTGTATCACAATATATGGTGTCTTTAACAAACTTTAGCTGGTGAAGGGGTCACTGTAGCTTCTGAAGTCACATCATGCTCCTCTCTCCAGTTCGTTGCAAGCTATAAAGCTCTTTGGTTATTTCTGTATGGAAAATATACAAATGTACGTCTATTTCCTTTGTAGTCATCTTTCTTCCTCCTGCACTAAGCATTTTCCGATGGTAATTTATATAAACTAAACACTGACATCCCAGAGGCTGCACTTCCTCTATGTTCATCAGTCAAATACCAAGCCATTCAAGCTGTGTTAGGCAGATTCAAGGCAGGTATACACTATCTCCTCAATGTTTTGACTGTGCTGTTCTCAAGGAGCCTGATTCTCTTCTCATTTGCACTTTGTGTAGCTATCTGTGCCTGTAAAAGGGGGGTATAAAATGCTATCATTTTGGATCTGGTAGTGTTTGAGACCCACTTTGCACAACCCAAGGTGCCAAATACAAGTTTGAGTCTATTTTATATATTTGTAAGGGACAGGAATTGAACTCTTTCGAGCGATCACATTATCTCCATTTTGAAGTAATTATAATAAGTTGTAAGATTCAGGATGGACAAAATCTCCACTAGTTTGTTCATATGGCACACTAAAAAAATACTTACAGTGGTTAGTGAAAGATGACTGACCTTTAACTGTTTTTAATATGTCTCAGAAAAATCCTTGGCACTGCAATTGAAATGTTCACATACACTGTAACCAAGCTGCTGTACAGAAGCTGGTATCAGCTGAATATATAATCATTAGGCTTGGAAGGATTTGATTTTTATCCGTAAATGTCAATTTCACCATTAGGGTGACCAGATGTCCTTATTTTATAGGGACAGTCCCGATTTTTGGGTCTTTTTCTTATATAGGCTCCTATTACTCCCCCACCCCTGTCCCAATTTTTCACGCTTGCTGTCTGGTCACCCTATTTATCATACACATACAAGCCGATGAAAAAAATATTTCCATTGATAATAATCAAAATGTATGGGTAGGCAAAGTGAAAAAAAAAAACTTTAGAGTCCCACCTTAATGTGTATAAAATGTATTGTGTGTAATGAATGATACATACATACACTGAGCAGCACAGTATGGGGAGGAGGTGACCAGCCCTCTGTGGAGAAAGAAGTGGTTCAGGACTATGTAGAAAAGCTGGACGAGCACAAGTCCATGGGGCCAGATCTGATTGCAGAGCCATTGACTATTATCTTTGAAAACTCATGGCGATTGGGGGAGGTCCTGGATAACTGGAAAAGGCTAAAGGCCAGTCAGCCTCACCTCAGTCCCTGGAAAAATCATGGAGCAGGTCCTCAAGGAATCAATTTTGAAGCACTTAGAGGAGAGGAAAGTGACCAGGAACAGTCAACATGGATTCACCAAGGGCAAGTCATGCCTGACTAACCTAATTGCCTTCTATGGCGATATAACTGGCTCTGTGGATGAGGGGAAAGCAGTGGACATGTTATTCCTTGACTTTAGCAAAGCTTTTGATACGGTCTCCAATATTCTTGCCGGCAAGTTAAAGAAGTATGGGCTGGATGAATGGACTATAAGGTGGATAAAAAACTGGCTAGATTGTCGGGCTCAACGGGTAGTGATCAATGGCTCCATGTCTAGTTGGCAGCCTGTATCAAGCAGAGTGCCCCACAGGTCAGTCCTGTGGCTGGTTTTGTTCACCATTTTCATTAATGATCTGGAGGATGGCGTGGATTGCACCCTCAGCAAGTTTGCAGATGACACTAAACTGGGAGGAGTGGTAGATACACTGGAGGGTAGAGATAGGATACAGAGGGATCTAGACAAATTAGAGGATTGGGCCGAAAGAAATCTGATGAGGTTCAACAAGGACAGTGCAGAGTCCTGCACTTAGGATGGAAGAATCCCATGCACTGCTACAGACTAGGGACCGAGTGGCTAGGCAGCAGTTCTGCAGAAAAGGACCTAGGGGTTACAGTGGACGAGAAGCTGGATATGAGTCAACAGTGTGCCCTTGTTGCCAAGAAGGCTAATGGAATTTTGGGCTGTATGAGTAGGAGCATTGCCAGCAGATCGAGGGACGTGATCATTCCCCTCTATTCGTCATTGGTGAGGCCTCATCTGGTGTACTGTGTCCAGTTTTGGGCCCCACACTACAAGAAGGATGTGGAAAAATTGGAAAGAGTCCAGCGGAGAGCAACAAAAATGATTAGGAGCACTGGAGCACATGACTTATGAGAAGAGGCTGAGGGAACTGGGATTATTTAGTCTGCAGAAGAGAAGAATATGGGGGGATTTGATAGCTGCTTTCAACAACCTGAAAGGAGGTTCCAAAGAGGATGGATCTAGACTGTTCTCAGTGGTAGCAGATGACAGAACAAGGAGTAATGGTCTTAAGTTGCAGTGGGGGAGGTTTAGGTTGGAAATTAGGAAAAACTTTTTCATTAGGAGGGTGGTGAAGCACTGGAATGGGTTACCTAGGGAGGTGGTGGAATCTCCTTCCTTAGAGGTTTTTAAGGTCAAGCTTGACAAAGGGGATTGGTCCTGCTTTGAGCAGGGGGTTGGACTAGATGACCTCCAGAGGCCCCTTCCAACCCTGATATTCTATGATTCTATGATAAAGTATGTATTTACAACTCTGCTAAAATCGCCAGTTCAGGCATTAACCAAGCTGGAACTGAAGATAATTATATGGCATTCATAAAGCTTTAACTTTTTGAATCTGAATGTTTACATTAATTAAAAATTTATTGTCTGACACCTTCCCCCATAATTTTCTGAAACTCTGAAAATTTAAATGGATAAAAATCTAAAAAAACCCACTTAAAATAAATTATATATATATAAGAATTCTACCAAGCTTAATAATCATTTACTTTCATTGTTTCTATTGTTGTTAGGCTAATAGAACTGAAGACCTCTTTGGGACAAAACAGAAATAGTGGTGTGTTTCACCCCAAAGTGACTCTAATTGTCAGGTATGCACAGTATTAGTAGCATAATGCAACACACTGTGTTGACAACAGATGGAAGGAGCCCTTGGGTAGGCGTCACTCAGAGCCCTAATGGCCCATGTGTCAAAGATGTAGTCAACTTGGCATATAGTAGGATGGAAAAAAAATCCATATAACCCATGCACAGGGGGTTGGACATGGGGAGAGATGGGATGGGAAGAGGAAAAGCAGAACCTCTGTACATATGATCCAAAAACCATCTTGTTAGTGCAGAGTACAATGGTTCAGTATAGATGATTGGACATTAAAAGGTGCAGCATGTGCCCCCAGCCTACCATATGCTGAAAACAGTATCATGCTATCAGCCAGCTGACAGCTTGATTGTGCCCTACTGCTTCTAGTCCCTTATCCTTCCTCTGGTCTTCCTTGTTTACCCATCCTTGCAGTAGACCCCAGTTCTCTCTGGTAACGGGCTTCTAATAATGATCCAAACTTTGTGGATCTACGGACTCCCCTCCTGGCCTGGATCTATAGTTCTTTACTTAGGCCATTCCTGCTGTTCAGTAGCCAGCAGGCTGTATCCTTTTGGGACTGGACTGTGCCAACAAAAGCCATAGGCAGATTTTTTTTAATCCTCTCTTGTGCTCTAGTATGAATCCATGTTTGCACTGGGGATGGTTGTGTTGTAGCAGAAATTAGCTTCCTGTGATCTCTCTTTCACCTCACTCATCTATACAGCACAAAGCATAATTCAACCCTTAGTCTTTTGCATATTCATGTTTCTTTGGCACTTCCTATAGATAAAACACAACTTCATTTTGTGAAGCATTTTCCACACAAAATATGGGCCTGATCCTGCCAACCCAAACCTGACTTAATTGGGGCTACTCACACGAGTAAAAGGTGTGAAAACTTTGGGCCTCTATTTCAAATGGCTTAGGAAATTTAAGCAATATAATTACATTGTTAATTAATAAATAACTGCAGATGGAGATACTGAGGAAATATGAATTAGGGAGAAAGATATATTGTTAGATTTGTAAAGTGGAGAGTCAACGAGATCTTCTCAAGGACTCTCAAAGTCTTCCTGCATCTATAAAATAGTCTATTTGATGGCCTAGTCAGTTCTACTTATACAAGCAAATCACAGTCTTTTAAATGGTGCATCTGTCTACCCTAGATCCCATGCCATATGCTCCTTGCTGACCTTCAGTATCTTGTACCAGTACATACTGCATGGGGTTTAAATAGCAGAATAAGTCCTTACTGCTGACTTCACTCCCATATTTTACAGGATTATTATGTTTTGATAATTCTATTGGCCCTTTACCTGAATTCAACTTACTCATATATGTCGAACTGTAGAAGTCTCTTCAGAGCTGTCCCATCCCCACCTTTCATACATATTCCAGAGGTAATCTTTATATTTATTTTGAGGGGACTTAGGTCTGTCTTTACCACTTCATTATTAAATAGGTAGCTAGTCACTTTCATTCATTGACTTTACAGCTTTAGGACCCAAACTTGCTCCCAATGAAGTCTGATGCAAAATTCTAATTTACTTAAGGGTTAGGCCCTTAAACAGCACATACTTTATAACTGTTGCTTATTTAGTCTGCATCGTAGAGGCTTCTTGAACATTTAGGCTGAGATTTGCAAAGTCACCCAAGAGGTTTGGCCACCAATTCCCACTGAAACAACTAGGAACGAGGAATCCAAATCCCTAGATGTTTCAAAAGTCGCAGTCTTAATTTTTCACTGTCTGTGTTCAGATTCCACTTCCTTACTCGTTCTATTATTGGGCTTCATTAGAATGAAATGTTTATTTCCCTGAAGAAGGTGTGGGTGGCCACTTCCTCCTTACCTGGAAGTGGTCAACAGAGGAGAGTTGAAAAGAAAAAGGTTTTAAAATGCACACATTTTAAAAACAGTCCCATATCTTATTTTGGCCTATCTGTCCTCCAGTTCCACACAGTGTGTACAATTGAGTAAAAAAGTGAGACTGGAAAGAACAGCAGCAATCAGCACCTAAGAGGGGAAAATGTTATTTAGGTTACGAAATCAAGTCTACAGTGTTGGTTTGCATCTTCTTGGAAAAACAAAGCAAAACATAAAAGACCCAGCTGCAGACTCTAAAAGTAGTTCTTAGCACCTAAAGGCATTAGCACTTTGTTATAAATAATTTAATGCAAAATACTCAAGCAGTTATTTATTTGTTTTAAGAAGGAACCATTTTCTGAAAAAGCCTCAGCAGTCACTGGAGTTGAGAGGAGTTGAAGGTCCACATAACAAGGATTGACATAATTGTAGGTTCACATCCAAAGTAAACAGAGGGCCAAATTCATCTCTGGAATAATTCCATTAACAATGACATATTCACTAAGGATAAATGTAGCCCAAAGTCTCTTACTCTCTACACATCTTAGCCATAAACTATCCAGATTGGTTTGTTTCTTCCTGGAACCAAGTACCCTGCCTTCCTCCATTTACAGACCTGCTTTCCTGAAGAAGACCAGCTGCCAGTCTTCCTTCCAGGAATAGTAACTTCCTGCAGGGTGAGGTAGGTATTGTATCTTCCTTCCCTCCAGAGATAACCCTTTCCTGCTTTTGCTGAGGATGAGGTACATACATCCTGTCACAGTATCCTCACACATAGAAAATGCTATCTTTAAATAACGTTAAATAAATGGATGTTTAATTAAAAAAAGAAGTAAACACATTTTAAAGTAAAAGTAATAATCCCCCTCAAGCAGTTTGTATCAAATGCTTTCATTTCTCTCATAACTAAATGCACTCACACTGTAACAAATACTCAGCTAGTCAGATATAGAGAGATTCAGTGATAAGTGTTTTGTGCCTGTGCTGCTCACAATTACCTGTGAATACCAACGGGGGCAGCTTTGGGATGGTTCTGGACAAAACATATTGTTCATCTGTAGAGTGCCAAGAAATTTCTTGCACCACAGGAAAGATGAAAGAATCTGGCAAACATGGAAGAACATGATTTACTGACAAGTAAAGACATGTGTGAATTAACCTGGAGTCTGCATTTTCTTCTGCTAACTCATTTATGTGATCCACAGCATTAAAACATGCTGTGACTATTTTTTATAGTACAGAAAACCACAGTTTCTGCACTGTAAGGGGCTCCATTGTGTCTTATTGGCACAGGCATGAATGGGGGTGATGTGAAGCACTAACATGCCCGAGGAATAGGCGATACTCTGTCAGTGGCATACCCCGGCAGGCATTGAGAGTGTGCTGCTGCCATCCACCTTTTTAAGAGGGGCCACCAAGACAGTTCTTTGAACATATACATGGAGTTACACCAGGGATGAACTTGGCCCACGTGTCTAGCTAAATCATACACGGGTTGCTCTTTCAAGGCATTCAACAAGTGCTGAGCACACTCAACTGCCCAGGAAGTTAATGGGCACTCAGCACCTCCTAGCAGAAGATCAGTAGGTCCTGAACCCAGGAATGCTGGCTTTCAGGCTGCTGCTGCATCAACAACACCATTCAATGGCTCTACTAGTGACTGGAGAATTGGGAGACCTAAAGCTTTACACTCCAATAAAGCTACTGCCCCAAGAGACATGACTGGAAGATCTGCAGTGTCTCTGATTGGGCGAGGTGCACTATTTAAGCCAGAAAGAGACACAGGAAGTGGTTTATCCAGCAAGGTGGATTCTGGCTTGTTGGTACTAAGACTGTGCCAGCTGCTGCCTGACTCCCAGTCTTGTCCACAGTTCCTGACTTTGACCCTGCCCTGTTCCTGGCTCCTACCCTCAGTCTTGTTCTGGTCCCTGAACCCTGTCACTCTAGTTTCTGACAACTCTAGCTTTGTCATAAATATAAAGGGAAGGGTAACAACCTTTATGTATGCAGTAATATAAAATCCCTCTTGGCCAGAGATATAGAATCACTTACCTGTAAGGGATTAATCAGTTCAATTAACCTAGTTGGCACCTGACCAGAAGGACCAATGGGGAAAGAAGATACTTTCAAATCTGGGGGCGGGGGGAAGGTTTTGTTTGTGTGTGCCCTCTTGGACAGAGAGAGGGACCAGGGCAGGCAAAAACATTTCCTAAAAAGATCCTGAAATGATACATCTAAAATTACAGAAATTGTAAGTAATAGCAAGGAAATGCATTAGATTATCTTTTGTTTTAGCTTGTGAATTTTCCCTATGCTAAGAGGGAAGTTTATTCCTGTTTTTGTAACTTTGAAGTTGAGTCTAGAGGGGAATACTCTCTGTTTTAAATCTTTTTATTTATCCTGTAAAGTTATCTTCCATCCTGATTTTGCAGGTATGATTCTTTAACTTTTTTTAAATAAAATTCTTCTTTTAAGAACCTGATTGATTTTCAGTGTCCAAAAAAACAGGGATTTGGTCTGGGCTCTCTTTGTTAACCTATCGCAGGGGTTCTCAAACTGGGGGTCGGGACCCCTCAGGGGGTCGTGAGGTTATTACAGGGGGATCACGAGCTGTCAACCTCCATCCCAAACCCCGCTTTGCCTCCAGCATTTATAATGGTGTTAAATATATAAAAAAGTATTTTTAATTTATAAAGGGGGGTCGCACTTAGAGACTTGCTATGTGAAAGGGGTCACCAGTAAAAAATGATCAGTTGGTATATTATTCTTAAGCCCCCCCTCCAGGAAAGGGGGTGAAGGGACTTGGGGGAATATTTTGGGGGAGATAGGGCTCCAAGTGGCCCCTCCCTGAATGTTTGTTTAAATCACTTGGTGGTGGCAGTAATACAGTCCAAGGACAAGGAAAGGAATTTGTGCGTTGGGGAAGTTTTTAACCTAAGCTGGTGGAATATAAGCGTAGGGGGTCTTTTATGTGGGTCCCCACATCTGTACTCCATGGGTGGCAGGTTTGTAGAAATTTTGACAGTGCCCAGAACCCGCCCCCCCAAAACACCGCCCCCACCTGCCTAAGGCTCTGAGAGTGAGTTTGGGTGGGGGAGGAGGTCTGGGTTGCAGGCCCTGGTCTGGGGATTAGGGTGCAGGAGGGGTGCAGGCTCTGGGATGGAGTTTGGGTGCTGGGTGCAGGCTCCGGGCTGGGGCAGGGGTTGGGGGTGCAGGAGGGGGTGGGGGTGCAGGCTCTGGGATAGAGTTTGGGTGGGGGCTCTGGGCTGGGGGTGGGGGCATAGGAGGGGGTGAGGGATGCAGGCTTTGGGAGGGAGTTTGGGGGTGGAAGGGGGTGCAGAGGGAGGGTGTGCAGGCTCTGGGAGGGAGTTTGGGGATAGGAGAGGGTGCAGGGGTGAGGGCTGTGGGGCTGAGGATGAGGGGTTTGGGGTGTGGGAGGGGGCTCAGGGCTAGGGCAGAGGATTAGGATGTGGGGTGAGGGCTGTGGATGAGGGGTTCATGATGCAGGAGGGGGCTTAGGGCTGGGGCAGAGGATTAGGGTGTGGGGGGATGAGGGCTCTGTCTAGGGCTGGGGTTGAGGGGTTTGGGGCATTGGAGAGGTCAGGGCTAGGGCAGAAGGGCAGGGTAAAGTCAGCCTGCCCTGCCATGAGTGGATGGGGAGGGGAGCACTAGGACCCTGTGGCAGCAGTTGATGTCGGGAGCCAGCAGAGCAGCGTCAGAATGAACTGCAGGCTCCGGGCCCTGGGGGAGATGAATGGGGGCAGCAAGTGCAGGCTGGGGGACACACGGGGGAGGCGCGTGGGAGCGGCAGGCAGGGCTGGGGCAGCGACCCAGCCCCAAACATTGGTGGAGCCGGGCCCTCGGGCCCTGAATATTGCTGGAGCCCGGGCACCACGACTGTATATAACTTGCTGCCCCTGCCAGCATTCAGAGTGGGGAGGAAACACTGACAGGCTTGGACCCTAGGTTATGGCTCTTTGGCCTCTGACTCAGCGCTGACCATTAGCTTTGACTCCTATTTCCTGTCTGACCCCAGGTCTGACTTTCAGCGGTGACACCTGGTTCCTGACTCTGGACATGCCCATGGGCCTCTGGTTCCTGAATATTGCACTGACCACCAATTCAGACTGCCCAGGGTCACTGGCACCTATGTTCCACAGACCTTCACAGTCAGCTCTTTGCAGCATCAGGCACCCAGCAGTTAACAGGGAAGACTGTTAATGTGGTGTGGTTGAAATAATGGTCTCCAAGGCTTCCAAAGCCAGGAAAAACATAGCCTGTATCACGTTTTTTTTTTTTTTTGCCAGAAGCTGGGAATGGGCGAGAGGGGATGGATTACTTGATGATTACCTGTTCTGTTCATTCCCCCTGGGGCACCTGGCATTGGCCACAGTCGCAAGACAGGATACTGGGCTAGATGGACCTTTGGTCTGACCCGGTATAGCCATTCTTATGTTTTATTTTTTTGGGATGGCCATGTTTGAACAGAACTGAAAAATTATTATTACATATTTATGAAGCTTGATGATCATTCCTCTAAGGTGGAATAACTTCTCAAGTGAGGACATCTAAATTAAATGTCCAAGGAAACATGAAGGCTTTGTCTGAGCAGCTCATTCTAGGATTGTGGTCTGCACAGATCTTGCTGGTGATCCAGAGAGCTGGTTGGCCACATGGTGCTGCCTCTTATCATCAATTCCAGAACCTGATGCTGCACTTGCTTTACGTCAAACAGCAAAGCGGAAAGAAGTTAAGTGGAAAGACTTGACAATCCTCTCCACCTTCATATTGCTGGCAACACTGTCAATAATACAATCCATAAGAGTTTTACTGCTATCTCCCACAGATATCCAAAAGCAACATTTACCCCACCTTCATCAAACTTGTGCTCTAATGGAAAACCTTAAGTGACCTCAGCAGGGTTAAGGCAGAATAACTTCCCAAATGCAAAGAATGTGTGATAGTCAGATATACTGACTCAGGACAGATGCTGAGATAAAGTTCCTAGATACCATTAATGACTTCTTCTTGGAGCAGTTAGTTCTGGAATCCACAGGGGAGAGGTAATTCCTGATTTAGTGCTAAATAGAGCACAGGATCTGGCCCAAGAGGTGAATATGGTTGAATTGCCTGATAATAGCAACTATAGTAATTAAATTTAATATCATTGTGGGAGGGGAGATACCAAAGAAGGCCACCACAGTAGCATTTAACTTCACAAAGAGGAGTATGCAAAAAAAATGAGGAAACCAGTTAAATGGAAAGTAAAAGGTACAGTCACAAGAGTGAAATGCCTGCGAGCTGCATGGAAACTTTTTAAAACCACCATAATAGTGGCTCAAATTAAATGTATAACCCAAATTAAAAAAACATAGTAAGAGAATAAAAAAAGTGCCACCATGGCTAAACAACAGAGTAAAAGGAGCGGTTAGAGGCAAAAAGGCATCCTTTAAAAACTGGAAGTCATATCCTACTGAGGAAAATACAAAGGAGCATAAACTCTGGCAAGTCAAGTGAAACAGTATATTTGGCAGGCCAAAAAAGAATTTGAAGAACAACTAGCAAAAGACACACAAACTAGCAGCAAAAAATGTTTGAAGTATATCAGAAGCAGGAAGCCTGCCAAACAATGAGTGGGGCCACTGGATGATCAAAGTGCTAAAGGAGCACTCAAGGAAGACAAGGCCATTGCGGAGAAGCTAAATTAATTCTTTGCATCAGTCTTCACTACAGAGAATGTGAGGGAGATTCCCATACATGCGGTATTTTTCAATGACAAATCTGAGGAACTGTCACAGATTGAAGTGTCACTAGAGGAGGGTTTGGAACAAGTTGATAAATAAACAGTAATAAGTCACCAGGACCAGATGGTATTCACCCAAGAGTTCTGAAGGAACTCAAATAAGAAATTGCAAAACTACTAAGTGTAGTATGTAACCTATCACTTAAATCAACTTCAATACCAGGTGACTGGAGGATAGCTACTGTGACATCAAGTTTATTAAAAAGGTTCCAGAGGTGATCCTGGCAATTATTGACCAGTAAGCCTAACTTAAATACCAGGCAAATTGGTCGAAACTATCGAAAAGAACAGAATTACCAGATACATAAATGAACATGATTTGTTGGGGAAGATCCAACGCGGCTTTTGTACAGGGAAATCATGCCTCACCAATCTATTAGAATTCTTTGGGTGTGGTCAACAAATGTGTGGACAAGGGTGATCCATTGTATATTCTGTACTTGGACTTTCAGAAAGCCTTTGACAAGGTCCCTCACCAAAAGCTATTAAGCAAAGTAAGCAGTCATGGGATAAGGGAAGGGCGTTTCATGGATCAGTAACTGGTTAAAAGACAGGAAACAAAGGGTAGGAATAAATAGTCAGTTTTCAGAATGGAGAGACGTAAATAGCGGTATCCCCCAGGGAGCTATACTGGGACCAGTGTTGTTCAATTTATTCATAAATGATCTTGAAAAGGGGGTAAGTAATGAGGTAGCAAAATTTGCATATGATACAAGATTACTCAAGATAGTTAAGTCCAAAACAGATTACAGAGGGATTTCACAAAATTAGGTGTTTGGTTAACAAAATGGCAGATGAAGCTCAGTGTTGATAAATGCAAAGTAATGCACATTGGAAAACATAATTCCAACTATACATAAAGAATGATGCGTTCTAAATTAGCTGTTAGCACTCAAGAAAGAGATCTTGGAGTCATCGTGGAGTTCTCTGAAAACATTTGCTCAATGTACAGTTGCAGTAAAAAAAGCTAACAGAATGTTTGGAACTATTAGGAAAGGGATAGATAATAAGACAGAAAATATCATCATATCACTATGTAAAACCATGGTACACTCACACCTGGAATACTGTGTATAGTTCTGGTTGCTCCATTTAAAAAATGATATATTAGAACTGGAAAAGTACAGAGAAGGGCAACAAAAATAATTAGGGGTATGGAACAACTTTCGTTTGAGGAGAGATTAAAAAGACGGAGACTGCTCAGCTTAGAAAAGTGATGACTAAGGGAGGATATGATAGAGATCTATCAAATCATGAATGGTGCGGAGAAAGTGAATGGGGAAGGAATATTTACACCTTCAGATAACACAAGAACCAGGGGTCACCCAATGAAATTAATAGGCAGCGGGTTTAAAACAAACAAAAACAAACTTGTTGCCAGGGGATATTGTGAAGACCAAAAGTACAGTGGTTCAAAAAAGAATTAGACAAGTTGGTGAAGGATAGGTCCATCAATGGCTATTAGCCAAGATGATCAGGGATGTTCTGGGTGTCCTAAGCCTCTAAGAGAAGCAGGATGACGGGGGATGGACCATTGGTCTGACCTCGTATGGTCATTCTTATGTTCATATGTCTTGATACAATTGACATAAATCCCTTGAGGCAACTGCGAGGGCTCTGCTGCTGTAAGTACATATGGAAAAATCAATGCAGTCCAAATCTATATTAACTTTTCCATGGTCCCCTCTAAGTACTAGGTAACCACTCATGAGGGATTCTGGGCATGGCTGAAAAGGACATCAAGACACCAAATATAATATTTTTAAATTCTCATGATTTTTAAGATGATCTTAGAGGTTTGGGGGCCTGACTCACGATTTTAAAAAATATTTTGGGGGGGTTAGCAATACTGAAAATGCTAAGAGCCAGCATGCTGTTCTAGTGCAGGGGTTCTTGCAACAATTTTTTTGGTGGCCTCAGAGTGCGGCCACCAACTCTTGCTGGTGGCAGCACTGACACTTTTTCCTAAAATTATTTATTTTTCCTAAATTAATAAAGTACTATGCACATATATACATCCAAATCATTGTAATTTATTTATGTAAGGTTTTGGAGTTTTTTTGCAGACTCAATAATAAAAATAATGCATAGTTATTTCTATTCTTTACTGGACCTAACAGAATAGAAACACAAATAAGGTGCTTTGCATGTTCAAGTCTTTTTTTATTATTGTTTCTTTTGCTTTTTTGTAAAAGTGGTTGTACAACAATTCTGAAGTAAATTTAAAAATGCTTTGACATAATAGAAGTCCAAATAATAATGAAAAACATATCTGGGTGGCTTGAGTCTGGGGAGGGGAGAAGAGGGGAGGCAGGGCTGTGGCTGCAGCTGGCCCGCGGCTGCTCTGGGCAGGTGGTGGGGCTTGGGGCCCCGTCCGGTCCTGAGCTCCTCTGGCCAAGGCGGGGGCGGTGCTCCAGACTTCAGCGAGCCTGGGGCTCCTCTGGGCAGGTGTGTATGTGTGTGTGGGGGGACACTCGTGGCTTCGGCCAGCCGGGGCTCCTCCAGCTGAGGGTGTATGCTCGGGGCTTCTCTGGGCGTGGGGCTTGTGGCTCCAGTTGCAGGGCAGGGCAGAGGGGTCTTGGGGCTCTGGCTGGCGGGGGTGGGTGTGGATGGAAGGGGTGGAGTCGGGAGCTAGCGTCCCTAAAGGGGGACTCCACCCACTGCCCATGTGCCCGCTGCTCGTCTCCTGCGTTCCTCCTCAGTCCCCCACCCACCGCTCACCTCCTCACTCCCCTGCCCCAGACACCCCTCTGCCCACCGCGAGAACCCCCGCTTGCTGATGGCTCACCACTCACCTCCTCACTCCCCCGCTCACAGCCAGACCCCCCTGCCTGCCTCCTCACCCTGCTGCTGGCTAGCCACTTGCCTCCTTTTTCCCCTCCAGGCCCCACCACCACTCGCCTTGTCGCTTGCCTCCTCATCCCTGCTCCCTCACTGCTCGCCTCCTCCCCACCCGCCGCTTGCCCCCACTTCCCCGCTCACAGCCAGACCTCCCCGCCCACCTCCTACTCTGCTGCTTGCTCGCCACTTGCCTCCTTAGTCCCCCGCCAGGCCCCCCCCCCGCCGCTTGCCTCCCCGCTTGTCTCCTGACCCCCCCTCCTCCCTCACCTCCTCACCTTGCTCCTTAACTGTTGTGCGTCCCCCCACCTGTGTCTCCAGAGAGGCAGCACCTTGAGCAACAGGGAAGAAAGCAGTGTTCCCTCTAATTTTTCCCACCTATGTGCGAAATGAATTTTGTTATGTGCACCAATATGGAGATGATATGTGACACATCACCTCCATATTGGTGCACATAACAAAATTCATGTGGTGGGGTGGGGCCGAGGGGTTTGGAGTGTGGCGGGGGGTCAGGGCTGGGGCTGTGCAGGGATGTGAGGGATCCACCTGGGGGTGTGAGCTCTGGGGTGGGGCTGAGGATGAGGAGCTCAGAGGCTAGGACAGAGGGTTGGGGTGCAGGGGTTTGAGGTTTCCGGCTGGGGGTGGGGCCGGGGATGAGGGGCTTGAGGTGCAGGAGGGTTGTCCAGGGCTACGGTGGGGAGAGAGGGCTCCCCCCCAGCTTTCTCTGCCCGCAGCAGCACCTGGGCTGGGGGGGAGAAGTGCCTCTCCCCGCTTCGGCAACTCCGGGGCCAGAGCTGCAGGATAGGCTCCCCGTTGCCCCAGCAGGTTCGGGGCGGGAGAAGGGGCGCCCAGGTTGGGCCTGGGGCCATGCTGTCAGGGCTGTGGCTGGGGCCGCGCCGGACTGTTCGGGCCGCGCCTGGGCTGCTCTGGCTGCGCTACCCCAGCCACAGCAGAGTTGGGGCTGGTGGAGGGGTCCCACCCGGCCACAGCAGAGTTGGGGGTTGGGCTAGGTTAGGGCTGGGGGAGAGGTGCCCCTCCCCTGGCCGGTCCCCGGGCGGGTTCCCTGAGTGCCTGAGTGGTGCTAAATAGGCTGCTGCGTGGCCGCTCAGCTAACAGGGAACTTGAAGGGGCTGTTGCTTTCCCCTCCCCCGCCCAGGAAACTGCCGTGGCTGCAGGGAAAACCCCCTGGTGGCCGCATGCGGCCATGGTGCCCACATTTGAGAAACAGTGTTCTAGTGTCAACCCAATGCCTGGTGGAGTTCAGGCCCAAACACATATCCCTCATTCCTCGGGTTTTCAGAGGCTGAGTGCGCTATGGAGATAGCAGGCCAGTCCATGTTGGGTAATTTTATGTTCAAAAGTGTAGCCTAGGCAGGGCCATATTAGACCTTTGTACTGAACCACAATGATCCTTTCAATTTATGCTCTGTTTTCCTGTGTTCCAGTGTTCTGCTTACTCTCATCACTGCAGCCAGATATTGACCTGATGGTTTTAAGTTTCCATCCACTGTCAGCCAAGCACATTATCCTGATAAGTGTGTTTCACTTGTGACCAATTAGGGTGCACCCCTTGTTCTATTCTCCTGCCTGATTATCATTGTTTTATATAACCTCTTTTTACCCCACAGCCTCCTTTGTCCAGGTTCTTTTAAGTCCAGTGTTGTCCTCCCTCTACATAAAAGAAATGGAGAGTTATTGATCCATTGCAGTTACTAATATAAGTGAATGTAAATGTTAAGATAAAATAATCTCCTTAAAATATCAGCTGCTAACAGGACTTTTGTTTTTCAAGTTCAATATTATTTTAACTCTTTCTAAAATAATTCATCTGGATAACTAAATATGGGTTACATCTTAAAGCCCTTGCCAGGAAAACTTCCCTATGAGTCAGTGTAAAAATGGGTAAGGATGTAGGCAAATCAGCAGGAAAAACACAAAGGGTGAAATCCTGGCCCTATTGAAGTCAATGGCAAAACTCCCACTAACTTTAGTGGAACCAGGATTTCACACATAAAGGCCAAACACTGCACTCCTAAATCAAGCTAACCTGAAGTGAGTTCAGTGGAAACTTCACTTGATTAAGGGCCATAGAATTTGTTTTGTGGGAAGGGCTGGAGAGGAAAGCAATAGCAATAAACACTGTACAATACTCAGTAAATCGTACACAACAGAAAACTAATGATAACAGGTGAGTTTTAGTAGATATGCACAGCAGCAATATTATTAAACACAGATTATTAGAACAATTGTGCAGTTAGAATGGCTATCATGGGGGAGGGGGAGAGTAGGGTGTTTTCATTAATTATTCAATAGTTGGAAGATCTATATTCTGCCTCAGACTGACATTTCCACCATCTGTTAGAAACCTCATTTTCATGTGAACAAATCATAAAACACTTTCCCAAATGATAAAGACTCATATTTTCGTAATGCTTTGCCCTTTCAGAGTAATTGCTATTCAGTTCTTCTAAGCTGTAAATAAGGTTGATTTGTTTTCTTTAAGGTTTCCAGTGTAAATATACAGGAAAGTGTTACAAAGACCAGATCACTGTAATTGCTACATATTTGGATGTGCTTGACTGGCATCCTGTTAGGGATACAGTACACTTGTTTTTCTAAATTGTAATAAGGGTCATTTTGAGGCCCTGATCCTGTACACACTTATGCATGTATTTAGCAGTATTCCTCTGAGTAAATCCCAAATGTGGGACTGGGACCCTCATTTTAAAAGAACACATCAGGTCAGATTCATTCCTAGTGTAACTCTAGTGAAATAAAGTCTTCACTGGGGATTAATTTGTCTCAAGGATGTTTAATTATCTGTGAAAACCCCTTATTAAATACAGATGCACTGCTGCAAATGAGCATAATGCAATTACATGGTTTAGAAAATGGTCATGCACTTGCCCTTTCTTTGAGGGTGCCATTTAAATACATAAAAAATGCTGTGTTGGCCACTGGGGAAATTGATGAGGACTGTGAGGAAATGCCATGGGCCAAGGCACATTGTTAGGGATTGTGGGAAAACTACACTGCTGCTGCCCTTGCTCAGTCTATTCTGAGAAGACCTCAAGTTCCAGGGCTGGCTCAGCACCTTTCAGAGGCATTGAAATTTCTACACTTGTTTTAAAGAACAAAATAGTCCCTATATCACAATAAAATTCAGGAAAAGCTCTGGTTTGAGTTAAACAGAAGTCGAGGGTCTATTACACAACACACTTATGGTGATTACAGCAACAGATGGACAAATTCTGCCAGCCTTTTTTACCCCTGCTATTTTTTGAATGTTGGCTGGTGAAAAATATGGCATCCAACAGGGCAATATGGCTTAGCAGTAGGCTAATCCTGAATCACACTGCATATCATTCCACAGCTTGAAGCAAAGACAGGGGAGGGAGACCATCTTCAAAGTGCAATCCTGTTTATGGAAAAGCACAATCTGGGGCTAACATCAGCCAGACTCACTGCCTAGATTATCATGATGGCTGGCTCATATTCAAGAACTGCCTGAGGAACAGTTTGGAAGTACACATTACTCCGCTTTGCATAGAGGATTACATCCAGCTTTCAGGAAACCTAACACTGAGTGTTGTGGTTGCCAGTAACATAACAGGCCAGATCCTGTAGTCTTTATTCTGTTAAAATTTTCACTGGATGTAATGGGAACTTTCCTGAGAAAAGAATGCAGGGTTGATCCCACCATTTAACACTGTTTCTACTCTAAAGTGAAACTTGTTTACATAGGTCTGTATTTTTACAATACATTTGGAATGTTGTAATTTTGGAGAAGATGTTACCAAACTGATCATGGAAACATAAACTTCCCTCTTGCTTTTTCACTGCAAAGGAAAGATGAAAATTGAATAATAAATAACGTGCAGCTTGACTCTGTAAAAAGGGCATTATGGGAGTCCACTTTTTTAATTGTCTCTTTTTATGATTTCCAGGATGAACTAGCTGAATTTACAAGAAAGACAATGTTTGCATCTAATTTGTAAAGTCAGGCTGAGTTCCGAAAGTCAGGCTGCGTTTTTTCTGCTCATGTACCATCACCAACCATCAAGATTCCGCAGGCCACATTCTGCTCTCCTTTACACCTATTGCAAATCCATTGGGCCTGGGTTTCCGCTACTGTGAACCTACAACAGGCATTTACACCAGTGCAAAGTGCAGGTAAAATGCTCCCAAATCACAATCACCTTGAATTTTAATATTAAGAAAAATAAGAATCTTTTCCCTAGAGTTTTTCAGTAGTAATGACAGCAAGGTCATCCATGTAATCTTACCAGGTCCATCCATGTCTTTTCCTTTCACCATTCACACACTCCAAAAATACTCTGCACCAGGTACTTGTTAGGAACATGACTAGTAATATAAACAATGCACACTAAAATAAGAATTTATTTATCTAGCTCCTACCTTTTCAAAATATTCCTTTTATAATTCACATTTCTGGGCAGTATTCAGTATTTATGGTTAGAATAAATACAGAAATGGCTTTTGTGCTGGATTCTGTTTTTTCATAACAAGTTGGCAATTGGATGAACTTGTCAGGATGAGTCAAATTGAGACAATATATTCAGTTTAATTCCCCTAGCCCACAGCAGAACCTCTGCCTAGGTCATACATTACATGAAGCTTTAAACATGTCCTGCTACTACAGCAAACTCCATCTACTCTCTGAGTGTTAACTTACATGCTTTAGTAGTTTTATTGTCTTTCAAATGGAAAGCATCTTCAAATGAACCTCTAGTGAACTTTTTCGAGCAATATGGATCCTTGTCTTTACTAACGTCTCTCAAAATCCTTTAATAGCAACGCACAACAGATGGACAGCTACCAATGTTCATAACTGTATTTGGCATTTTATGACCTATACAATAATGCCAAATGTAAATCTCAAATATATTAAAGTGGCATGTTTCTGTCACTGCTTTTAGTGCAACAAAAACAGCAGATCTCAGTTTTGGTATTTGAGTTTATATGGTAGTTCTGAACCCAACTATTTTTTTTACTTCCTTGTTTTCAATTCCTGATTTTGCATGAATGGTGAAGCCAGTTTTACCACTAGATTGACCATCTTCAGATATGAAGGAAGAACTTTGCATACTGGCACATTAGGGTGGTCCTCAGGCTAGGAGATAAAAGATTATGCCTGTCTTTGTCACTGATTTCCTGTATGATTGGAGGTAAGTCACTGATAGCCAACTTTTCAAAAGTGGCCTCCAATTTGGGGTGCCCCAAGTTTTGGGTGCCCAACTTTAGAGCCCTAGAGTCTGGTTTTCACAGGTGATGAGCACCCACAGCTGCAGTTTACTTCAATTGGACTTGTGGGTGCTCAGCAACAAAATCAGATCCCAGTGTAAATCATGACCCTGCTGAAATGAATGGAAATTTTGCCATTGACTTCAGTGGAGTAAGGAGTTCACCCTTGAGTCTAAAATTGGGTGCCCAGAAATAAAGGCACCCAAAATTAAGAGATCAGTTTTGAAAAATTGTGTCTTAATCTTTCTGTGTCTCAGTTTCCTTATCTGCAAAATAGGAATAATAATACCTATGCCCTGGGGGTATTATTGTTATTTATTACAATGTTGGCACACTGAGTGAAAATTAGTCCCCTCCTGCTAGCTAAAACCATGACAAACCATCTTTGTTAAAACTCTCCCCCCCCCTCTCTGAGGGTGTTTTACTCTCCATGGCAGCAAACTTTTTACCTGCATGATCCCATTTTCAGATTTACTGCTTCCCACAGTCTCAGACAGCATGTAGAGAAAAATGGTGTTCTTTGCACAGAAGATTGCAACCCCATCCACTTGGGGCACCGCTGCTCTATGAGTACATTGCCATGCATCCTTCAGTCCTTGCAGATGCTGCATGTGGTTATCTCACAAAAGTATCTTAAGACTCTTGAGATTGATAGGGGTTGATAAAGAAAAATAATGGAGCAGATCCTCAAGAAAACCATTTTGAAGCACTTGGAGGAGAGAAAGGTGATCAGGAACAGTCAACGTGGATTCACTAATGGCAAGTCATGCCTGACCAACCTGATTGCCTTCTATGATGAAATAACTGGCTCTGTGGATATGGGGAAAGCAGTGGACGTGATATATCTTGACTTTAGCAAAGCTTTTTTGATACCGTTTCCCAGAGTATTCTTGCCAGCAAGTTAAAAAAGTATGGATTGGATGAATGGACTATAAGGTGGATAGAAAGCTGGCTGGATCTTTTGGCTCAATGGGTAGTGATCAACGGCTCGATGTCTAGTTAGCAGCCGGTATCAAGCGGAGTGCCCCAGGGGTCGGTCCTGGGGCTGATTTTGTTCAACATCTTTATTAATGGTCTGGAGGATGGCATGGATTGCACCCTCAGCAAGTTTGCAGATGACACTAAACTGGGAGGAGTGGTAGATATGCTGGAGGGTAGGGATAGAATACAGAGGGACCTAGACAAATTAGAGGATTGGGCCAAAAGAAATCTGATGAGGTTCAACAAGGACAGTGCAGAGTCCTGCACTTAGGATGGAAGAATCCCATGTACCGCTATAGGCTGGGGACCACCTGGCTAAGCGGCAGTTCTGCAGAAAAGGACCTGGGGATTACAGTGGATGAGAAGCTGGATATGAGTTAACAGTGTGCCCTTGTTGCCAAGAAGGCTAATGGCTTATTGGGCTGTATGAGTAGGAGCATTGCCAGCAGATCAAGGGAAGTGATTATTCCCCTCTATTCGGCACTGGTGATGACACATCTGGAGTATTGCGTCCAGTTTTGGGCCCCCCACTACAGAAAGGATGAGGACAAATTGGAGAGAGTCCAGTGGAGGGCAACAAAATTGATCAGAGGGCTGCGGCACATGACTTACGAGGAGAGGCTGAGGGAAATAGGCTTGTTTAGTCTGCAGAAGAGAAGAGTGAGGGGGGATTTGCTAGCAGCCTTCAACTACCTGAAGGGGGGTTCCAAAGAGGATGGAGCTCGTCTGTTCTCAGTGGTGGCAGATGACAGAACAAGGAGCAATGGTCTCAAGTTGCGGGGGGGGAAGTCTAGGTTGGATATTAGGAAACACTATTTCACTAGGAGAGTGGTGAAGCACTGGAATGGGTTACCTAGGGAGGTGGTGGAATCTCCATCCACAGAGATTTTTAAGGCCTCTGGCTGGGATGATTTAGTTGGTGCTGGTCCTGCTTTGAGCAGGGGGTTGGACTAGATGACCTCCTGAGGTCTCTTCCAAACCTAATCTTCTATGATTCTAAAGTGAGAAAGTTAGGAAGAAATAAGGAGAAAAGTCAGTTGCCTAAAGGCAGGGGTGGGTTGGAATTTTCCCCAGCAACATAAAATCTTACAAATGCCTGCAATCATATATTATAATGTGCTATATTAGAGATGGGCCTGATCCATCTCCCACTGAAGTCAGTGAGAGTTGAATTGGACCTGATAGGCATAGGTGATGTCAGGACATTGTTTGCTGTTTCATATCACTTAGATTCTTAGCACATAACTGTAAAAACAAAACATCTCTGCTCCCGAATATGAAGCAGTAGCCCATTTTGATGGTGTTCTGGTAAAGATGCAGGTTTTCTAAAATGCTAAATCTTGAAATATTCCCTTCTCCATTCTGCCCTCAGGTGTTCTTCCCAATTTGTTGTTGCCATGTCTGCATATTTACAGCAAAATAGAAGATGAGTTTAATTATTGTAAATTATGATTCTTCCTTGTGTTAATCTCAACCAAACACCTCACCCCATATGACCATGCATCCTCCTTTGGTTTCCCAGATCTTGGAATTGTTAAACTGCTGGAATACTACAAAGCTGATCTTCCATCACTTTCTTTAGAGAGAGTATTCCACAGCTTATTACATCTGATCGTCAATAAGTATTTCCATATACTGTATTCAGCCTATACTATGCTAAATTTCATTCCATTACTATTTGGGTCCCTTTGTATTATTTATGTGCCCTCCACAGCATCTGCAACTCTTCCCAATTTAGAATCATCTGGACATTTAATTAGCATGCTATCTTCCAGGTCATTATTGAAAAGAGGACCCTATATTGATCCCTATAGTACACAACTGTACATGTCTTCCCAGCTTGATACATTGCTATTTATTCTTGTCCTTTTGTTTACAGACATTCAGATAGCTTTCAGGCCACTGTGATCGTGCTCCTCTCCAAGCCAACTTGAATTAATGTTTCATATAAGTTTTCATGAGCTATAGTTTCAAATGCTTTACTAAAATACAAATATGTTACCCCCAGGCATTCCCTTTATCCACTATTATTGTAACCCTATATTTTAAAAAATGCTATCTAGTTTGTATGCAAAACATATTCTCCATAATCTCGTTAACATTTATTAATAACTAAGGTTAAGATTCTATTATGGGTTTTTTTAGTCAAAGTCAGGGACAGGTCATGGATAATAAACAAAAATTAATGGAACCCCACAACCTGTCCCTGACTTTGACTAAAAATACTCTGGGGATGGGGGGGACAAACAAAGCGCTGCTGGGGATTTGCAGCTGCTCCAGCCCCACTGTTGCTCCTGTGGCAGGGGCTGACCCAATCCCGGCCGCTGCTCTGGCGGCCTCAGGGCTGACCACTGGCCAGCTGTGCTGGTGGCTCCAGGGGCCACTGCTCTAGCAACTGTTGGCTGCTGTTCTAGCGGCCCTGGGACTGCTGCTCCTGCTCTGGCAGCACCAGGGTGGACTGCCAGCAGCTGCTTCAGCCACGCTGCTGCTCCAGCCCCAGGAGTGCTGACCCAAACCCAGCTGCTGCTTCAGCACTGGGGCTGTTGCTCCAGCGGCCCCGTGTCTGACAGCTGCTCCAGCCTGCCCCATAAGAAGTCACGGAGGTCCTGGAAAGTCACAGAATCTGTGACCTCTGTGACAGAATCATATCCTTATTAATAACAAATGTAAGGTATACGTTCTAAGTGGATATTAAGGAGCATCAAATCTGAGAAACACTGGCCAACAACTTGAATATAGCCAGACCTATCTGAGAGGCACTAACCCTTGATCACATTCATTTTCAGTGGTAGACAGAGGGCAGACTGGAAAATTCTGGTCAATGGTCTCTTAATCTCATTTATTTTCACTGGGATGTAAGCAGGCTGCTTAAGAAAAGTTGGACAGGGGCCACATGCCTACTATTCATGTTCAATTGAAAAGAGGCAAAGTCAATGAGAAACTCTGGCCAGCAGCCACATTTTCCCAATGGACTTTCAAATGGGAGACAGATAAAAATGAATAATGATAGGCACTGAAAGCATACTCTTATTCACTTTCACACTCTATGTAGATGAATTCCCTATCACTGTAATCAAGTGGACTTGAGACATGCTGAGCAGCAGCTCAGTAGCTGTTTCACAGTCTAGGCACAGGCCTTTATTACCTATAAATAATGATGACAGGCCTTCACCTCTAGCGTGCAGCAGCTTCTCACCTAATCAAAAACACACTCAAGAAACTGCCATACTCAGAAAGCAGAAAAGCCTTTAAGCTTCAAAACAATTGACAAGTTTGTCAGTCAACAGGGCCGCTCTTCCATTTCAGAACGATGGGAATTTATTGCTGCAGGGAAGGATTAAAATAATCTGTGTTTGTTTATTAATATAGCAACCAAAAGTGTGTGAGGTGTTTCCTATAGACATATAGGATGACAAGTCCCTGTCTGGAAGAATATATGATCGATAGGTTGAGCTGCAAACACAATCACTTCAGTAGGGCTTCTTACTGTAGTAAGCGCTATGCTAGGTAGTAAGGTCCTCATCCTACAAGAAGGTCTGTGTGGGTGGAACACTATTGATTTCAGGGAGCTCTGGCTAAGTGCTGGGGCTCTTCTGTGCAGAGCTCATTGTGGAAGTAGTGTGTAGACAGATGACAACAAAGACAGGAAAGGGAAGTGGGGAGAGGTGCTTTTTGGGAAAGGAACCATCATGTTGCTCTGTGTTTGTACAACACCTAAGACAGTAGGGTCCTGGTCCAGGATTGAGGCACAGGTACTACTGCAATACAAATAATTAATAATGCACCATGCATCTTTTAAAAAAAAATGGAATATAACTAAGGTGTTAATTTTAAATTTGATAAGAGGGAAACATCCAAGAAAATTTCCAAAATCACTCTTATAAAAATGTGGTTTAACATAAAAGCCAACGAAAAAATAAAGGAACTTGGAGGTTGCCATCTTGGTAGGAAGTAGCACAGGGTAGAAACTAAAGAAATTTCACTGCAAACTCCAGTGAATAAGAGAAGCGGGAGACTATTTGAAGGCTATTTCCAGTGACATTTCAATGTGTAATTCTTTCTTAAATGTAACATTCTTCTCATAGAAATGTTCTTTCTTTTCTTTTGCAGCTGCTGTCCAGGTTTTTTAAAGCAAGACTGTAATGTAGGGGTATTAATGGTTTTGTTACAGGAATTTGAAGCTAAAAATACCATAGGTGAATAGGTTAATTAAGTGTTAATAAGAACTATGTGAAATATTCACACTGAACCTTAAAACCCATTCAGACTGAGCTTCCGGTCTCAGGTATGTGAACCTCAATCTGTGCTTGTGAAAGAGTGGAGGATGTGAACTGAGAAGATTAGTAAAGTGGCCTGCCTTCCTCCTCAGATTATTTGAGCCCTCCCACCATAAAGACATCTTTGGTGAGAGAAGGGATTCCTGGGGCATGGGAGAAGGAGAGGATGGTGGGTGTTCCCTTGAAGGATAGAGTTAGCCAGACTCAATCTCCAAACAAGTCTTCAGGAATTGGTTCACTTGAGAACCAAATTACAGACTTCAGTTTTTGAGTCCCTCACTTAAAAATGTGTTGCTTAACAAGAAAAATAAAATATTTTTAAACAGTTAGGACATAATGAAGATATTGTCAAATAGCTCTTGATATAGAGCAGATTTGGGAATATTGGAAAATTTGAACACCTACAAATGAGCTGTTGTGGACAATTTGCAAAATCAGGGAGTACTGGGAAAGTATTGAAAAATAGGAGGAAAGTAAATGTTGTGCAAATCTTCACAAAAGAAAGAAGAGTGATCCTGACAGCTCTGTAACCTCTTTCTCTAGTAAAATAAAGGAACATATAATGATGTGGGAAAAAGCACCAACAGCCATTCTTATTTTCATTACATTGGTGTAAATCTGAGTAGCTACACTGAAGTAAATAGATTTACCCTGATTTAACTGGAAATTCTAAATTTGTAAGACTAAATTCTGTCTCCATTTATACTCTGCAACCTCAACATTAGTGAAGTTGCAGGGCATAACAGGCAAAATGAGGGGAATGGAACTATGAGCAGCAAATAATATGGGCTTATAAGAAAAGCAAATAAGGCCAATTAACAATGCTGAGTCTTGCCCAATTATGGTGTTTTTTCGATAAATTACAAAATGATACTTAGCAGTCACAAGCCCCCTTCCTGTCCTGTTTCTTCCCCAAGGGATGTGCAGGGTTAACTGCCTCCAATTCCAGACCAGGCTGCTTGGACAGAGATTGGGCATGGAGCCTATTCCCCTCAGGTTCCCATGTAGTTCCTTCTTCAAAGCCAATTTGCTCAGGATCTGCTTAGGTATGTGTATTTGTGTAAAAAAGTTATTTGAGAGGCAGGAAGTGATACAGTATAGGAATCAAGAAAACACATTTTGGACAACATGGGGAGTCCTCATGGAGTAAAGTCAGAACCTTTAACTTTGTAAAACATTCTGAATTTGCAACAGGGATTTCTAAGATATTTGGGATTTCAATTAGGTATCATTTAAAGAAAACACTTGTTTACCAATGCACGGCTTGATTAAACAGCACTGGAATTTTCCTTCGCATAAAAAGATTTGATCCATCCCAGTAATTAGCTTGCAACAATTTTAGATATGCCATTTAGAAATCAGAGTATCAGATGATACACACTCATTCACATATATTGTTTGTAAATGCAACCCAACATTTATACTGCAATTATATGTGATGTCTCATTGATTCCAACTGGCTGCAGGTGACATGGGGATGTGTGACTCTCGCTTTCTATTTCTTTCTTTCATTTTTTTGGCGTCACTGGTACAATTCTTGTCAATTCATTAACAGGAAATAGCTTGTGGTTACTGTCGAAAACTCATTTTCTTATACCATTTTATGTTAACTTAAAGATAGCAGATAAAAACATCTAATTATAAAACCATGTTTTTTCTGTATTCTTGATCAAATCATTTTCACCCATTCTGATTGGTGATGACATGCAAGTGATCAAAGTGCAATTTGGTAATTTCATCTCCTTTCCATTTTAAATGGAGGAATTAAGTTTTCTATATTTCTACATAGTTGCAAGCATTCAGATTCTGTGCTAGCACATTATATTACAAGCTCATAGCTCTTCCAATTGTTCAGAAAATAAAATAATTCATACATTGCACTGACTAAATAACTTTACAGTACAGTTATTTACTCTCAGACCCATTGACCCAATCCTGAAATGCTAACTAAGGGTCTGAGTCTATGCTGAGAAGTACTTTACCATGCAAATACCCCATTGTGTAATAAGGTAGTACTGAATACAAGGATAGTAGAATTGGAACTGCAAGCAGGACTCCCACTGAAGTTACATCTTCCCCACCAATTATTATTTTGAAAAAACATAATAGCACAGTCACACTGTCACAAATCCTTAAAAAAAGTATGTTCCTTATTTTTTCAAACAAAAATACTTACTGCTAACTTGAAACTTACAAATTGTTAAATTGTATTTCTACTCTGACAAGCTGTGAGAATGGCCTTTTTTGCCTTCAGAGCTTTCTGCTCATCAATCATAGCCCACGTTCGAGATGTAAGCCATGGATCTTCCTTCTACCCTCTTTGGAGGCTCACTATTTCCTTTGCTTTCTCAACTACCATCTTCTTCCAGTTTGATGATCTATCTTCCAGATGTTCATCAGCCTGGTCCCGTAAAACACTGGAATGGTTGCTGAGTACAATCTGGAATCTGATATACGTTTCTTTGTCCTTGAACTTCTCTATAGCTATAACACTCTTCTTGTCTGTCTTCATGATCATTTTAAGTTTACATTGAAACGTGGCCACTATTCCCTTCGGGGGGGTGGAGGCCCCGGGGGTCCAAAGCGAGTGGACTCCCTAAGGGGGCCCACAGCAAGAGACAGATGTGCTAAGGCTCAGAGAGGTGCGGCTCCAGGAGGTGGAGGGGCCTGACCCTGAGAGAGAGTGGACCCCTGAGAAGGGCTGTCTCACTGAAAGGGGCACCCCCCACGGACCACACGGGGGCCAAGAGTGGGCACGATCTGTGAGTCCGTGACAGTTGTAGAGTTAATAAATCTACATAGTCTGTTGGTCCTTCATCAGTTAAGACTGAGCCGATCACAGCACGTCTTCCAATCTTAATAATAAGCTTCCAATCCAGTAATAATGAGTGAGAGTAAAATGCTGCTCTCAAGTACACCTAAGCGCCCCACTCTCTTCAAATATGCTCTCAGTTACACCTGTGCAATCTCACTATCTTCAATATGACTGCAAAGGTAGAGTTTGACCCTACTTACTCTTGGGGCTTTGAGTCATTCAGGGGCATTCCCGTTTGTTTTTTGGTAGGATATACAGCACCAGTCAGTTATGCAAAATGGTGAGGTAACTACAGACCCCCATCTGATAAACCTGCACTTATTCGTGTAACTCCTATGATGCCAGTGTAGCTCCTGGCATAAGTAACACCACTCACAAAAGCACTGCTCATTTGTATAAATGTGAAAAGAATTTTATGATTAGCAAAATACAGAAGTCTCTTGTTGTTAAGTTACAGCTTTTTAAAACTCTATTGTCAGGGAAAAAAACATTTTAATTGGTCCATAAGTTATTAAAAAGGTTGGGTGAAGTATTCTGACCTCAAGAAGCAACAGGAGTCAAGATTTTGCCAGAAAGGACATTTGAAAACTGCAGGTGGCATTGGGTTATCTCATATAATCCTGCTGGTGTTTATAACCAAATTAAGATGCTGGAAGAATTTCTGATCCCCTAGATATTGAAGGAAAAAGATAGGGTTTTTTTCATTTTATACTAGTGCTTCTTTAAAAGTTTTGTAGTTACAAAACAAGCATATCATTATAATTAACAGAAATATACTGCTTGCGTCATCTAGTTTGTTGCTTCTGTGAGGAATAAAAGGTACCTTCACAGAAATCCAGAGGAAATGATGACTTTTAAGAAGTAGATCTAGAGAGTACTGTGAACGCTGATGGACATTAGTACTGTTTCTCATAAGAACTTAGTCATAATTCTTGTTAGTTTTATAGTTAAATAAGAATATTTTGGTTGACTGCAACAGTTTAATTTTTCACATGGCCAATGCATACCATGAGTGACTCATTTATAAGAAACATATGGCCAAATTATGCCCTGGGTTACATCTGTGCAACCCCAATGAAGCCAGTGGGGTTGAACAGGTGTAACCCAAGGCCGAATTCAGCCTCCAATGTTTAGTGGTGACATGCAAAGGAAAAAATTGAGTTTGTATCCCTTTTAGGTTCTTTTTGATGTATAAAAGAAGTTACAGGAAAGAAGGCCTGAAATATTTCTCTCACTAGTGTCTCTTAATACTAAAGTATTTTTAAAATGGAAGTACCAGGATTAGCAACTTTGGCCCAGATCCTCAACGACATTAAGGTACCTAACTCTCATTGATTTCTATGGACATTAGGAGTCTAAATATGTTATGGATCTGGGACTTTGTCCCCTGTTTTTCATGGTGGACTCATTGATTCAGAACCTTGAAAGGCCTTAATTAGGGGGGAGAGTGTTTGAATAATTAAAAAAGGAGAGCTTTCCTCCCCAGGGTGCGTTTATAAAAAAAAAAAAACCACCAAAATAAAAGTTTTAAACATTTTGTATAAAAAAATTACTTCCCTTCTCAGTTTAATGAGATATTATTCCCTTTGTTTCTGTGTTCTTTCAAACTTACTAGTTCTCCAATCAGCAACAGAGACTTCCAGCGTAGAGAACACCTGAATTTCTAATGTCGGGGGGGGGGGGGGGAAGAGGGGAAACAAGCCTCAATAAACAAACTTCTAGCATTCTTCATTCATTATATAGAAGCAAAAGGCATAAACCTCACTTCATTTTCCTTGTAGGTCACCTTTAAGCTATTCTGTTCTCAAACTACACTGGTTTCAATCGCATTACAGAAATGAAAACAATAGTTACTCTGGCTTGACACCGGCATAACTGACAGCAGAACTGAGCCCAGAGAGCATATGTGCTGGAACTAGGGGTGCTGTGCTTAGGGTTGCCAACTTTCTAATCACACAACAACGAACACCTCAGCCCTGCCCCTTCTCCGAGGCCCTGCCCCTGCTTGCTCCACCCCCCACCCCGTCCCTTTGTCGCTCTCTCCCACCCTCACTCACTTTCGCAGGGCTGGGGCAAGGAATTGGAGTGTGGGAGTATGGGCTCTGGGTGCTGGCTCCAGGTGGAGCTAGAAATGAGGGGTTCAGGATCTGGGAGAGGGCTCCAGGCTGGGACAGGGGGTTGGGATGTGGGGGGGTGAGGACTCTGGCTGGGGGTACGGGCTCTGGGTGGGGCCAGGGATGAGGGATTTGGGGTACAGGAGGGGGCTCTGGGCTGGGGCCAAGGCGTTAGGAGTGCAGAAGGAGGCGCAGGCTCCGGACTCTGGGGTGGGGCTGGAGATGAGGAGTTTGGGCTCTGGGCTAGGGGTTGGGGTGCAGGAGGGGGTTTGGGATACGGGGTCCTGGCAGCACTTACTGTGGCTCCCAGGAAGCAGCCGCCAGGTCCCTGCAGCCCCTAGATGCATGGGTGGCCAGGGAGGCTCCACGCACTGCCCTCGTGCCTGCAGGCGCCACCCACATAGCTCCCATTGATCATGGTTCCTGGCCAATGGAAGCTGCAGATCCAGTCCTCTGGGTGGGGGCAGCATACGGAGCCTCCCTGGCTGCCCATGCGTCTAAGGGCTGCAGGGACTTTCCAGGAGCAGCGTGGAGATAGGGCAGGCAGGGAGCCTGCCTTAGCCCTGGGCCTCCGCTGCGCTGTTGACTGGACTATTAACAGCACGGTTGGTAGTGCTGACCAAAGCTACCAGGATCCCTTTTCCACCCAGCCTTCCGGGTGAAAACTGGATGCTTGGCAACCCTAGCTGTGCTGCCGCCACACTCCCTGGCTTGAAGTGATTTCCATCATATACAGGATTTACAATTTGGTTCAGTGGATCTCAGCACCCCCACTATTAAAATTGTTCCAGCACCACTGCAGAGAGACTGCTGATCTTAATCAGGACTGCAGGAGCAGTACGTTTCCCTGGAGTTAAAAGGTGCATGGTCATTTTGAGGACCAATCCTCCATTACTGGTGTACCGCCCCACAGGGCCTGATCCTACATTCTTGGTACTGCCCCCCTCAGCCAACGCTCAGGGAAGAAGACTGCTGGGTCCCTACTGTCCCAGTCCACTGGTTCAAACTGCGCAATGTGCAGGCTTGTAGAAGTTACAGGAAAGTGGCTACATCAGATAAACCTGATCATAACGAGCTCCCCTCTCTCAAACGGGGCTGGAGGAGCCTTTTGCATGGCAGGGGCTTCCAGCTACAGCAGAAGCAGGCAGCACCGACCCCTCCGCAGAGCGTGCACCACTTGCCCAGGGACAATGCGCGCGCACCTGTCCCGAGCCCATCCTCTAGTCTGCGCAGAGGGGGAGGGGGAAGCTCGCACGCAGCCTCTCCAGGCGCCACCGCCCGGCAGCTGCTGCCGCTCGCAAAGGGCAGGGGCGGACGGAAGAGCCGGAGCGGAGCACTGCGGCAGCGGGGAGCCCCGAGGGCTTCCCTGCCTCTCTGGGTTTGGGGACCGGGCGCTTGTAGCCCGCGCATCCTCCCCGCCTGGGGCCCGGCATGGAGCCCTGGAAGCAGTGCGCCCAGTGGCTGATCCACTGCAAGGTGCTGCCGCCCAACCATCGAGTGACCTGGCCCACGGCTCAGGTGTTCGACCTGGCGCAGACCCTCCGCGATGGGGTCCTGCTCTGCCAGTTGCTCAACAACCTGCGCAGCCAATCCATCAACCTGAAGGAAATCAACCTCAGGCCTCAGATGTCCCAGGTAAGGGCGCCGCTCCGCAAGGGCTCCCGCTGCCCCCAGCTCGCATCCCCCATTAATCAGCGGCTTAATTTCTTTGTGCAAATGCGGAGATGCTCTAAATAGCCTGCTCGTGTTTTGCTTTCACTTACCCGGTAGCATTTAACTCTAAAGTGTTGGAGGAGAGGATGCACGCGAGGTGAAAGATGCTGTAGGGAGTTAAGTCGTATTGTATGGAGGGGCACATGCCCACCCTCCATGCCCCCTACCGTAGTCACAGCACGTTTTATGAGAAGTATTCAAGCTACTCTGTGTTTACAATAGTTATTGTGAAGTAAGCAGGTATTGAAATGCCTTCTATTTTTTTTTAAAAAGCAACAAGCAACCCTCCTAAAACCATACAAAACACAACCCCTCCCCAACATATTTCAGTTTTGTTTTGTTGTCAAATTCTGTCCTGATGACTAGGTCAGCAATTTTAAAATGAACTGTGTCATGTAGAATGAGGAATCTAGGAAGTTGAATTACCATTCTGTATAATTATAATAGCTAGGGGGAAAAAACTCCCAAGAAGACTAACTTGACATAAATCTGCTGCAGCCCTCTGAAGGTTTCTGGGCATGTGATCTAATCACATGCTGGTGTTTTTAGTGTTTCCCCAACCATTCCTCAAAAGACAAGCAAAAAATATAACAAAACCTGTGTGTGAGATTGTTAGGTGTCTGATCTTCATGGAGATCAAAGTTAAAGCTCAGGGTCCCTCTCAGTCAGTCCTGTGTGCCTACGTCTTGGATTACATATTGTATTGGGGACCTCAGAACAGAGAGGCTCCTTCTGGACCTCAGAAGCTGTGATATCCATGCACAAAGCTGTGATAACCTAAGCACATGATTTCAGTTTCGACTGTAAATTTCATGCTTTTTGTCAGATAAAATTGGACCTAATGTTACTTCTTTCACCCCTCTCCCCACTGGTGTTTTTGAATTTCCTTTTCATTTATTTTTGAGAGGCCCCCATCCTATAAGGCACATGATGCAGATGGGGAGCTCCTTTGAAGTCATGGGGGTTTTGCACAGGTGTCTTTTCTCGTGGAACAATTTACAAAGATCAGAGGTCCAGTCATTGAACCTGCAAAAAAGCACATGCTTAATTTTAAGCATGTGAGTAGTCACATTGAGTTAAATATGCAGAAGGTTAATTAGATGGATAAGCTTTTGCAACATCAAGGCCTTGTTTTGTATCCTCCTTTTTGAGTTGTATGAATTATAGTGTTAATCCTGATTTATGGAGCGGTAATAACCATGGTTAAGCTACCTTCCCAATATAAGCCTGATTTTTAGTACACTTTGCTTTTCCTTCTAATCTTCCTGAATCTTTACATCCTGCACCTCAACCCTGGTAGATTTTATCTGAGAAATTGTTTTTTTAATTTTTAAAAAATTAAAAACTGAGCAGTTATAAAGTTATGGTGTTTGGAACTGCAAACATCTGACCTTCAGATCTGAAAAATTTCCTAATGATTTTTTTTGTCTCTTGTCTCAAAAGGACTTAGAATTTCTGAAATTGGGCCTGAACCTGCAAATGAGTCTGCTTGGGTGGACTCTGTGTTTCTGTGGAGACTCATGCAGAACTGGGGTTGCACTTTGTTGGCTTTGCTGAAGACCAGTTCCGATTAGTCTTATGGGGGCGATAAAGAGCACGGTTCAAACTAATAATATGAAAAATGTAATCAATATAAACAATTTATAATTAACTGACTTTTTGTTTCTGGTTTTGCTGGATTGACCTGGATAAACGGGTACATAGGGGGGCATGGATTGAAGTGGGAGCATGGGGGAGAATTGTGGTGAGATAGGAGTCTGGGAAGAGATATGGAGAGCATGAAGAGTAAACAGAGGATGATGGTAGGTCTGAGGACTGAGAGGTACCTGGTAAGGTAGCGTGATGCCATGTTTCCTGTTTTTGAATGGAAGGGGTAGTGGTGAGGATGCGAGTGCATGGAGTGGTAGGCAGGATGGTGGCATTCATAAAGCAGAGAGTAGGGCTCCTCAAGTGCATGGAAGTTGCAAAGGACAGGGAAAGCACAGGGCATGTGTGCAGGAGGAGGCATGAGAGGGTTACAGGAACGGCGTGGGGTGTAATTGTAACTTGTTGTTTTGACCCTGGCATATATTTTTGCAAATTTTAGGGTGGCAAGTTAAGGTTGGTTGATTAAGAGTGATGAGGATTATATGTCTGTGGAGAATTGGTTGGGTCTCTTCACTATTCATTTCCAGCCATTCTTGTGTTTTGTTTTTTAAAGAGAGGCCGAATTTTTGAATATATATGTTAGGCCATACCTGAATCATGAGATGATTGTCAAATAATTACAGCTGAGTTGCGGACAAGACATGGAAAATTGTGGAAAAGTAATAGTGGACCTTTATTAATTGTGTTAATTTGGAAACCCAGAGAAGACCTATTTGTTTAAGAAAAATTTGCTGGAACAATATAAACACTCAAGTATTATATTATGCCTGCTAATTTTTTTGATAACCAGACATTTTGCTGCAACTGTATTAGTCATTAATATCCGGGACTCTGGCCGTCAGCTGTACGGGGCTGACGGCGGGAGCCCTGCCATGTGTGGGGTTGACAGCAGGACCCTGGGCTTCCACTGTCAGCCCCAGGAGGCTGAAGGCCAGGGCTCCTGCTGTCAGCCCTGCACTGTCAACACTGCGTGGCTGACAAAAAGAATGTCAGTCTTTAATATGGCTATGTAAAATATTAACATTATATTAAAATATTATGAGAAGAGATTCTGAGTACAAGTGGTCTGCATCTAATCTCACTTGATACGCACCAGTAACTTCACTGATGTATACGGAAGTTAAGTAGATGTCTGCTGAAGCGAGAATAGACTTTAACATTTTCTAACATTTTGCAACACTTTCAGAATACCAGAAGGACCTAATAAGTTGTAACATTTTACTTTTTTTATTGAAGCTTATTTTAGACTAGTGGGAATGCAATATTGCCACCGAGGTTTAGGAACCTCTCTCATTTCGTGTGTTATTAAACATAGATGCCTGTACAATTAATGTAAATTGGACTATGCTCGCTTGACATATTTAGTCCACAACCACTGGTTGGGGTCAGTTATTTTCTTTCTTTTTATTACACCATTCTTATCTTGGCAAATGCATTTACTGCAAAATATTCTGTAAAAGCCAATAATGCATTATAAAAAAAAGTATATCAAGAATAAATTGCAACCAGTCAAAATAAAAACTACACCAGCAGCGTACTGGATGCAAATGTTACAACAGACATTCTAAAATACTTAAATCTTCAAAATCTGAATAGTAGGGGGACACTGTACAGAAGAGGTGGTATTCTGTACCTTTTGTTAAATGACGTAGAGATGGTAGAGGACATGAATTTTAAGTGGAACAAATTCAGATGAAATTCTCTGATAGCACACACTTATTAACAGTATACGCTAAGTAGGATTTGCTAGATTGGAACAGAGCACTAGTTCATCTACTCTGGCATTCAGCTTCTGGCAGTGACAGTCTTGGAGGGAAGAATTCTTCTTCCTCCAAATCCTGGTTCTCCAACTCATGATATATTTAGCCATTTATGTGTATGGATGATTCCTTGCTGATCCTTCTAGGCAATCAGTTTTGTGTCCTAATGCATAAGGCCTGGTTGCTATTACTTCCATAGCTTGCAAAACTATAAATAATTTACAGATAAACTGTTGGATATAGCTTCATATAATACTCAAATTTCATTATGGATAAAAATATGTAAATATATTCTACTGGGTTAATGAACTAGAAAGGTTTCTTCATAATAACCCACAATATTTTCTGGGTGGAATCAGCAATGGCTCAGAATTAATACTACTTGTCTAGACCAATGCTAGTTGATTTTACTTCTGAACAATTAAAACTGTAGTAGTTTGATGCTTATTTTTAGCAGACAAAAGCAAAATACCCTCCTGCATTCTTTTTCAGAGAGAACTTTCTGGAGAAAGATACAATGTGTAAAGTATGTATGTGTTTAAAAAAGCAAGATCATTTGGGGATTATTCAGATTCATACCCATTTGGTGAATATTCTCTGTAAATATGAGCCTTCAAATATGATTTAAAATGTTACTTTGATTATTTATACTATATTCTTGAAATGAAACCTTGATATCTGTATATTATATATTTGTATAATGTCAGAGATGTGGTAAATGCTTCATAGACAGGTAAGAAGGCTGGGTTTATGGCCCCAAAAACTTACAGTCCAAGGTCCTGATCTGGCAAGCTGCTTTGTGCAGATGGACACTTGCAACTGCTTCAGGCCCACTGACTTGAACTTGACTCTTGCGGGTACAGGGGTTTGTCTATGTGGATCAAAACCTATAAGGGCCTAATCTTGATCCTAGTAAAGATCTTGCTAATTTATGCTAGGTGCTAAGTGCCTCTGCAAAGTGAAGAGAAGCCTCTTCTTCCATTGATTTCCATGAAAGAAGTCAATCAGACCTTTGCAAGAGGCACTTTCCATGTTAGAGAATCATCTCCTGAAAGTTTCAGAAATTATTAAAACCTTGGATATGTTTAAAAATGTATTTAGGTCAGCAATGCATAAATAGAAAATGAAGTGCCTAATCCTGTGAGTTGCTGAGCATTCTAAAAAGATACTGAGCATCAACTCCCATTGTAGCTTAAGTGAGCTGAAGGTGCTTGGAACCTCTTGGGGAGATACTCAAAATCTTTCATGACTGGGCTGTGTATTTGCAGTGTTCAGAAATAATTACACTTGTCGGTAGTCTAATAAATTATCTGCATTATGTAATATCTGTCGTAGGATCTCACAGTGCTTTGTAAACACTAGTTAATTCTCCTATTCCTGTGATGTAGCAAGTGGTATGTTATCCCCACGGGCACTGAGAGGGAAAGTGACAGTGGTAGACTGGGAATTAGAACTTGGGAGGTCCTGGCTCCCAGATGCATACGCAGTCCACTAGTGCATATTGCTTTGTAAGCCAAGATGCCTGTGTTAATATTTTGCCTGTATTGTTTGACCCTCATGTGGCTCTTTATGGATATGCATCAAGTATCAGAGGGGTAGCCGTGTTAGTCTGAATCTGTAAAAAGCAACAGAGGGTCCTGTGGCACCTTTAAGACTAACAGAAGTATTGGGAGCATAAGCTTTCGTGAGTAAGAACCTCACTTCTTCAGATGCAAGTGAAGAAGTGAGGTTCTTACCCACGAAAGCTTATGCTCCCAACACTTCTGTTAGTCTTAAAGGTGCCACAGGACCCTCTGTTGCTTTTTATGGATATGCATGTGTCTTTTGTGGAGTAAAACTGGTATTTTCCTGTTCAGTTTTGTCAACTCTCATGGATTTGGTCCCTGCTACAAGCAGAGTGATAATGACATGAAGAATTCTGGTCATCAAACAATTTTTGGGAAACAAAACCATAGAGCAAGACACTGACCTCATAAAATGCCCTGTAGTCTAGTGAAAGGTGCATTAAACTGCAAACCCAAATAGCATGAGTTCTATTCCCAGCTTTTCCTCTGACTGCTGTTGACATTTCTATGTCCTTCACATCATTTATTGTGAACCAAGGTTTCATGCCTTGGGGGGTAGCTATCATTCACCAGTTTCAGAGAGAAGGTAAGTGATAGCTTGCATTGCAGGCAGAGCTGGGAATAGACCCCAGGCCTCTAATATTACAGAGTCAAGTCTCCTCCACTTTGCCACATAATGCTTTCAGAAGGAGCACGGCAAATTAGATCTTTCTGTAACCCACATTAATACAGTGTGGCTCTATGCCACCCTTTAGCAGCTAGACGACATATAGAGATTTATGACTTTGTTCCCATGGTAAGAGAACTTGTTCTTTAGATGACATGGTAGAGACTCTGGTTTTTACATCCAAAGCTCCTGGGTTCAGTCCCCACAGATGACTCAAGTAGGGCTGTTGTTACGTTTGGCTATGATGTCTGTAACCACTAGACCATAATCTGCTGTCAGTGCTAGAAATAGAAACCAAGCATCCTGCTGCCCAAGCATTCCGCTGTTGTGTCACAAACTCGTGTGTGACCCACTGGCAAGGTGTGTGTGGTCTCCCCCTGTATGGGCTGGGCTACATAGAAGATAGCAGCATGTTGTTCTCTCCTACCCAAGTTACTCCTATAACTAAAGTGGAAGTGGTTTGTGCTGTGGATCTGAAGGTTATGGATTCAAACCCCACTGATGACACATGTCGAGGTAAAAAAACACACATGTGTACAAGTCAGTGTAAGGACCCCTGGAGTCATTGATTTGATGGTTTTATATCACAAAGCATTGTATTTAGAAGCAAATTTGGTTATTGTGCAAATGTTTGTTTTACTGTTGCATTTTTATTATTTGTATTTGGTTACAGGGAGTTGTCCCTTTTAAGAATAGTGTTTGGCTGACTGACAGCAATGTGCGGGAGATTTTGTGTGTGTCATGAGAGTGGAAGACCCACTGTGTTCAAGCTCTAAGAAGGCCAGCACTTGATTTAATAAACTTCTCTTTCCAGAAAGTCAGCCTCATTTTTGAAGGACTAACGTTAGTGCTTATGAGGGACTGGAAGTCTTAGGGCATTGCTAATGGGCTATAGAGCCTTTTGCCTGTAGGGCACCAGTGTGAATTGTGCCCAGCTCAGCAGGGATTAAAAGTTGTTCCCATCAATGGATATTTAATAGCCCCTATGGCCTGGTCCACACTAAGCCCCCAGTTCGAACTAAGATACGCAACTTCAGCTACGTGAATAACGTAGCTGAAGTCGAAGTATCTTAGTTCGAACTTAAAGGTACTTACCGCGGGTCCACACGCGGCAGGCAGGCTCCCCCGTCGACTCCGCCTACTCCTCTCGCAGAGCAGGATTACCGGCGTCGACGGCGAGCACTTCTGGGATCGATTTATCGCGTCTAGACAAGACCCGATAAATCGATCCCAGAAGATCGATTGCTGGCCGCCGAACCAGCGGGTAAGTATAGACATACCCTATGTGAGAGGAGTCTGAAAGGTCTCAGTTCCAGCTCCTATGTCACAAATTCACCACTACGCTTTGCACTAGAATAGAAGCTCTTTGGGACAGAGACTGTCCCTGCTGTGTGTTTGCACAAAGACTGACAATGGGACCCTATGTTTGAGGGTCCTGTAGCAGGGGCCAAAATCACATTACTTTAAGTTTGCAAGAATTGGCAACAACAGTTGTCATGCGCATGCTGGGAGAGGGAGTTCAGAAGACAACAAAAACCACATTTAGTCTTTAAAAAGACTTTTTTTTGCCCATATGTATTTTTGGATTTGACTCATGTGTTTTGAACTTTGATGTTGGTAATAGTGCATACTTTGTGTCGTGTTGCACAGAACAAACAAAGCTGTGCCGTTACAAGCGTGATCCTCACTGTAAAGTAGTGCTGAGCCTTCCTAACAGCCAGAAAGGGGGATAAGAGAGGAACTGTGTTAGTTTAATTACAGAGACCATTGTATGATGCCTTAACATTGTGTTGCAAAAGTTTTCGTGAGATGTCGCATCAATGCACGATGACCTTGAGTCATGAGGATTGCACAACACAAGGTAATGTCGGCGTGTTGCATTGTAACTTTGTGGTAATTCCATTTCATGACAAACTGCTTCCCCAGGGCTGGACTACACTAGTGTAAAGCATAAAAATAGAAATGACCCATAACTCAAAGTTCTAATCATAATGTTTAATCTTAATTGTAACAGATCTTGGATAAATTGTCATCAGAAATATGGGCTTTAAAACAAATTAGCTGTGCTGACCTGCATTAGACTATCTTTTTGCAACTTCTATATCTGTGGCACTTTGTAAATTTCATTTTGAAATAGTTTTTGCAAGGAGTTCTGTTAACTTGTGAGAAATTGCTAAACAGGAAAGCGGCAAGTGATGTGCTGCTGGCATCGGAGTTCACTAAAGGGGATGTTTATATAAATTATTTATTTAAAATAACCATTTCCTGTAATCATTCTTAAAACAATAAAATAAATTACGGTTTACTTTGTCTAAATTTTATAAATTTTTACCCCTTATTTTCAAGGGAGTAGTTTTTTCATATGATCACCTAAAAATATGGAAGTACATTGTTGTTGTCATTCTGACTCTGAGTTATCTTTAGGTGTAGAAATTAAGATTTAATGAGAAACTTCTTCATGCTTGCGTGGCAATATGTCTGCCAAACTCCCTGTGCAAAGTGATGTGACTATATCCCTTAAATCTTAGGAGGGGACCAAAGGATCTGAATTTTGAAAAAATATAAAATAATTTATAGTAGTCCGTGGCAATGTCCCAGGAGCCAAGATTGTCTGAGCATTTTTATTATAATCTCTTTTAAAATTTGATTTCTCAAGGATTTTGAGCTGTGACAGAGAGTCTTTCAAGATTGGAACTTGGCATACTAGTTATCAGCTCAGGAGAACAATTTTTTTTGTTAACATGAGAAACCCTATTTGATGAACTAATTGGGGATTTAGGAATTTATAAAATCAAAAAGTTCATAAAATTTAACATATCAGAATTACAATATTTATAGTGCATAAATTAATTTATTAATCATCCAATGACAGTGTACATAACTAACAGAAACTAATGTATACTGTGATGTTTCTTTGTTTGATAGAATTGCTTCTTTTCGCTGCTGCCAAATGGATCAGTCTTTTCAAACCTGAACAGCTACTTGAATATTGGGTGAAGGATTGAAGTTACATTCAGTGGCAGAAAAATGACTTTGGCAGCAGAAAAATGTTTCAGATAACTGGTTGTTCATAAGATTGATGTTCATAAAATCAGAGTTCTATTGTGTTTTGCACTTGGGTTATTGAGTTATGAGAATTCTAAAAGGGTTATGTTTAGGTGTTAAAGATGCTTTTTCTTTAACTATAAAAACATTTTGTTTAGCTAAAATTGGAAAATGATTTAATCTTTGATATGAGGTGAGGGGAATAACGAGAGAGAAACAACAATATGAATTAATCAATTTGTAATGTCTGTTGTTGAGCATAAGCAACAATATTTGAGTGATAAAGTGTTTGTAATTCAGATAGCAAGCAGTCCCATTAAACATGCCCAATTAAACAAGTGAATATTTTGATTGGTTTTAGCCCCTGATTCTGCAAACATTTATGCACTTGTTTAACTTTATTTACATGCTTAGTCTCATTGAGGTCAAATTAAATATGTGCATAAGTATTTGCAGAATTGGGGCCTTCATGAAGTAAATAATGTAAATGAAAAAAAATAGAGATTTCCTTGTAAAGAAAATGTAGCTGTAACCTGATCAAATTTTTTTTTTCCAAAAAAAAAAAAAAAAAAAAGAGAGAGAGAGAGAGAGAAAAAAACCACAGGAAGAGTAATAACCTGGCTCTTGGTATGTAACTTTCTGACAAAGTTACCAATTGCACTTATTATTCTAAGAAAGTGAAGGAAATAAAAATGGTCATCAGATCAGTTTCCAAATATCCTTTACTTGATTCCCTTGAAGAGAAACAGGAATATGCACTCGTAACATTTTTTAGGATTATATTTACATGTTAACTACTTAATTAGTGCTTAATGTAGCAGGGTCATGTTGCAAAGCTCATCTCAGGTACTGCCCCGTGCACCATGTTTAAAGTGCTGCATGTTCTATAGAATATCAGCACTAAATATGCTGCCACTGGTCTCTCACAGAAGCTATAATGGGTATCAGCAGCAAAGAGTTAAATTAAACATCCAAAAAGGCTTGAGGAAACATTCAGTTGGGGTGGCCTATGTTGTTTTCTGCTAGGTATGCAGGAGAAAATGAATTATCACCTGCTCTTTTGCTGACAGAGGGTGGGAGTGCTGTGGTGACAGCAGGCAGAGCAAATCCTTGTGAAAAGAGATGGTGGGGGACAGAGAAGAGAGGTAGCAGAAGTAGGAGGCAAGCAGTCAGAAGAAAAGAATGTGAACTAGAGAGGGAATAGGCAGGAAAAGAAGGGAGACAAATCAGAAGGGGCATCAGAGAGCAAGTGAGAGATTGGAAAGAACAAAGGAAAATCATTTAAGATTCATGCTAAGAAAAATCCATAGAGCCAGATCTTGGATGTCCTGTGTTACTCTTTATGCAGTGATGGTGGCACGTCAAGAAAACTTATGCTCAAATAAATTTGTTAGTCTCCAAGTTGCCACAGGTACTCCTGTTCTTTTTGAGGATACAGACTAACAGGGCTGTGACTCTGAAACCCATTATAACCTGCTGACTGTATTCTAGGAAGTTAATTACCAGGGCAGTAGTATTTGACACCAGGAAAATCTACAGCTATATTGTCTGTGGATTTAAACATCAGAAGGATAAAGGATCTCAGTTTTCTGGCTCCAACCTTTTCCTTTTACTGGAGGTCAGATTAAAAAACTGGCAAAGAGGAAATTATGGAAGTAAAGAAGCAAATGGGAAGGTAAAGACAGTAAGGTGACTGGTAGATGAGAAGGAAATATGTGAGTATTGGAAGGGGAAAGAAGGAGAAAAAGAGGGGTGTTTATGGAATATGGAACATTGTCAGATGATGTCAGCATCAGCTTGGTGGTAGGGTGAAAGTGAGTGGCAATGCTGGGAGATGATTAGGGGACCTGGTAATTATAAATTAAATTCCTGGCAACTGACAGAGCTTCATAGGCTTGACTGGCAAGGAAATGAAGAGGGGAGGAATTAGCTAGGGAGTGACAGATAATACATTGGTGAGAGAGAGAAGAAGATTAGGTACATAATTTGAGAGAAAAAGGATAAAATGAAGATGGAGGAGAAAACTGTGAGGGGGCAGAAAAAGAAAAAAGGAGTTAGAAAGATGATGATGTTACCTGCCAGTATTATTTTTGTGTTGAAGTTATGTGGACCACCAAGGAATTCAGGGCAGCCAGGTATCTTATACTGTGGAAAAGGCCACCTAGAACGCTTTCTAATCTGCTCTGCTGTGATGTGCCAGGAAATGGGGAGGCAGCTTGAGATGGGGGGTGCGCTGCAGCCCTTCAAAAGAGCAGGGAAGTTTTTCTCTTGTCCCATGTTTAGATGACTCTGAATACTGAGAGAGTTATTTTATTAGACCACCAGCACTTGTCTCTTATTGGTTCACTGTGGGGATAAAAATAGCAACCGGTCAATTCCTTTTGAAGTTCTACCTTTACAGTAGTGTTAAAAGTTCATTATTGATTCTGTAAGGAATTACCTTAAATAGGGTTACCATATTTCAACACTGAAAAAAGAGGACACTCCATGGGGGCCCTGGCCCTGCCCCAACTCTGTCCCTTCCCCACCCCCTTCCCCGCCCCAACCCCACCGCTTCCCCGCCCCCATTCCAACCCCTTCTCCAAAGTCCCTGCCCCAACTCTGCCCCCTCCTCTGAGCACCCCGCATTCCCCCTCCTCCCTCCCGCTCTGATCTTGGTTGGTGGTTGCTAAGTGCTTCCCTGCTCCCCACTCACCCTGCAGCCTCTGTGACCTCTGCACCCCCCTTTGCCCTGCAGCCTCTGCACCCCCCCTTGCCCTGCAGCCTCTGTGACCCCTGCTCCCCGCCTGCCCTGCCCCTGCGCCCCCCTGCCCCTGCAACCTCTGTGCCCCTGCCTGCCCTGCTCCTCCTCACCCTGCAGTCTCTGCGCCCCCTGCCTGCCCTGCTACCCCAGCAGCCTCTGCCTGGCGGGGGCTTTGGATGGTCAGCGGCGCCCGGGGCAGCGCGGATCCCTGCAGCCCCAGCACACGCTGCACTCCCCGCCCCGCTCTGCAGCCTCCTTCCTGCCGTCGCCGAGCACGTTCCCCGCTGGAAACAGCTCCCATGGCACCGGGTTCCGAGTCGCGCGGGACGACAGGGCCGCAGGAAGGGTCCCCCAGTGGCCGGGGGTCCCCTGGGCCCGGCCTCCCCGTGGTCTTGCGGGCTCGGCTGGGGCGCGTGGTCTGCCCGGCCTGCGGGGGCAGCAGCGGCCCCTCTGCCACCTTCTGCGGCTGCGCCCCACTCCTCCCCCCGCCCGAGCTTGCTACAATGTAGCTGGGGCGGCGGGGCTGTTCTGCGGACCCGGCGGGTTGTGCTGGGGCCGGGCGGACCCTGGCTTATGCCTCCCTATTTCCCCGGACATGTCTGGCTTTTTGAAAATTCCCCCGGACGGGGATTTGAGGACCAAAAAGCTGTGTCCGGGGAAATCCGGATGTATGGTAACCCTACCATAAATGTACACAACTTACTTGTGTCTGTTCTATGGAATCTAATTACTGTGCTTGTTTCTGTAGCATTCCTATTCACATTCATTTTGATACATTACCAGACTTGGTGACATAAAGAAAACATGACTGTATATCTGCATACTTTGGTTTTTCTTTTGGTGGCAAATTAGCTCTATTTTCTATGCATCCTGGTTGTACTAGGTATCATCTGCAGTTGACTGTTTTGCCCCCTTTTTGCTTCAGTTTGATAGGACAAGTGCCAAAACTTAGAGTTGTGAAATACTATTTTGTTTTCCTCCTACGATTTCTTAGAAAGATGTATAATAGTTTCTAAACTGATAACTTAATAGCAAGGGTATGTCTTTTTATTTTAAGGAAAAAGACATTCTCTCCTATGTAACTGAACACTGTTGAGCCTGACTCAACTTGTAGTTCGGTGGGAATATATAATTTAGAAAAACATTCAGTCAAATACCACATTTATTAAGAACGATAATAACAATCTTGGTAGCCTTGCATAGTCAAAAGAATAGTCGCAGAATAATTGTTTGTTTGCATATTCAAAAGTTGGAGTCTTAGACCCCAATCCTGCAAAGGGGTCCATCTATGAGGAGTCCTATTGAAATACCCTGCGTGAACGTAAGGGTTGGTGCTAGCAAACAATTTGGAACAATCAACAGGATATTAATACAAAGATTCTAAATTCTTAAGCCATAGATTTTTCTGCACCTGTGAATTTCAATTGTTCTGCATTATGACTTAAACTTGGTTTCTTCCTCTTGTGATTTTATCTGTAAACATTACTTTTATTTGATCATAGCTTTTCTATTTCTCTCTGAACCTAAATACTAATCCTGATTTCACATCTGGATATTTCCATGTCTGTGTTCTTGTCATCACACTGGTGTTTTTGCTACTACAGCTTATTAATGACAATGGAATTCACGAATGATCCTTATTTAAATATAACTTGCTGCTACCTATTGCTCCACATCAGCACCACTGAGAATAGCATTCCAGTATTGTCTTACTCTTATTATAATGTACTAATAACAGCTTCCTCACACCCTGTGCTATAGGAGAAAAAACTTGCATCCCTTTCTGATTCTTTGCCTTCTGTCCCGTGATAATGATCGTGATTTTTATTTATAAAATATATCCTAATACTTTAAGTAGTATTTGGGGCCAGATTATTAGCTGATGTAAATTTGGGTTGCTCTGTTGAAGTTAGAGGAACCATAATGATTTATATAAGCTGAAGTTCTGGATCATGACATCTCTTGACTAGCCTTTCTCTGAATTTCTTTTAAGTACGTGGTGTATTTCTGTAGAGTTTTTGAAAGTGGCAGACCGATCAAATTGTCTAGAGCTTAGGCAGATGTTTTGAAAGCTGCTTCATGCTACTCTCTAACATACCTTAGCTCTGACTTGTGGTAAGCATGCTTTGCAAGTCTTGAGTTGTTGAGCAGCAGCAGTTTTGCTAAATCATGCCAAGTTGTGTAAGGGTTTAGAGAATAAATTTTCACTTAATCTTCTTTTCTCTTGATACTTGAAACAGGTTTGAACTTTGGTCTTCAAAGATGTGAAGTTAATGCAGTAACCTACACTTCAATCTTGTACCCTGTCTGATTCAGTAATGACACATCTTTAAGTAAAAAGCTAAAATTCTTACCGAGCTTCCCTCTCTTAATAGTTAAAATGTTAACACTCTTTTGGACTACAACTTGGTTTTGTGGGGCCCTGAGTAAAATAACGGCTGATGAGCTTTGGGTTGGTTTCTATCATCCACAGAGCACATCTGGCAGCTGGGCTGTGTCAGGTCAAGATTGCATGCCATTAAGAAGATACTAGGGCATTTTAGCAAGTGGGGGAAGCAGGGCAGGGCACATGTGCTTAATGGGGGGGGGGGAGAAATTGGTAAACAAGGATTTTATCAACTAAAAGTGGGTGTTAGGCTTGTTGCAGTTAAGAGAGGTTTGGCCTCCTGAAGTTCATCTCTCAGGAAGGCGTTGGTGTATTCAGGTTGTGGGCGGGCCATTAGGAAAGCAAGATTCTAACAAGTGGTGAGCCATGCCTAGGGCTTGACTTCATTGCTGCTTCTAGAGAGCTGTTTTGTTTGGAATTCCTACCACACCCCTTCCAAGTTCCTGTTCCCTTGCAAAAGGTGAAAAATCTTCTGTCCTATCCATAGAACAGGTAGTTCATGAGTAGCTTGAGCTTATCCACATGCTGTTCCACCAATGTGCCTCGGTCTGCCCTTGAGGGGTTACCTCTAGTAATTATGAGATAGCTCAAGGACTGTGTTTGTTCAGTCTTTGAGCCAGCATGGCTGATGCGATAAATCTGGTGGTTTTCTCTGATGTGGGCTCCCGTCCACTAAGAGTTCGCACCGATGCCACTGACTTGCTTCACAGAAGACCAAACTGAACAGACGGTGATCTTTGTTAACAAGGTTGATCTTTTAATCCCTCACTTCTGGCTTGTTCTCAGACAAAACATAAAAGCAATGTCGCTGAGGAGACTGTTGGTTGGAGGGATTGTGCCTTATAGAATTTTAGTAACTAATTGGTGCTGTTCAGTTACAGGCTTTATGAAGCATTAAGCAGATGAATTCAGTAATCCTGTTGGAGTATCCTATATTTGAGGCAGGGTCCTACAGCTTTCCCTTTTTACAGAAGACCCTGGAAAATTGATTAGCTGTGATGAAAGCCTTTGCTGCCTGGAACAGTGTGATTTGCATCAAAATGCAGTCTTGGTGATGAGAGAGGATCACATATGTAAAGACAGATGAGTGGTGTTGGGAACAGAATGCCTGCTGTTAATACTATGTGTGCAGCTCTTAAGCAGCAAACTGGAACACAATTCAAGTTTGTCATCTGTTCTAAGCTAAAATTGTCCAGATTCATGGATCCCTTCGGAGTCTAGTTCATTTATGTGGTACACATCCTGCGCTCTAAGAATTTACATGGTCTGTTGTCCTTGGAGGGGTTCTCGGTTGCAATAACCAAATGTTGTTTTATAGTTTTTGTAGGAATTTTAGGTATAACATTTGCCCAGCTAACACAAGAAGAATAGGAAAGTGTCTGTGAAATTAAAACACAGTACCACATTATTTGTTTACCTCCTGACATAGGCAGCGGTGGTTTTGGCACACATTGCCAAGAATAAGTCTAATGGGTGATTCTGCTTCCATCAGTAACACAGTGACAGCTGTGAATGCATGAGACTCATGATTAACACTGCCCTGCTGTAGGCCAAGTCTGGCCTTATGGCTGAGTTGTGAGTTTTTCACTGATCCTATACTTCATGTAGTCCTACAGAGATCTAGGGTCAGCACGTAAATTAAAATAAATAAATAAATAAATAACTAAAGAGGATGGCTCTGTCTTGATCCTAGAATGCTCTATTGGCATGTGTGTGCCACGGGACAGATGGGACTGCAGTTTTATGGAGTATTTTTCCAAATCTAAGAGGGAATTTTGAAAATGCATTGCACTGTGTAGTGTTCTGCTTGTTGGACTATTATATTTTATGATGTGTGTTTATATTTTAAATCTTCCTTTTATGTTTGGAGAAGTGCAATAACCCTGATGTTCGCAACCCCGTTCTGGTCCCTTGGAGAACTATTATAACATTTGGAGTTGGTTGAAAATTTTTCAATTGAACAGTTTTTGGTGGGAAAATGCTGTTTTGTTGAAATAGAAATGTTTCCTGGGAATTAGAGCTGTCAATTAATCGCAGTTAACTTACGCGATTAACTAAAAAAAATTAATCACAATTAATCAGTTTTAATCACACTGTTAAACAATAGAATACCAGTTGAAATTTACTAAATATTTTGGATGTTTTTCTACATTTTCATATATATTGTATTCTGTGTTGTAATTGAAATAAAAGTGTATATTATTTTTGATTACAAATATTTTCACTATAAAAAGGATAAACAAAAAAAGTGTTTTTCAGTTCACCTCATACAAGTACTGTAATGCAATCTCTTTATTGTGAAAGTGCAATTTACAAATGTATTTTTTTTGTTACATAACTGCACTCAAAAACAAAACAATGTAAAACTTCAGAGCCTACAAGTCCACTCAGTCCTACTTCTTGTTCAGCCAATCGCTAAGACAAACAAGTTTGTTTCAATTTCCAGGAGATAATGCGGTCCTCTTCTTATTTACAATGTCACCAGAAAGTGAGAACAGCCATTTGCATGGCACTTTTGTAGCTGGAATTGCAAGATATTTACATGCCAGATATGCTAAACATTCGTATGCTCCTTTATGCTTTGGCCACCGTTCCAGAGGACATGCTTCCATGCTGATGATGCTCGTTAAAAAAAAAAAAAGCGTTAATTAAATTTGTGACTGAACTCCTAGGGGGAGAATTGTACGTCCCCTGCTCTGTTTTACATGCATTCTGCCATATATTTCATGTTATAGCGGTTTCAGATGATGACCCAGCATGTTCGTTTTAAGAATACTTTACTGCAGATTTGACAAAACGCAAAGAAGGTACCAATGTGAGATTTTTAAAGATAGCTACAGCACTCGACCCAAGATTTAAGAATCTGAGGTGCCTTCCAAAATCTGAGAGGGATGAGGTGTGGAGCATGCTTTCAGAAGTCTTAAAAGAGCAACATTCCAATGCCAAAACTACGGAACCCCAATCACCAAAAAAGAAAAAAAGCTTCTGCTGGTGGCATCTGACTCAGATAATGAAAATGAACATGCATTGGTCTGCTCTGCTTTGTATTGTTATGGAGCAGAACCCGTCATCAGCATGGACACATGTCCCCTGGAATGGTGGTTGAAACATGAAGGGACATATGAATCTTTAGTGCATCTGGCACATAAATATCTTGTGACGCTGGTAACCACAGTGCCATGAGAGCGCCTGTTCTCGCTTTCAGGTGACATTGTAAACAAGAAGCGTATAGCATTAACTTCTGCAAATGTAAGCAAACTTGTTTGTCTGAGCGACTGGCTGAACAAGAAGTAGGACTGATTTGACTTGTAGGCTCTAAAATTTTACATTGTTTTATTTTTGAATAAAATTTTTTTTTGTACATAATTCTACATTTGTAAGTTCAACTTTCATGATAAAGAGATTGCACTGCAGTACTTGTATTACATGAATTGAAAGATACTATTTCTAGGTTTTTTACAGTGCAAATACTTGTAATAAAAATAAATATAAAGTGAGCACTGTACACTTTGTATTCTGTGTTGTAATTGAAATCAGTATATTTGAAAATGTACAAAAGATCCAAAATATTTAAATAAATGGTATTCTATTATTGTTTAACAGTGCGATTAATCACATGAGTAATTGCGATGAATTTTTTTAATCTCTTGATAGCCCTACTGGGAATGCTTCTATTTCAATGACATCTTTGACAGAAAATTTTGAATCGATTTGAAAGTGAAATGCAGAATTTCGTTTTGGCTTTCTTGTTAAATTTTGGCTTCCATTGTATTAATGTTTTGAGTTTATCAAAATGCAGAATTTCAATAAGGTAGTTTTGATGTTTCTGAACTGAAATTGTTTTGAATTTCTGTCCTATGCAAAGTTTTAAAACTTAGACATTTTGCCCTAATTCAGGATGAAAACAAATTTCAAAATGTTATTTTCCTGCAGGATGAAATTCCATTTTCTGACCACTCTAGTAACATAGAAGCATGGCTGCTTCTTAATCTTTCCTCTTCCTTTAAAATCTTTAAAATGGTTTACATTTTTCTACCTGGGTCAGGTATTTTGATCTTATCAGCTGTGTCTAGAATCCCAAGCCCAGATGGGCTTTTCTGTGGTCTGTGACTAATTGGAGGTGCTGCTCTGACAAGGTCTGTTTTTTTTGGTTGGTGTTTTCTTATCGTTATCTCTCCATTCTCAGTTTTGACTCATCTCTGTGTTAGTTGCATGTCCTCTTACCTGTCTCCTCCTTGTACTTTATTTTTACCTTCTCTAAACCCCTCTCTACCAGGTATTTTCTTTCCCCCTTGCTTTGATACCCCTATTTCCCCTTTTCTACATTCCCTTTTTTCCCTGATGCAATTCCTTTGTTTTCAGCTATTTCCCCTTCCCCGTTGTCTCCCTCTTTACAGTTCCTGTTGGCCTCAGTAGGGAACATGTCTCTGCAAATCCTCTAAAAGCTGTTTTCCTGTATTTGTGAGAATGTTAGACAGGAAGAACCTAGTAGGTGATCTGTATATAGAAACACTGAACAATGAGATTTAAAGGGACAATGCAGAGCATGAACAGAACTTGTATGGCAGCTTCTCTTCCTTTTTAGTGAGGTTCCTTTACACACCCCATCAACCATGAGTGGTGCTGATAGATGTGACAGTCCTGTGGTCCTGTTGTGGAAGGTGAGATCAGATTTGGTATCAGGAAGTAGTCACATTTCAGTGGTGAATTAAGTGATCCTTGTGTAAATAGTTTTGTGAAGCACTTTGGGATCCTAAAGAATGAAAAGAACTATCTAAAGCTATGATTATTATAATTAGTAGGATATGATGTAGAAGCATCGCTGCTATGTGTTTGGCTCCTGTCCTCTCAGAGAATGGCTCTAAATAGGAACCTTAAAAAAATCCCACTGTGTTGTGGACCCAAACAATAATACCAGTGGGAAGAGGATGAAAGAGGTAGAGACAACAGTAAATAATAGGAAGTTCTTAGTTTGTGGGGAATTGTATTTGGTTTTCTGCTGGCTGTTGATCCACTTATCTTAGTTAGACTGGTAGCAGAAAGATACTTAGAAATAAAACTTTGCCCTGAAGTTTGGCTTCTCTCTCCCTCATTTGAAAATGTATTTGGGATAAGGAAAGGAAGAACAAAGTAGAATTTCCCTTCCTTCCCACATCGGAAAATGAAGTTAGCCCTGCATGTGATAAGATAACATACACAATTTTCAGAACCACAACAAAATAACTCAGTGCCAGATAACAGCCTTTGCAGAAAGACTGATTCCCCATGGAACTGGCGCAGTGGCAGTATTTTCTAATGACAAACGTAAATCAAAGAGAGGAAAAAATCAGGTGTCCACATGCGTCTGACGAAGTGGGTATTCACCCACGAAAGCTTATGCCCCAATACTTCTGTTAGTCTATAAGGTGCCACAGGACTCTTTATTACTTTTTAAAGGTGGTGTGGTCTCTCAGCCTTAAAAATTCCACCCTTGACTTCTTCTACCTCTTTCACTACCACTTTCACCTCTAAACTCATTTAAAAGTTACCTTGAGTTCCAATCCTCCAAATCTATTCTGGATCCCCTCTAATCTGGCCTTCCCTCTTTCCCCTCCCCTCAAGCTGCTGTCATCAAGATCTCTTCTGACTCCACTGTGGCTGGATCTCAGGGCCTCTCTTCTAATTCCATTGTTTTTGGCTGCTGACAAAAATAAGGCTAACACTTTGTGATGTGTTAAAACCAGAGTGTGAGGGTTGTCTTTCAGCTTTAATCCTGAAAGTATTTATTTACAGAAGTTTTAGTCAGATCCTTAATATTAGCGGTGTTCATTTTAAATTAATTAATTTAATGGGCAATGGAATGGATCACTTGATGATTATCTGTTCATTCCCTTTGGGACAACTGGTACAGGCCACTGTTGGAAGACAGGATACTGGGCTAGATGACCTTTGGTCTAACCCAGTACGGCCGTTCTTATGTAATTATTATTTATATATATTTTTTTACCCCTAAGTAAATGCAGGTCAGGAATGGCCATGCTATTTTTACTCAGTTTTTATAGATTAATGTTGTGATACATATGCCCTGAGACTGCTGCACTCTTTTGCCAACATATCCTGTAGCCTTAGGCTAGCTTACTATTGCTTTCCTATTCTGTAGATATTCTATTTACAAATGTGTTAGGTTTTGGATATGCCATTGTGAAAATGTTTCTTCTCACTGAGGCGTGCAATTGCACCTTACTTCACACTTAAAATGTTCTTTGAAAATACCGATTTGAGTGCAAGTCCCAAACAAACAAAACAGGCCTGGAAATGTTGGGGAAGGATTAATACACATGCAATAGCCAAATACTTGTTTTTCAAACATTAAAAAAAAAATTTGGTTTATGTCTGACCATATGGTATTAACAGTAAGACACCACAGTCGTTATGTGCATTAGAATAACTTAAGGCCTTGTTTGGAGAGAGGGAGAGAGCCTCCAAGAATGAAAAGGAGTAGAGAGAATGGTTGGTACCTTCATCTTTCTCAGGCTGACTTTAGGAATGGCCATGGCCAATCATCCATCAAACTTCAAGTATTCAAATTATCACTGGTTGATTAAAGGAAGAGACATCTGTTCCTTATGATACAAAGACATGCACTTTCCTGGCTATTAGGAGATCAGTGGACTTCCTATGCAGGCTCAGTAATATTTCCTAGCCTCATCAAGAAATGGTTATTATATTTAGCAATCAGGCTGGGCAGAATCTCAAACTCGTTGTTCAGGGGTAGAATGAAAGATTTATATTAGTGCTGCCTGCACTGCTGTCAAAGAATCAGAAATGTCCTCCAATTAATTGGCTTATGCAGAGGGATAAGCCAATTAATTGGCTTATGCAGAGGGAATTTCTTCTTGAATTGGGTTCTAGGGCTTCATTAGAAGTACGTAGGATATCTAGAAGGGACTTTTCTGATGCCAAACCAGGATTCATTACAGTAGCAGAACTACTTGAGACAAAAGTATTAAGTTATTTGACTCATTACACATTAACTCAGTACTAGTGTTGTAAACTCATCAGGAGTGAGCACATGTTACCGCAACATAAATATGATTTGAATGTGCTCTAGAGAGTTATAAGCTTTAAAAATCTGGCAGAAGGTTAAAAGTATTTCCAGCTGATCACACTTAGTGACTAATGGAAGGAAGTAAAGTCATCCATCATTACAGATGCCATCCAGTGCTTATCCAAACTGATAAGTGTTATCCCATGACATCCAAGTACTGTTTTTTTTTTTAAAGTAAGTTATGTGTAGTTATATTGATGAGCTCTGGTTGCTGCAGTGAGAGGGTGGTGGTGGGGAAGCAGTGGGTAGTGATAGGGAGTACAAAAGGCGGAGATTGCCCATTCTGCTGTGCACCCTATTCCCCTGTCCCTGTGAAACTCCTTCCACAGGTACTCTGTGGTGATTGGCTTCTGCAAATCCTGATTTGCATAATTTATTGCTGGAAGTGTATGAATTTAATATACACAGATTCCCCCCAACCTGAAGGAGTTGTTTCCTTCTCCAAGGGGAGGTTTTAGGGCACTGGCACGTGGGGAGGCATTGGCAGCATGCGTGGCTGCTGGAAAAGCTTGCCAAGGAAACATATAAAGGTGTAGGGGTTCCCATGAAAAGATCAGCATAGATATTGGGAGATCAATAGGTCACATTCACAGGATCCATCAGTTTAGTGTGTGTGTGTGTGTGTGTGTGTGTGTGTGTGTGTGTGTGTGAGAGAGAGAGAGAGACACACACCCTTCTGTGCCCTCTCTATCAGGGAATAATGAATCAGAAATTTGGAGTTTCCAGACCCTTATGTAAGAATAATCCACATAATTGTTCCTGTGGTTCTTCTAAGCAAGGAACAATGCTAATGTTAAGCAGATAGTATTAGTGAACTTTTTAAATTAATAAAGTAGCATATTAATGCCACTAATACCAAACTACTTGCTTCTAAAAACAGATTTTATGGCCTGACCAAATGTTTCCTGAGCCACAACCATGTAGCTACAGCACAATTTGAAAAAAAAATAGGGCTGTCAATTAATCACAGTTGACTCGTGATTAATTCAAAAAATTAACTGTGATTAAAAAAATTAATCATGATTAATCGCACAGTTAAACAATAGAATACCAATTGAAATTCATTCAATATTTTTGGATGTTTTTCTGCATTTTCAAATATATTGATTTCTGTTACAACACAGAATACAAAGTGTACAGTACTCACTTTATATTAGTTTTTATTACAAATATTTGCACTGTAAAAATGATAAAAGAAATAGTATTTTTTCAATTCACCTCATACAAGTACTGTAGTACAATCTCTATTGTGAAATGTAACTTACAAATGTAGATTTTTTTTGTTACATAACTGCACTCAAAAACAAAACAATGTAAAACTTTAGAGCCTACAAGTCCACTCAGTCCTACTTCTTGTTCAGCCAATCGCTAAGATAAACAAGTTTGTTTACATTTACAAGAGAAACTGCTGTCTGCTTCTTATTTACAATGTCACCTGAAAGGGAGAACAGGCATTCGCATGGCACTTTTGTAGCCAGCATTGCAAGGTATTTACGTGCCAGATATGCTAAACATTTGTATGCCCCTTCATGCTTCAGCCACCATTCTGGAGGACATGCTTCCATGCTGATGATGTTCGTTTAAAATATACTGAGTTAATTAAATTTGTGATTGAACTCCTTGGGGGAGAATTGTATGTCTCCTGTTTTGTTTTACTTGCATTCTGCCATATATTTCATGTTATAGCAGTCTCGGATGATGACCCAGCACATGTTTATTTATATTTACGAACACTGTCACTGCAGATTTGACAAAACACAAAGAAGGTACCAAGGTGAGATTTCTAAAAATAGCTTCAGCACTTGACCCAAGGTTTAAGAATCCAAACTCTGAGAGGGACGAGGTTTGGAGCATGCTTTCAGAAGTCTTAAAAGAGCAACATTTCGATGCGGAAGCTCCAGCACCCAAACCACCAAAAAAGAAAATCAACTTTCTGCTGGTGGCATCTGACTCAGATAATGAAAATGAACATGCATCGGTTTGCTCTGCTTTGGATCATTATCCAGCAGAACCCATCATCAGCATGGATGCATGTCCTCTGGAATGGTGGCTGAAGCATTAAGGGACATATGAATCTTTTGTGCATCTGGCATGTAAATATCTTGCAATACTGGCTACAACAGTGCCATGCGAATGTCTGTTCTCACTTTCAGGTGACGTTGTAAACAAGAAGGTGACGTTGTAAACATTTGCAGCATTATCGCAAATGTAAACAAACTTGTTTGAGCATTTGACTGAAGTAGGACTGAGTGGACTTGTAGGCGCTAAAGTTTTACCTTGTTTTATTTTTGAATGCAGTGTTTTGGGTTTTTTTTACATAATTCTACATTAGTAAGTTCAACTTTCATGATAAAGAGATTGCACTACAGTACTTGTATTAGGTGAATTGAAAAATACTATTTTGTTTTTTACAGTACAAATATTTGAAATACAGATAAATATAAAGTGAGTACTCTACACTGTATTCTGTGTTGTAATTTAAATCAATATATTTGAAAATGTACAAAACATCCAAAAATATTTAAAGAAATGGTATTTTATTATTGTTTAACAGTGAGATTAATCACAATTAATTTTTTTAATCGCTTGACAGCCCTAAAAAAATACATTCTAATCACTTTGCACTTTGCCTATTGTAATCTCCTCTCTTCCCTTGATTCTAGCAACCTTGGCCCCCTCAAATCCATTCAAAATCTTGCTGTGAAAATTTTCTTCTCTCATTGCTCTGACTACATCATCTCTCACTTTAAGTCCCTCTATTAGCTCCCTTTCTTCCAGTGCATTGAATAAAACCTCTCATTCTTGTGTATAGAACCTCAAGAATTTAGCCCTGTCTATCTGACCTGTTAGCTTGTTGCAAGGTTGATTTATACCTTTGCGCTGCCAATGATGCCAGGCTCAGTTATCCACTTCTCCAACAGGCATAGTCATGCTTTTTTCCATGCTGCCCTTTATAAGTGGGGGAAAAGCTACCAGGCAAAATCTGTAAAGCCACAAGCTTGTCCTCCTTCACATCACTCCTCAAAACTCAACTCTTCCTTAATCTATACAGGAAACTAAAACCTGATAATGGATAGGCAGGTGAAAAGCTGTGATTGCTACTACTCACTGGTTAAGAATTGCACACATCTTATTTTTGTTACCCTGTATCCCCTACCCCAACTGGCTTACTTGTCTCATCCACCTGTTCTGTCTTGTCTTTTGTAGACAGCAAGCTCTTTGGGAAGAGACTATCAAGTACTATGTTTGTATGGCACCTAGCATAATGGGGTGTAATGTTAAATAGTAATCAATAGATGCAGTGTTATTGTAGCTATGTTGGTCTCAGGATATTAGAGAGACAAGGAGGGTGAAGTAATATCTGTTATGAATTTTATTATGAAGTTGGTCCATTAAAAGATACTACTTCACCCCCTTGTGTCTCTAATAATAATAATCAGTGTCAGAATGGCAAAGGTGATTTAAGACCATTTTTATAGCTTAGCTTCAAATTTATCACACAATACATTTGACAAAGGTCCTAAGAGATAATTTGTGTTAGAATTTTAATATTATGTAGCTTAAAGTTTTAATATACTGGTAACTTTTCAATTATTCAAGTGATGTTGAAAGTTGATAGTTGATAGTATGTTGATAGTATGATCGACAAAATTTCATTTATGAAAGGGACGCTGTTGACTTGAATTTTGGTTTTTGATAGAGCACCCTTGAAATTGTTGAGAAATTTTAGATGTTACTGGTAATAATAGGAGATAACATTTCAGATAGCAGGTAGGGCTGTCAAGCGATTAAAAAAGTTAATCGCGATTAATCACTCGATTAAAAAATTTAATTGCGGTGTTAATAATAGAATGCCATTTATTTAAATATTTTTCAATGTTTTGTACATTTTCAAATATATTGATTTCAATTACAACACAGAATACAAAGTGTACAGTGCTCACTTTATATTTATTTTTATTGCAAATATTTGCACTGTAAAAAACAAAAGAAATAGTATTTTTCAGTTCATCTAATATAAGTACTGTATCATGAATCATGTACCAATCTCTTTATCATGAAAGTTGAACTTACAAATATAGAATTATGTACAAAAAAACCCCCTTCATTCAAAAATAAAACAATGTAAAACTTTAGAGCCTACAAGTCCAATCAGTCCTACTTCTTGTTCAGCCAATAGTTCAGACAAACAAGTTTGCTTACATTTGCAGAAGATAATGCAGTATGCTTCTTGCTTACAATGTCACTTGAAAGTGAGAATAGGTGTTTGCATGGCACTGTGGTAACTGGCATTGCAAGATATTTACATGCCAGATGCGCTAAAGATTCATATGTCCCTTCGTGCTTCAACCACATTCCAGAGGACATGTGTCCATGCTGATGACTGGTTCTGCTTGATAATGATCCAAAGCAGTGCATACCAACACATGGTCATTTTCATCATCTGAGTCAGATGCCACCAGCAGAAGGTTGATTTTCTTTTTTGGTGGTTTGGGTTCTGTGGTTTCCACATCAGTGTTGCTCTTTTAAGATTTTTGAAAGCACGCTTCACACCTCATCCCTCTCAGATTTTAGAAGGCACTTCAGATTCTTAAATCTTGGGTCAAGTGCTATAGCTATCTTTAGAAATTTCACTTGGTATATCCTTGTCAAATTTGCAGTGAAAGTGTCCTCAAAAGGAACAACATGCTGGGTCATCATCCGAGACTGCTATAACATGAAATATATGGCAGAATATGGGTAGAACAGAGCTGGAGACATACAATTCTCCTCCAAGGAGTTCAGTAACAAAATTAATTAACGCATTATTTTTTTAACGAGCATCAGCATGGAAGCGTGTGCTCTGGAAGGATGGCCGAAGCATGAAGAGGCATATGAATCTTTAGTGCATCTGGCATGTAAATATCTTGTGACACCAGCTACAACAGTGCCATGCGAACGCCTGTTCTCAATTTTGGTGCATTGTAATTAAAAAGTGGGCAGCATTATTTTCCATAAATGTAAACAAACTTGTTTCTCTTAGCGATTCGCTGAACAAGAAGTGGGATGAAGTGGACTTGTAGACTGTAAAGTTTTACATTGTGTTGTTTTTGAGTGCAGCTATGTAACCAAAAAAAAAAAAAAATTTGTAAGTTGCACTTTCACTAAAAAAAGATTGCACTAGAGTACTTGTATGTGGTGAATTGAAAAATACTATTTCTTTTGTTTACAAATATTTGCACTGTAAAAATAACCAAAAATAATACAAAGTGAGCACTGTACACTTTGTATTCTGTGTTGTAATTGAAATAGATTATATTTGAAAATGTAGAAAAACACCCACAAATTATCTGCGATTAACTGACAGCCCTAATAGCAGGGTAATTTTTTTTCATGTTAATAATTTCCCTTTAAAGGTGGTTCTTTTATAGGAGATGTAAGCAAAAATAAATTATAGCCACTATTTGCGTGGGTTTTTTATATACACATATATACACTATGTAAAAACATGGCTTATTATGCTTTGTCTTTGCCTTGCAGGCAGGCTTGTGCTTTTACTTACTTCCACATTAGGCTGTTGCAATTTCCTTTATGTATGTTTTGCAGCCAAAAATATTAATAGATTACCAGTCATGCAGAAAAACTACTGAGCTGTTTATCTGTGTCAAGCATGATCAGAGGCTCTTTAGGAAATTTTACATTGATGGTCAATATATGAGACCAATTTTTGCTATTTTTGTTTAAAAACTTGAATTTTATGTAACCATGTACATAAATAAGTTTAAAGGTATATGTATGTAAAAACAAGTTGAATAATATACCATACACTGTTGCTTAAAACATGAAAAAACAGATTCTGCTCACCTTACTCACACAAACAAGTTTAATAGGATTACTTTTGTGAGTAAAGTAAGCAGGATTTAGCCCTCATTTGATAGGATCAGAAGAGTATACTATATATACAGGGATTTGCTGCATTATATTCAGTTGAGAATAGTAGCTACAGGATCCCCTCTGCTATGGAAAGTTTCTAAATGACTGTGTTTTAAAACCATAACTACTCTCAAATTTGAAGAGGCTCACATATAACCAGTGATAATCAGTTATGTGGCATCCCTTTAGTGCTGAAGAATGACATTTGTAGCCATTGTTAGCAATATATTTTTACAATTTTAAAAACTGTATAATCTGGGATTTTTCACAACAAACTTTTTGGTGGCCTCCGAGTGTGGCCAGCAACTCTTGCTGGTGGCCGCTCTGACAAACCTATCTCTCGATCCCTGCGTTCTGCAGCTCTTCACTGAGAGCTCACCTCGGGGAAGGTGGGTAAGGAACTCACTAGGCACCTGCTTCCAGGATCCCAGTGCCCTGGCCTGGCAGGAGTGAGGGAAGTGCCCCGGCAACCGAATGCTGCAGCTGCCACCACTGACAAGAGCCCCCTCTAGTGTTGTGCACACCAGCCACACATGTCTCCAGTGGCGCTTCACAGAGCCCCCAAGGAGGCTGTGTGTGGTACAGGGCACTGATCCCTGCCAGTAGCATCAGCATAACCATCAAGGCAGTGCATCTTGCTTCCCTTTGTAACAGCTAGTCAGGAGCAACACCTGGGTGTTGCAGGGAGGGCCCACTGCTTTGCCGCCCCAATCTCTGCCCATGCTTTGGAGGCTGTTGTGGCTGCAAAAAAATCCACTGGTGGCTGCATGCGGCCACGATGACCACATTTGAGAAATTAGGGTTACCATATTCAAACATTTAAAAAAGAGGACACTCCACGGGGCCCCAGTCCCGCCCCCGGCCCTGCCCCAACTCTGCCCCTGCCCTGCCCCCGCCCCAACCCCACCCCTTCTCCGCCCCCATTCCAACCCCTTCCCCAAAGTCCCTGCCCCAACTCTGCCCCCTCCTCTGAGCACCCCGCATTCCCCCTCCTCCCTCCCGCTCTGATCTTGGTTGGTGGTTGCTAAGTGCTTCCCTGCTCCCCACTCGCCCCGCAGCCCCTGCAGCCTCTATGCCCTTGCCTGCCCTGCTCCTCCTCACCCTGCAGCCTCTGCGCCCCCTGCCTGCCCTGTCCCTGCAGCCTCTGCGCCCCCCCGCCCCTGCAGCCTCTGTGCCCCCTGCTCCCCACTCACCCTGCAGCCTCTGCGCCCCCTGCCTGCCCTGCCTCTGCAGCCTCTGCACCCCCCCGCCCCTGCAGCCTCTGTGCCCCCTGCTCCCCACTTGCCCTGCAGCCTCTGCGCCCCCTGCCTGCCCTGCCCCTGCAGCCTCTACACACACCCCCCCCGCCGCCTGCCCTGCTCCCCCCGCTCACCCAGCAGAGGGAGAAATGCAGGCTCCACGTGGAATCAAACACTGCCGCTGCTCTGCAGGGGAGGAGGGAGCCGGGGAGGGGGAGGGACTCTGGCTGCTAGAAGCCCTAGTGGCTGTGAGCGGCTTTCAATCAGGCCAGGCGTCCAATCAGCTGCGCCGCACTCCGCAGGAGGGGAAGGGGGAAATCCCGGACATTTGTACTTGATTAGAAATCTCCCCCGGACGGCCATTTAACACTGAAAAAGCCGGACATGTCCGGGGAAACCCGGACAGATGGTAACCCTAGAGAAATACTGTGTTAAACCTACAGGGCCTATCTCATCCCTCTTGTAAACGCAGTGACTTATACAAGGGATGAATTGGGTCTGATTATTTAAAATGATCCCTCAAACAATCTTCCATTCACTGTCAGTAATAATACTTAGCTTTTATATAGCCCTTTCATCTGTAGATCTCAAAACAAAGTAGCAATAATATTTTTGTAGAATACTCTGTGGCTGGTCTCCCAGAATAATTATTTATCAGGACAGTGAAAATGTCTGTCAATAAGAATACTATACATGACCAACATGAGTTATTGTTAGCTTGCACGAAGATGGTCTGTTTAAGTGGAGCCCACATTTTATTTATGATTCTTAATTCTTTGCGTGGCCTGGGTCCTGCCTCCATTTCTGAAGGGATATTTTGTACCTTCTTGGTGCCTTTTGGTTTCCTGTGCTGTCCTTGCTACAATAACTGTCCCTTTACATACAGTAAAACCATATGGCACTATGGCAGTTGCCTGCTGCACTATGCATTTGAAGGATTTAATTTTCACAGGATTTTGCAACCATTTATCTAAAGCAAAACTGAAAAAATAATCCTTCCTTCCATCTTTTGGGCCACATATTGCACTCATATGAGCAGCCAATCCAATTTTAGCACCTAATATTGAAGGCTGTCTAGGCAAAAATCTCCCATTGACTTCACCTACAGAGGATTTGAAGGGCTGAACCTTTTAAATTGTAATGTGTTGTACTATAAATGTGTCACCATCATGGTAATTATACTGAACTGTTTTAAGTCATGTAATACATGTGAAAGTGTCTTAAGAGTTATCTACATTTTTTAGCCCTGAGCTTGGAATGGAGAATAAATGTGGTATCTTGACTATCACTGTGTGGTTGGTAAATGCTGATTTATTTATTTATTTTTTGATAACTGGGGCTTCTGTGCTACATTTTCACCTATGAGCCTCCAGAACATTGCTCAACAGGCTCTGAGTCCAGCTAATTTGAAAACATGCTGTAGAAGGGTTTGTGTTCTCAGATTTATTCACCATTCATTAACCATTTTAGACTGTCCAGTGTAGTCTGCTATACACCATGGGATTTTGATTTTAAACATTTTTCCATTTCATAAATATTTTCCTGCACTGGATGGGATTCAGTTGAGTACAGAATTACTGTACAAGTAGAATTGTAGCAGGTGTAAGGAAACATGGGTGTTTAAATGTGTTTATATTTTTATATATATATATATATAGAGAGAGAGAGAGAGAAAAAAAAAAAAAAACTTTGCCCTCAGGGAACGTTTCCTGTTACCCTCAATAGTAAGGATTTGTTTTATGCCCCAAGTCTTGAGGGTTTATATCCTTTACAAAGCTCCTGTTTGTTTTTGAAAGTATTTGTTATTCTAACTCTGGATGTTCTTTTTATCCCTATAAATGTCTAATCTTTTTTTTTCTTTTTTTTTTTTTAACTTCTTCCAAGAAGTTGATGGTAGAAGTCTGCCACTAATGACAAACCAGACCTTAAAGGGAGTCATAGTGCCATACAATGCCTTTTACTTTGTGTCATTTAACTATTGTGTGGACTTTTAGCTTATAATAGACAATAGGAACATGCCCTGAAAATGTACCCCTGTCTGTCAGTATCTGTGCACATTTTTTTGAAGGCTGCCGTCCAGCTGTCAAATCTTCTGACATGGGGTAGATTGCACAATTAGAATGAGTTTGTGAAACTCCTAATGGAAGTAGTAAATATGCAGTGAAGCTTGCACCAAAGACCTGTGACTAACCCCCTTCTTAAGTGACCGCTTTAGTATACCCCCAAGGTTATCAGAGTAGTTTTGTTTGGCCCTTATTTAAAGATTACCTCTAATAGACAGCTATTTTTGCTAGATCCTTAGGTGGTTGCTTAAGACAGGGTTCGTGGTCCTAATAATAACAAATGATGCACTTTTAGAGCTTTTCATCTTCAAAGCACTTAGCCCTCTTCTCCCCCCATGTTTGTTAAACATCCCTGTGGAAATGGAGGCATAAAAAGATTGTGACATGTCCAAAGCCACAAGAGAATGTGCCAGCTGGAACTGGCATTTAGGAGTTCCTTGTTCCTCCTCTGGTGCTTACATCATGAGGCTGCACCACCTGTATATGCTGTTACTGATATTGTAAAAAGAAAGTTAAGCTTAAAGAACAAACAAATTCGAAGCAGGTGGAAGGAAGATAAAGATGTTTCCTTTTCCTCTCTCAGGGACTCAGGGAAGTGACACTTACTTCCATCAGTCTGACTTTCCCATCCCTCCAACTAAAGTAATTAATCATCAATGCTGAAGTCTGTAGTAAACTGAAATTTCTCCATCCAGATGCCCAGTTCTTATGTGGTTCTGTAGTTTTATTTATATTATATACTCTTCAGTACATAATGTATGTGTTCAGGAAGGAGACCAAGAACAAAGGAGTAAAGCAAGTGGTGTGAGAGAGATGATGAGAATTGCAGAGGTTGCGTAGAACTACCCTTGTGGTTATGACGATTACTGGTATAAACACGGATAATCAATGCCAACATGTACAACTTCATAATATGTCAGAAAAGTGTTAGGGCTGTGCATTAGTGAAGAGGGGGATAGCATGAAAGGGAAGAGAGAGGAAGTATTAGTGATACTTGTAAGTAGATCAAGATGTTCACATTTATAGGTAGGAAAAGGAATAGTAAAATACAGAAAGAGAGAGCGCATGCTACAGAAAAGGGAAGAGCTAGTCTTTGGGAGAGAACTAGTAGAGTGTTAGTGATTAAGAACAAAGTTGATAGTCAAAGGTGGAGGGTAGACTGGAGACAGGCAAAGAGGTCTTGATAAGAATAGAAAGGAAGGCCTGGAAAATAGAGCATTTAAATTGTAATCCAAAATAGAGGGCAGGGAATGAGATAGATACAGAAATAGAAGCCTTAAGGTAGAATAATTACAGAAGAAAAGAATTAGGGGGGAGTGGTGTCTATTATACAGATAGAGAGGGAAGAATATAAACATGAGATAGAACAGGGACAAGACATGTATGACATAACCAGTTACAGGGAGAACCTGGAGGTGGACAGAATCTATTGAGCACCATTCTTCTGTTCTCAAACATTAGAGTGGTTCAGGGCATATGGGTTTGTTGGACAATTTGCAACTTCAATTTTTTTTCTCTGGTATTTGCATGGTAGCTTTTAAATAAGTGTGTTCCATAGGGTTAGATGTCTTAACATTGCAAGTGTTTTTAATGCTAATCTGAGACAATACTGTACAATAGACCATTTGATCTGTCAAATGCAAAGTAGGAGTTTGCTCACCAAATACATCTTTCCTCTGAAAGAGCTACTACAATATGTAGTATAAGTGATGGGCATTTTAGAAAACTAATAATTTACATGATACAACCAGAAAAACAAAATATGTTCTAAGTTGAAATGTTTTTGTTTTTGTTTGTTTTATTTACTTTTTATTTGAAACATTTGTATATCTGCAGTTGGTGAGGATGCTGAAGATCCTGTGGTGACACCATCTGCTCGCTCTGAGAATGTGTACTCAGAAGTGAGGCATGTGGTGATTATACATTATAGCGATCTGCATGATGAGTTCTGCATTTAAATTATTTTTTTTGTGTTAAGAAATTGAGTTTTCTGTGGCTCTTGTTTTCACTGCTGTGCTACATCAGCGCCCTTGGCACCACTGCATCAATGAAATGTTGCATGTTTGGTGAAGACACACTACATCGACATGAGAGTGCTCTCCTGCCAACGTAATTACTCCACCTTAACAAGAGGTGGAAGTTATGTTGGCGGGAGATCATCTCCTGCTGACTTAGTGCAGTGTACACACTACTTGAAGTTGATGTAACTTACGTCGCTCAGGGGTGTGTTTTTTTTTTCATCCTCCTGAGTGATGTAAGTTGATTCTACTTAAGCGGTAGTGTAGACAAGCCCTCAGTTAGATTTTTAGTGCTGTTTTACTAGGGTTGTAGGTTTTTATCGCCTAGGACTTCTTACTTTCCAGATATCATCAGGAAAATCTTATGAGGCTTATATTAATCTTGGCAGAGATTTCTCCTGTATTTGCTTGAGGCTCCAGGACCAGGCATCCCACGATAACAGGAAATTAGTGGTCCTGCAATCTCATGTATAGAGTCAATGATCTCTGAAGATGTGGGTGGTGGGTATTTGGAATTCTCTCTTTTATCTTGGAGCTTTTATTGGAGCTAGCTATTTGTGGTTTGTTACACAAATACAAACTGTTGCAATTTGTGAGCCATAACTGAGGGATTTTAGTTTTATACAGTTTATTTTTTTTTATTCTGTGTAGTGTTCAGTGGGTGCATATTACACATATTTTGACTGGCTCAGGAGGAAATACTAGTATAATATTTCTAGGGTGGGTAATTACTAAGACAGTGATATATTGCACTAAGCCAAAGGTCTGTATGTGGTCACGAGTAGGGATAGATGAGGTTGCTCTTTCTGAGCAGGGCCGACTCCAGGCACCAGCCGAGCAAGCTTGTGCTTGGGGTGGCAGATTCTAAGGGGCGGCATTCCGCCCAATCTTAGGGCGGCATGGCTGCCCTATTGTTTTTTTCTTTTGCTATGCTTTCGGGTCTGGCTGCCCTGCACCCTGGGATTTTTTTTTTTTTTTTTTTTTTTGCTTTGCCTCTGGCGTCTGGGCGCCCTGCGCCCTGGGGTTTATTTATTTATTTTTTTGCTTTGCCTCTGGGTCCAGCCACTCTGCGCCCAGGGGTGTTGTTTTTTTTGTTTTTGTTTTTTGTTCTTGTTTTGCTTTGCCTCCAGGTCCGGCCACTCTGCGCCCTGTTTTTTTTTTTTTTGCTTGGGGCAGCGAAAAAGTCAGAGCCGGCCCTGTTTCTGAGAGATTCCAGAGGGTAGTATTGAAGAATTGCTCACATGTGGTGGTTCTACAGGGTTCCTTTCTGTGGCCCCATCCTATTTCAATGTGTCCGTAGAGCTGTTAGGAGGATTGCTGAGTAAATGTGGGCTGTGGTGTCTCTGGTATGCTTAGAAAGCCAAGCTTTCTATATCTTCCTCATCTAACTTAGTCAGTGCAGTTGAATGAGATACCCAGTGCCTATTGGAGATTGAAGTTTGAGTGAGTGTAATTTGGTTAAGGCTCATTCCAGACAAGAGTGATGTACTGCTTGTAGGCTGTAGCATGTGCCAAGAGCATGTGGACAGATGCATTTCAGAAATCAAATCAAGTGAATACGTGCACAATTTGCAAGAACTAAAGACATCTGAGACCAATAACTTTTTTTCTATTGTCCCCTTGAAAATATTTCTTATTTGTGTTTTATAAACTTTTGGTATGTTTTTCTTAATAGCTTCCTTGGGTTCCCTGCCCTTAGGAGAGTAGGAGAAGACTTCTGGAGTTTCCCTCCCCTAACCTAAAACAGTGAGGCAGAGGAGCAGTCATAAGGGAATGGGGGCCAAAACCTAATTTCAAATTATTTATACATATTTCCTTTCAATAACATGTTAGTATAGCATTGAGGGGGTCAGATAGCTCCTTACTGCCTATTTACCTCTTCAGTTTTTTGCTGTTGCAGTATTTGAGAATCTGCTCCATCTCTTTTCAATTTGTGCTGAGAACTGGTAAATACCTTTTTAGGTGTGTTTAATTCATACTCCTGCTCTGAGAAGAGAGACCTAACTTACAAGTTCCCCATGTTAGCATTCATACTCAGTGAATACATGCTAAAGCTCATCCAGACAAAGGCTATCTGGTTTCTTAACAAATGGGAAGAGAAATCTAAATGTATTTTTTGAATGGTTGGCACTATTGCGTATAGCTTGGAAACATTAAGGTGAAACTCAATGTTTTGCTTTTATTTTAATTGTGCAGCATTAATGGTAAGCACTCATACAGTGCTATTGAGATGGAGGCCATTAAAATACCCAGATTTCACAATGTGATAAGAAAAGAGTAGGTCTGTCTAGACTCATAAACTTTAAGGTCAGAAGGTACCATCATGATTATCTAGTCTGACCTCCTGCACATTGCAGGCCAAAGAACCTAACTCACCCACTCCTGTAATAGACCCCTAACCTCTGGTTGAATTACTGAAGTCCTCAAATCATGGTTTAAAGACTTCAAATTACAGAGAATCCACCATTTACACTGGTTTAAACCCGCAAGTGACCCATGCCCCATGGTGCAGAGGAAGGCGAAAAACCCACAGGATCTCTGCCAAGCTGACCCTGGGGAAAAATTCCTTCCCGGCCCCAGAGATGTGACCAGTTAGGGATACAGGTATAGGTTTAAGCAGTTAAGATAAAAGCAATTTTATTAGGGTTTCATCACGTTCCTCTGATAGAAGAAACAAGTCAGTTGTACTTGTATTACCACATTCGGTTCCAGAAAGATTGGCAGCTGGTGCAAGGGCAGGGGCAAGGATCAATGTGCTATGGAATAGTTGGCTAAACCCTAGAGAATGTTGTGAGATGTAGATACTGTATACGGTGCATGTCCAGTGCCAGTGGGTTTTAACTTACAACTGTGCTGCAAGTCTTCTAATGGTATTTGTCTTTCAGACATGGGAATTCCCTTTAGGTTATAGTACAGATTAGGTTTTTATAAAATAGCTATTGAAAATACCAGAACTCTTCACTTTTGGTAGTTTGTGAAAAGTTGTGTTGGGTCCTACAGATCTTCTGTGATTGCTGGGAGCTCATCCCATGAACACAGGTCTTGGGAAAAGACCAATTCTTGATATGAAGCAAGAAAATAACATTTTACAATTTTGATTTAAGAAGCTACCTTCACTCCTAACCATAATCCTCTTTAACCCCCACTCCACAGTCATAAATGAGATCCCTATCCCTCCTTCCTCACTGCCCCCAAAACCGGAAACCATCTACATGAAGGTAGATGTCTACAATATGCAGTTCGGGTACATAAAAACATAGAAGATATTTGGTTTAGCTTCATGTCTGATATATCTGGTTTGTACCAATGAGCAGCCTGGATATTTAAAAGTGAAATATCAATAGGTAATGTTGCCTGTTATGTGGGGATTTAGAAAATGTTACACATCCCAACATTTCAGTAAAGCAATATGTGGGCCTTGTAAAACAAAATGGAGTTATGAATAAAATCCAACTAAATATCATATAAGCAGAAATCTAGCATGCCCTGGTGTGATGCCTACCCCACACAGATGATGAAAGGGCTAATGTGGGCTGATGAGGGTGGGGGGTGGGCCAGGTGTAATTAATGATGTGACCCAGCTGGGGACTGACTGATGTTATTAACAGAAGAAGTTTAGCGCAGAAGGAAGCTGCAGGGAGAAACTCTGCAGTCACTCTCCCGATAGTAGGGAATGAAGAGACCTGGGGAAATAGGAGGGCTCTGGCAGGGTGAGGAGAAAGCCCAGGGAAATGCTTGGTAGGGAGAACTCCAGAGAGGTGGCAGAAAGGAATCTGGTGGAGTGAACCTTGCCTGCGTGTTCTAGTGTCCCGGGCTGGAACCCAGTGTAGAGGGCAGGGCAGGCCTGGGTTCCCCTACTAGCCATCAGGGAAGGTGATGTAAAGCCTCTGACGTAAGCTGATAAGGACTTCTGAGAGCCCTGAGAAACAGGTGTATAGAACCACTGGGCCCAGAATTGAGGATGGGAGACCACACCGAGGGATCAGATATTTGTTTTTGCTACACCTTCTGTTAATTTGAAATGTGACTTGTTGGAGGGCTGAGTTGCGAGATGAGGCAGACCACTGCAGGGCCAGAGCAGCTGTTGGCAGGGGGCACTAGATGAAGAGAGCATGCTACGCTATGCCAATCTGTGAGGGGATGCTCCAGCAGTAAGTGCACTCTTGTACCCCAGGAATCAGTCACAACAACTGAAATAAATGTAGCAGTGCCCCTAAGTGGCATGCCTTACCAACAGACTTAGCTGTGTTTCATATTGTAGCTGTTGTCTTTTTTTATTTTTCTTTCCTTTAGTCATCAGAGCATCTTGAATGCCAATTTATTAAAATCTTCCAGTTGTTGACAGTCTGATTAAATCAGGTGGATTACAGGGATACTTTTAAAGTAAGAAATATTCAGGGAAGTGCTAATGTTTCATCATCTGAAATGAAATGTGAGTGATTAGAAACCCTGTATTGAGATCAATAAAATATATTCTAGCAGAAAATCAATGCATATCATAGCTTTGCCTTTTAAAAAAGCATTCCCCACATCACAGCTCTGAATACATAAGATCAGTGGACAGTAATCAATATGTTGGTTTAAAGTGCAGTTTCATAAATGCTTTTACCTGGAAGCATCTTAATGCCAAAGAAATGTGGCCTCTTTTTTCCTCTTCCTGTTGAGTTTTTCTTTCTAATCTTCCTACCATTGATTCAGTGATTCAGGCCTCCCCTGTTCCTGCTGCTACTTTCCATTGCATCTATTTTTAATTTCTTCTCTAGACCATTGTTCCTGACATGATTCTCATTGTCTATCTCCCCTCTCCTTTCCCATTCTCTCACTTCTGATTCTTGTTTTCCTTTTATCTTTCTCCTTCCTCTCCTGTCTTCCAGCTGCTCCCATTCTTTCCTTTTCTTGTTTTCTTCCTTCCTTTTGTCTTCCTCCCCCTTTCTTAGCTGTTTGTAAACCACTTTGGGATCCTCAGAGGAAAGGTGCTTTAGAAGTGCAAATACAGAATGAAGCTGTAGGTAGATTATTAGTTATAAGAAAAGGTAACTAAATATGTGAAACCTACTGCCTGTTGGGTCAGGTCTAGTGAGATAATGCAGTTTAATAATGCTCTTGTATAATGTGAGATAGCACAGTTCAGTGATATTCTGCCAACATTTTAACAAAGGGCTCTCACAAAAATTCTCTTTTGTCCTAGGATTAGGGTGACCAGACATCCCGATAAAATCGGGACTGTCCCGATTTTGAGCTGTTTGTCCCGCGTCCCGACTGATATCTGGTTGGGACGCAATTTTTGTCCCGATATTTTGCACCGGCTTTTTTTTTTTTAATTTTTTTTTTGCTCTCGGCTGGCCAGCAGCACTTGGCTTTTTTATTTTTATTTTTGCCCCTCCCCCCTTCCTCCCCCGGCGTCCCAATATTTTCTTCATCTCATCTGGTCACCCTACCTAGGATACGCTCCAGAACCTCAGCACCACCCAGTTCCCTTCATGCCCATTACTTCCTTAATACAATTAATTTTCATGAGGGAGACTATGGTCTGGGCCTCCCTGTCCACTTAGGGTACATCTACACTACAGGGGGGAGTCGATTTAAGATACGCAAATTCAGCTACGTGAATAGCGTAGCTGAATTCGACGTATCGCAGCCGACTTACCCCATTGTGAGGACGGCGGCAAAATCGACTTCTGCGGCTTTCTGTCGGCGGCGCTTACTACCACCTCCGCTGGTGGAGTAAGAGCGCCGATTCGGGGATCGATTGTCACGTCCCGACGGGACGCGATAAATCGATCCCCGAGAGGTCGATTTCTACCCGCCGATTCAGGCAGGTAGTATAGACCTAGCCTCAGTGACTGCTCACCCTCCCCCAGGCTGCCTCTCCTGTTCCTCCAGTTGCAGTGAGGTCTCAGGAAAAGAAGGTCCCCTACTGCTTCAGGGGTGCCTATGACTCCATAACTGAAAGGATGGAGGGATGTGTGTGTGTGATGATGCTTTTCATCAAATGTTTCTGTGACTGGTGATGTACTGGTTCCTCTAGCCATGCTTGAGACTATAGCAGCGGTTCTCAAACTTCATTGCACCGCGATCCCCTTCTGACAAAAATTACTATATGACTTTGGGGGGGAGGAGGGGGAACTGTAGCCTGAGCCCCGTCACCCTGGGCGGTGCGGCCAAAACCAAAGCCTGAGTCCCACCATCCTGGGTGGAAGGCCAAACCCAAAGCCCGAGCTCCACTGCCTGGGGGGCGCAAAGCCCAAGGGCTTTGGCCCTGGGCGAGGGGTCTGTAAACTGAGCCCTGCCACCCAGGGCTGAAGCCCCGGGCCCCAGCAAGTCTAACGCTAGCCCTGGTGACCCCATTAAAATGGGGTCCCGACCCACAGTTTGAGAACTACTGGGCTATAGGAACAAAGATGACAGAAAGACATTCAAATCTCCCCTTGCTTTTATAGCACCCTGGCATCAGTGCAGCGAAGGAGAAAGCCTCCTGCAGAAGTGGAAGGGGAGTTGTTAGCTTTCTCTGACCCATGTTGCTCTGTCTCCTCCCATCAGTTCTGTCTACAGCTCTGTATCCTACTAATATGCCTCTGCCCCATCTGCGAGAAGTAAGGCAGATGATCAGTTCTCCTCTTCTTGGTGCTGGAACAGAGCACTGAGAACAACAAAGGCATTTAAACAAGAATCTCCCCGAAGCCCTGTCCACAGTGTCCCAGACACAATTGACTGTTAGCTTATTATGAATCATCTGGAGGTCTTTGCCTGGGGTGTTTAATTCCTACATATCCTGAGAGTGTGAGTCTTCAGGAATATTTATTATTAGTAGTAGTAGTACTAGTAACAATATTTTCATGGATTTAGAGTAAAATAAAATAAAATGTTTTACAAACATCAGCTGTACATGTGTGCTCACAGTTGTTAATACAATACAGAACTCCCAAGTTATTACTTCTGCGGGACTTCCCAGCATATAATATCCTCTCTGGATTTGCTTCTTAGATTGCATGTTCTGTTGGGCAGGGACTACTTGTTTTTGTGTGTTTTACGGCACCGGCACTTTATTATTAGTACTGATACTCCACATTTTATTGTTTGAAAATGAAATGATTCACATTCACATCATGAGTCTTCAGCTATGGAAGGTGTAAAAAAATATTGCCTTCAACCATCTGATTAGCTGCTAATGATTTTAACCCTTCCAGACCTTGTTACCAACTGTACCTATATCTATAACAAGGCCGATACGCCAACAGGGAAACATTCAAAACATCCCACTTGAGGAGTGGGGTTGGGTGTGTTTAATTTTTCATCCAGTAGAAACTATAAGCTTAAGGATTCTGTGTGAGCTGTGTAACTTGTCACTGAGGCTGAGGATGCTGCTTCCACAGCATTTGTAGCCCTAGCATTTCACAGAACAAGGGAGCAAATTTGGAATGCAGTGTTGGATCCGCAGGATGGTGGTGGGTGCAATGTGCTTTTACTAGATTACCAATCCAGCATGTTCCCAGGTCCTTTTAAGGGCATTAACAAGCCAGTAAATTATATTTGAAGTTGGAAAACAATAATGATCATAGGTTAAGTTGCATTGTGGCGCCTTTGTGATCCAAAAACAACATATTTGGAAATGGCCATATGTGCTCACTCCCCTCACCAATTCTGGTGCCAGAATTGAATTGCTAAAATCCCATTTTTGACACTTGAGTGTTGCGATTTTTCCTCTTGCTGGCTCAGGAAAAGGCATTAATAAATGCTGAATTAAGACTTCATCAGAAGTCCCTATTTGATTAATTTAGAATGCTTACAGCTATCTTTATTGAATGTAGTGACAATTACAGCTGTTGGCAGAGCAGAACTAATTTAATCTGTTTGGCTGCTGAAATTTGTGAAGGAGCCAAGAATGATTTCTGGAAAAAATTGTTAACCCTGAACACGCAATCCTGTAAGTTCCGGAGTGTGCTATCATCCCCTTATTGTTAAATATCAAATATACTGATGCTAATGAATATGCAGGTTTTTTTAAAAGAACATAGGCAGTAGTGGGAGTGCAACATGTTGCATTTTGGCAACCCTGGGTTTGAATGAAGATTATGTATGTTAGGGAACAGACCTTTATAATTTTAGAGAAGATGAGCACTGCATGTGTGGGAAGCTACATCTAGGGGGGGATTCTCTCTTTGAATCCTGTAAGGATCTGACTTTCTTCCTTTTTGGTGCGGGGTGGAAAAAGTTAACTCAGGATAGACAGACCCAAGCATTCACTGATAGTTGTATAAGGTATGTGTAGATGGTATATACCTTTTATTTTTCCTTACAAAGTCACATTATAACTTTCCTAACCTTGTCATGGAACAGCTTTTCTTACAAAACTGGGACTTTCCTGGTGGGCAGGTCATCACAGAATATTCATTACATTTGTATAAGAGGTGACAGCTTTGTTGGCACAGAACAAAATGTGAGGCTTGCAGTCCCTAGTCTAAGATTTAGATTTAGCAGGATTAAAAAAAGGATTAGACATTTATATGCATAGCAACAATCTTCAGAGTTGGTCTTGTTATAACAAATATTAAAACAAACAAGCAAGAGGAGAGAGATTGAGAGAGAGAGACCTTCAAGCCTCAGGGAATAAACCAGATTCTTAGGAGGAGACTTTCCCTTGAATCAGGTTATTCTGTTGCAGGGTTTCTTTCTCTGAAGCAGCTCAGACTGGCCAGACATGATGACCGGATACAGAACTATATGTGTCACTGGCCTGATCCAATATGGCAATTTCTGTGTTCCTGTTCTTCCCTAAGACATACTATTGCACACCTGCTCCTTTCCTTGTGCCTTCTTGGTGCCATAGAGTGGGAGTAAAAATGATGTCTTTCTATCTAATCTCTTTGGGAGCATGCCGGAAATGGACTTTTCCTACTTAGGGAGGATCAAGAAGCTTGCCAAGTTCTGCAGCAAGAGTTGAGAACTTGGAAAGCAGAAAGACTTGATCAGTTCCTCTCTTGTGCTCCTCTCTCCTATTTTGGCTTACTTCTACTTTCCCAAGAATTATAAAAAGGTGCAGTTAGGAGAATCACTTTCTCCCCCAACTCCCACTTCACTGGTCTTGCTTATCTGAGTAGTGGTTCTCATAATATGTATGTGACATCACTTCTTTAAAAATAAATTACCAGACTTTCTAAGACACATTGACAATGGCCAGTTTTTTTTATCCAGTAACTTTGTCATATGTACGATTTGTTGGAATCTCTTGCCTTTGGTCTACAATTTTACTCATATAAAATGCTGATTCTTACATCAGACCCCACAGTTGTGTGGGTACACTTGTAAGACTTTTTAAACCACAGTTAAAAAGCCTGTAGGCCAGGGTAAGTGTAGATATCTAGAAAGTCATTAAGGGATGGTATTCTGAACTCTCCCTTAGTTGATGAGTTCCCATATCTTCAAAGAAAAAAAAACATGGATCTAGAAGGCACAGAGTTAAATAATGTAATTTCTTTGCTTGTACTGCAGTAATCTCTCCTTATGGGTTCTGACATCCTCCCTTTTGAATACTAGTCACTATGAATCACCTGCTTGAGTTCTAGTGCTGTGATACCTTTTGGAATCTGTTAACTTATTCATGTGACAGTTTGAAACCAACAAAATACTTTTTAAAGTGCAGTTAGTGATGGGGAAATACATTGTAATATGAGAAAACAAATAAAAATCATCTCATTGATCTGTATGGCATTAGGGAGATAATATATATTATGTTAGATTTATTTTTAAAGAGACTGCTCTAAATTCTGATGCTGGAGGAGAACAAATTATAGTCAATTTTCTATCCACCTTTCAGTAGGGGATGACAGTAATCTAGCTGTACAAGGGTTGCTTCTTGCTTATATTTACTCTCAGACTTCAATGAGAGCTGTGTATCAATATTTGAGGGCAGAATCTGTTCTAAATGCTGAGTGAATATTCAGTGAACCAGAAGCAAATGTAAGGAAGTATAAGCAAGAAGCAAAGCTTGCACAGCTAAATGACTGTCTCATCATCATAAAAAGAGAGTAGAAAAAAACTTGTATTCCACTTTCCAACAATGAAATTTAGAAAATGAACTCTTAAAAGATTCATTAGGTACCTAATTCCTCACATCAGTCATTTCTGTGTCCGTTTAGTCTCCTCTTTCCATTGACTTCAATAGGTGTTGAACATGAATATCTAAGACAGAGTTTGGCCTCTAAAATTGGTTATGCTGGTATCTCATCCCTCTTTAAAAATTTTCTTCCAATATAAAATATTTCAGATACAGAATATTGTCTATAAACAATAGACGTGGCTCTTACTAAAGTACTTTGATCTTCAACATTAAAGGACATTTCCTGAGAAATATTATTTAAATTTATATAAATGTAGGAGATGTGAAATTGTTCTTTCTTTTACATTTTCATTTATAATTTCATCAGAGATGTGGCATAGAGAAATCCTTTCTCCATGCTGGCAGTCACAAATTCCTGCCTGTGCTTTTTGTGCCTAATTAGCTGTTTATGTTCAGTGCTTACTGTAAAATATTTCTTTATATTTCCTTGTCACTGCACATCAGCTTATGCCATGTTGAATAAGCTTTAAAGAAATGCTCTTTTGTGGCAGGTAACAAACATTGTAGGTCAAAAAAGACATGCTCTTCCTGTGGAGATGGATATCATAAGCCATCCTGATCACTCTTCCAGTCTGTAGCATTTAGTTCTTTGATGCTGTGTTGCTCATCACTTAACAATTACACCAATTACATCTGCTTTCCTAGTGGAGAAGCAATTGTGCAAACTGATTTTTTTCTTTCAAATAGATACCTTTTAAGACCTCTTAAAATCAAGTTCCTCACAGAGTAGACAGGAGCCTGTAACGCCCTGGTGACACATTTCAGACGAGTAGGGGTTTATCACAGTGTCCTAGCCAGTAGTCCAATCTCCTTGACAGTGCTGTACAGTGTGCTGTGTTTGTCTGCATGTCAGTACTGGTGTATGTATGTAATTTGGGTAGAGGTGCTGCAACTAGGGGTGCTGGGGTTGCTGCCACGCTCCCTGACTTCAAGTGGTTTCCATTATGTACAAGGTTTACAGTTTGGTTCAATGGCTTTCAGCACCCCCACTAAAAAGATTTTTCCAGCACCCCTGAATTTGGGAACCCCAGAGAGGAAAAGGTGCTATAGCGATGTCAGATATGATTATATTAAAACCTGCAGCTTTTAAGACTGAAAAAAAATGCGAATTCAACACAATTAACTTATATGTAAAAACAAATATAATTTTTTCTTTTTAAACTTGACTTTTGGTCATTAACTTATTCAATATGTATGGTAATAGAACTTGTATGGAACACTTCCATTGACACAGCTTCTATTAATATTAGACTGAGATCAGCTTTGATATCCTACTGAGCTCAAGTAATTTAGACTTGATAAGTGTCATTGGAATTGTAAGAATTGTGTGAGCCCTCTCCATTGCTACGTCTTTAGGAGTCAGTACAACATAAATGCAATTGAATTAGATGCTTCTGTTATCAAGTTTTTGCAGACTGTTTGTATCTGCAGTGCTGTCAATGGAGCATTCTAGTCTAATAGTAAAACTTAACTTCACTCATCACTACATTGACCAGGAAGCTTACTATAGTGATCTGGAACATGATGTCCAAATATTGTAGTGTGTTTGTAAAGGGTAACAACTTTTATTAAGTGTTTTTAAATTATGTAACATTGTGAAAGAAGAGAAACCCAGGTTTGGGCTAGAAGTCTGCATGTATTGTGGAGGAGACTTTCAGGGATACAAAGGCCTGGTAGGTGCCCAACTCAGTGAAATTCTGTGAGAGTTAGGTACCTAACTGTCTTTTGTGCCATTGACAGTTGTCCCCATAGTTTATAATGTATTTCTGGAAGAATGCAAGGTATAATGCATTTTTGGAAGAAACACAGTAACATCATAAGGCCCCTAATATCTAGAAGGCTAAACCTACTAGTCAGAGGTTGACACCCAGGATAAGGAGGCACCCGCAAGCAAGGTCCAGTGTTATCTACAGAAGCCTCTGGATTGTAGATGTGTGACAGGCTTCAAGTCCCAGTTAAGAGAAACCCAAGAAATACTAACAGTTGACCCTTGCTGTAACTACCATGATGATGGCCATCTTTGTTTAAAATGTATTTTTCATAGAGAAAAATGTCCATTGAGAATTATTTATATATTTGTTTTGGAAAAGTTTATCTTAAATCTTTCTCTGAAGGAAATATCCTGGATGTCTTGTGTGGATTTTCCAGAATGTGATCTTTACTGCAAATGCAGCATTTTATGTTTTTAATATGTAAAGGATTTTCCCATATAATTTCAAATAACTTTTACTGAAACAAAAGTGAAAATAAATATGCATATCTTTTTGGTTTTAGTAACCTTCAAATTATATCCAGGAAGCTATTATGGTTAGTTTAGCTGTTCAGAGATGATAAACCTTTTAATCAATTTGAGTGATAGCATTGATAGTTATTGAACCGTTAAGTCTAAAACCAAACTTGCTAAGTATGCTTTCAGCTAACACGGCGATTTCATCATATTGTCAGGGGGCCTGTTATTTTAAAGAAATTATGTTGTATGTAACTAATGATGTGGTCCCGGAGGCAGGCTCATGCAAAAGAGATAATAGAAGTGTTATGTTGCCACACAATATCTACTGAAAGTTAGATAACAGAGGTAAGAATTATGTCAAACTCAGGGCCCGTTACTTACCCCTTATCAATCTACTTACATGTTCTTGTAATGTTTATGTACTTAAAAAAATTGTTTTATCCCATTAATCATTCATTTAGAATATTCTTAGGAATTTTATTTAATTTCCACTAATATTGGTACTCGTTTATCTTAACACAATTTCCTTCAAAATATAAAGCCAAGTGGATATGCTTGTTTAATACTGTTTTATTTGCTTTTATGGCTTATTCTATATAATGCACAACATGCAGATATCACAGAGTCATCTCCAGATTTGACATAACTGTTGGTTCTTTATCATGGAATATAATGCTGAAGTCCTTTATATTTAGTTTTAGTAGGAATGGTTTTAATTTTAGTAGGAATATTTTCATGGTGAGGAACCTTATTGAATGGTAGCAGGGGTACTGATGTATATGTGATATATATGTAGTATATTGATGGATAAAATAGATAATTTATCTATATGAACGAGCTTAGATATATTTTCATAGAAATGCCATTGAAAGTGGGACTACAGCAGACCGGTGACTTCACAGTTGGTGTATGTAGAGGGGTTGCCTCAGTGTTTACCATCATGTTTCTTGCTCTGTACCGCAAGGTGGGGCCAAGTCTTGCAGTACTTACTCACGCAAAATTCCCAGTGAAGTAAAAAAATTGTTTTGTTTTCAAATATCTATTTTTCCCATTTTTGTTCCAATCCTTGTTTGTTCTAATATCTTCTCCCACTGCAAGTACATTTATTTAGATAAAAATTGACTGCTTAGTTTCATGGGGGATTCTGTTGGCCTTGTTCAATTGATTTTTAAAGATGTCTTGTTTTATTGTAACACCAGTATTTTTGCTTTTGAGCTTCTGGTTTGAATGAGCAGAAACACTCAGGGAAAAACATGGCAAACAGTACTAAATTTTGCATGCTTTCAAGGCAAAATTGTTAATCCCTCCGTCATTTCCTCTAGCTTGGGTGGGGAGAAGATCTCTAGAAACCGTTTCATTTCTTGAGGAAACCGTTTCATTTCTTGAGGGGGCCAGAAGAGGACTTAGGTCAGGGGTGGGCAAACTACGGCCTGGGGGCCGCATCTGGCCCTTCAGACATTTTAATCTGGCCCTCAAGCTCCCGTTGGGGAGCAGGTTCCGGGGCTTGCCCTTATCCGGCACTCAGCCAGGGAGCGGGGTCGGGGGTTTTCCCCATTCTGCACATGCTGTGGCTCCGTGTGGCTCCCGGAAGCAGTGGCATGTCTCCACTCCGGCTCCTACATACAGGGGCAGCCAGGGAGCTCCGCACGCCGCCCCTGCCCCAAGCACCGCCCTCGTGACTCCCATTGGCTGAGAACCGAACCTTTCAGTCCCAGCCCGGCACCCTCCTGCACTCCCAACCCTCATATCCAGCCCCACCCCAGAGTCTGCACCCCCAGCCGGAGCCCTCACCCACCTCCTGCACCCTATGCCTCTGCCCCAGCTTGAAGCCCCCTCCCGTACCCTGAACTCCTCATTTCTAGTCCCACCCCAGAGCTTGCACCCCCAGCCGAAGCCTTCATCCATCCTGAACCCCGGCCCTCAATTTCTTGAGCATTCATGGCCCGTCATACAATTTCCATACCCAGATGTGGCCCTCGGGCCAAAAAGTTTGCCCACCCTGACTTAGGCCAAGACTCTGTTTCCTCTCCTCCATGACTTCCTCTCTACCAGGGGGCCACATGCTTCCTGCTGTCCTTGATGGTTAGAGGACATATCTTAGTGACCTTTCTTAAGCCCCCTCCCCCTCAATGTCAAGATTGTGTGACGGCTGGTTCCCTCCCTCCATCTTAGATTCTTCTAGGGTGGCTATCTGGCTTATCTTCATATGGGCTGGCAAGATAGATTTCCCCACCCGCCCCCCCGAAAGATCTTGTGACAAGGGATGTGGGAGGAAGTGGGTGGCATCAGTCTTGGCTGAAACTTGTTTCTGGCTTACTAAAATGTTCTCAAACCTTTTGGCAAATCTGGGTAAAGTTTTAGGCTCATTACAACTCCCATTCCTTCAGGTAGGTCATTTGCCGCTGAGTTTCCAGTTCCTTAAAGGCGATTTATTTCACAAGGTTTTAATTTTTCTTTACACTGGCAGATTTTGTCTTTGATTATCGTACAAAGTGCTCCTCCCTGCTAATCTTTCTAGCATGTAGACGCATTAGTCAGTGATTACAAGTGTGTTGTATATATTTCATTGTGAGGACACCATTAAATGCAATACATACTCTATAATATAAACTCTGTTGAACAAACCTGGTGGCTGTAACTTTTAAAAAGTAGCAACCCCTCCCACCTGAGTAATTTCTGTGTAGGTTATTTTGTGACTCAATTCTTGGAAGTCTCACATTGTAGTGGTATGGTGGGGGCAGGAGTACATGAGCTTGGCCTCCTCAGTTAGCAGGATAAAGAGGCATGTATTCCACTCCTCTTTTCAGTATTGGCTTGAAAACCATAAGGTTCCTGAAACCAGGGAAGAAGTTTGTAATGCAGATCCAATGAAGTGTCTTGTCTTCTGTAAACCTGACACACATTTGTGTCTGATTCAAACGTTCTTATTCTGTTCCTTATTCTATAAATGGTACATCTGACACATAACTACCGGAAACCTTTAGTTTATGGTTTGACTGCTATGGTTTGTTTTACGGTGCATTACATTGAATTTGTCAGCCATTGTCTTATCTGACATTCCATGACCATCCCAGATATTTTCTAATACCTAAGGTTGCTAATGTTGAATGAGTGCTTTTACAACATGAGTACAGACTTGTTGGAATCTGTTTTTGCCTCCTACCCTCCCCAGACTATAAATATTTTTCTCATAAACCATTGTTTTGTGATATTTCTTACCCAAATTTCCACACTTGTTGTTGTTACAAAATGTTGAGGGACCATATACCTTGTACCCACCCACATACATACATACACTTCCCTCTAATTCATGATGAGTTCTTGATCCTCTTTGCAATGTGCAATTCAAAGTGTGTGCGCGTATGTCCCTTGAACTTCTTTCAGGTAGAGCAGGTAGGCAGTTTCTCCCTTGTCCCAAATCCTTTGCATCTCTTCAGCACCAACAGTTTCAAACTCTCACAACCAGTGGTAATTTCCTGTCTTTCACTGGCTCCCAGTGAGATAGTGAGTACACCATCTGGATCCAAATAGATTAGCACAGATTGGAGACCTAGACCTTGTAGTGGACGCATCTTATCCCTCTTTGGTTCAGCTGCTGAGTTCTACCAGGCTGTCTCCAAACTCTCACTGAGCTATAGTTGGCTCAGCCTTCAGATGGTGACTATGATACGTCATGCCAGGTGGTCTGCCCACAAGGAGAGCTTCCTGTATAGCTTCAAAAGAGCTACTAAGCATGTTTAGTGCTGCACCCCAGATTGTGGATGTTTTTGCTTCCTCTGGTAGTGTCATTTTGCCCAACTCTGGCAAGTCTGTAAACATACAGAGTCCCCAAAAGTAAACCAATAACCTATGTCTCCACCTCACTATTTCTTCCCTTATTTACACCACTAAATGCTGAAATGCATGAGTGCGGATAAACCATTTGGCTGTTATTCTGCATATGAGAATGTTGGCATGAGTACCACAGTTTCTCTTTTATGAAGAAACAAGTGTATCGCTTTAGTTGTATATAAACAAAAGCTCAGTTCAGTAATCCTTATTCTCATGGATGAGGCATTGAGAGAATTGGGTTTTGATCCTGGTTTGCTGTGTGACTGAGGCCTGGTCTACACTAGGGGGATAGTTGTAAGTTACGCAACTTAAGCTACGTGAATAACGTAGCTGAAGTCGACATACTTAGACCTACTCACCGCGGTGTCTTCACTGCGGTGAGTTGACTGCTGCCATTCCCCTGTTGACTCTGCCTGCGTCTCTCCCGGCAGTGGAGTACAGGAGTCGATGGGAGAGCGCTCGGAGACTAGACGCGATAAATCGACCCCCGCTGGATCGATTGCTGCCCGCCGATCTGGCGGGTAATAGAGACATACCCTCAAATAACATTTGAAAGAAAATTTCAAGCAGATTGCTGTGTTCATTGAAATAATACTATTGCCTTTAAACATTTACATTTTTTTGTACTGTTATATATTGGATTGTAAGATTTAATAAAAATAGACTCTGTGGAGTTGTATCTTCTCATAAAAAGAACTGGTACATCTTGCACTATTTTATTTTTAGGTATGTGTCTTTCACAAGTTGCTGCAAATTATTGACAAGGGTTGTCACTTTCACTGCTGTTTCAAAAGATAACATGTCTGGGCTATGGTGAAAATAAATTACAGCCCCTTATCTAGAAAAAAACATCTTCTAATGCTGCTGGTACACAGAAGTGGGGCTATGCAGCTACTGAGGCTTCTCCCTCAAGTGGTTATTTCTCCCTCACTGATGTAGGGTTTTTTTTTAATTGCTTGTGACTGCTCTCCCTTCTTCAGTTAGGAGACCTAGCCCATGGCTAAATCAATTGCTATTTGCTCTGAGCATTCTACAGAGGGAGTGTAGAAGGGGAAAATTATTCCTAATTAACAGCCAAGGAATAATTTTAACAAGGAGGCCTGTCAGTCTGAAAACAGAACTCCTTGTGTTAGGGTTACCATACGTCCGGCTTTTCCCGGACATGTCCGGCTTTTCGGCAATCAAACCCGCGTCCAGGGGGAATTGCCAAAAAGCCGAACATGTCCGGGAAAAATACCGGCCGGGCACTTCCTCTCCCGCGGCTGCTCTGCTCCTCCCCTGACTCAGACTTCGGCTCTGTTTAAGAGCCAAGCTGCCCGA